>NC_087274.1:7915125-8220500 GCF_015220805.1 Pogoniulus pusillus | reverse complement strand
AACCATTCTATGAATAGCTCAGACCTCAGCCGAGAGGCTTCTGAGGGTATAAAGTGTGCCCTAAAACTGCTGCGTGTGTGCCCAGTGGCTTGCCCATAGAATCATAGAATCAACCAGGTTGGAAGAGACCTCCAAGATCAGCCAGTCCAACCTAGCACCCAGCCCTAACCAATCAACTAGACCATGGCACTAAGTGCCTCATCCAGTCTTTTCTTGAAGACCCCCAGGGACGGTGCCTCCACCACCTCCCTGGGCAGCCCATTCCAATGCCAATCACTCTCTCTGTGAAGAACTTCTTCCTAATATCCAGCCTATACCTACCCTGGCACAACTTGAGACTGTGTCCCCTTGTTCTGTTGCTGGTTGCCTGGGAGAAGAGGCCACCCCCCACCTGGCTACAATGCCCCTTCAGGTAGTTGTAGACAGCAATGAGGTCTGCCCTGAGCCTCCTCTTCTCCAGGCTAAACAGGCCCAGCTCCCTCAACCTCTCCTCATAGGATTTGTGCTCCTGGCCCCTCACCAGCTTTGTTGCCCTTCTCTGGACATGTTCCAGCACCTCAACATCTTTCTTGAATTGAGGGGCCCAGAACTGGACACAGTACTCAAGGTGTGGCCTGACCAGTGCTGAGTACAGGTGCAGGCTGCGCACGGTCAGCATCATGCAGCTTCACAGAGACTGCTCTCGGTCACTTCTCTACCCGGTGTGGCTCTTGCTCCTTTTAAGGCGAAGTTTAATCCCATCTAACTTTGCTGAAGGCAAATTGATATTCCCTGAGGGAGCACAGGCAGGATCAAAGACCAGTAAGATCGTTTCTTCTGGAGAGTTTGGCTGGATTAGGCTAGGCTTTTATAAATATGCACATCAAGTACATGACCTGTGTTTCATTTCAAGGCTATTTTATTAACTTTATTTTTTTGACTTGTCATGGCTTGAGTGTGGGTTGGCTGAATGGCTTCAGACTGTTAATAGCTTTGGCCTTGGTGCAAGCTTTTGCTGTTAACTAATTTGCAGTGTGTTTCTTTAATTATAAACGCTCTTAGTCTTTCACATCGTGGCAGTCTGCATGGCAGATAGATCATTTTAGAAACCACGTGCCTGGGCCACAAGGGATTTGTAAAGGCTGTGGCTCAGCTGGGAGCACAGGCCACACAGGCATCGGGACATCTGCAGGCAGAGGAGCAGACATGCATTGGGAACACCAAAAAGAAAAGTGATTTGTGTAGCTCTTAGCTAGAGGATAGAAGCTCGATACTGCTGAAAAATCACACCCAAGTGTGATCCCAAATGATGCAGCCACAGCAGTCAGCTGCAGATGAAAACCCCTGTCTTTATCTCTCCCCAGCAGGGTTTGTGCTCTGCATTGGGGGCTGCAAATGTTTCAGAGCCCACAGAGTAATGTGGAGGATGAAGCACCTTGGCAGAGTGGCATCTGGAGAGGAAACGCCCAGCCACAGGAGGAAAAACAAATAACAGCTCTTTCTGTTTTCCTAATTGCTGGTGTTTAAAAGCAAAACACAAACAGAAAAAAACCCTCAAAGGAGTCTGTGGTGGGACAGGAGCTCAGTTGTGCTGCATTGTAACCCTGGCTGGGTTTTGTCATACTGCTGCTGGTGCTTTTGGGGGGAACTGAAGCAAATCGGGCTGCCCCCAGCAAAGGGAAAGGCAAGTGCTGAAACAAAAGTCTGTGCTGCCAGCTCAGCGGGATGGAAGAGCCGTGGAGTCATGACTTAGTGCAGGAATCAGCCACAGAGGGACAGAGAAACTAATTAGATAGAATAATTTGTGTTACAGGGCTTGCTGGTATCTGGGTGCAGAAAAGCTTCAGGGATGAGTGCCCTTGCAGGGGACAGTACTGAGGGCAGGACATGCTTGTTCAGACATGCTGTCACAAGCCTGGGGCTGTTGGGATGATCTGACTCACTGGCACCAAGGCCATGTTCATCAGAGCCCAGGGGAGGTGCTGCTGGGCTCTGGCAGGTTTAGTCTTGGGGTAACAAGAAAGCACTGGGGTGCAGAAGGTGTTTGGCAGTCAGTAGGTCCAGCTCCCATCCTCCAGTTGCACTTTCTGCATCCTAGCACCAACACCAAACAAGGTGAAGTGTGTCATGGTAGTGGTCTGTGTGACTTGCAAGCACTCTGGGTCATCTCCTGCATGGGCACCCAGCTGTTGTGATTCAGCGTCCTGGGTCTGGTTCCACAGAGCAGCCTGGGTGTGGAGCGCAGCAGGAGCTGCAGGCTTCTGAACCACACTTGGGCTGTAGCTGGCCAAGCCATGCACGCTCTGAAGCCACACAGCCCAGAGCCGAATCAACTCTAAGCTCTTCCAGTTTCCCCACACACACCCTCTCCCTCGCCCCCAGCTCCATAAGCAAAAGGAGAGTTCAGGAGTTTCACACAGCATCCAGTTTCAGACAAATGTTTTCTGTAAAGCTAACTGAAACTCCTCCTCTGTGCCGTTCTCACTGCCGTAAGACCGCTCTGGCGGTCAGGGCTGCGGTGCTGCATGCCCGGGACAGGGCGCGGGCAGCTGCCGTCCGACACGCGATGCTGAGGGAGGCACTGAGTGCTTACAGCAGGAGCCAGCAGGTTTTGTCAGATCCTCGTAAACTCTTGGAGCTTTATGGCCACTGCTCAACCCCAGAGAATAGCCATCCCAAAGAATTTACGATGCAAATATTCGTCCCAGACTGTTCAGAGGCGAGTGTGAAATGGCTCAAATCTCTGGGGGATCTGCATCGCTTGAGCTGATTGGGATGTGTGGCTTCCTGTGAAAACGTTTTTGGCAAAGCCTCTTTCCAGCATCTCTCTTATCTTTCATGCCTACTTTGCTCAGCAAAGGCATGAGACTGCCTGGGGTGGGAGCTGTCCCAGGAGATCCACGTCGGACGCAGTGCAGGGAGACAATGGCCGATGCCTGTGCATCTTCTAGATGGCCTGTTTGGATGGGCTGAGTCCACCCCCTGGCTGCCAACAGGACACCCTTCTTGGGAGCAGCCCCATCACTGCCTTTCCCCGCGCTGCGTTTGGGCGTTCCGATAAAGCGCTGCGGCAGGAGCGAGGCTCCGTGCGAAGGCTCAGGTTTAGGAGCTGAGCATTGACTTTTGGTGAATTACCTTCATATTCTTAGTGCTCTGCTCACTCGTGAGTGTCACAACAAGAGAGCCTGGAAAGACGCCCAAACACACCAGAAAGGAATCTAATTTCTTTTCGAGGGAGTTGCTGCAGAAAAACATTTGAGTTATTTGCTAAGCTCTAATAATGATACTTTGCATTTGCATTGCAGCTTCCACCTAAGGGCATCTTGGCACAGCCGGTAATTAAACCTCCAAGTCCTTGTGAGGGACACAAAGCCCTTTTCTAACATTTGACAGACAGCTAAACTTTGGGCCAGGGTCAGATTAAGTGGCTTGCTCGGAGATGTACATTGAGTGTGCTGCAAATCCAAACTCAAACAAGAGCCTCGCTCAGCCCAGAGAGACATTTGGGATTCTGGTCCCTCCGCTCTGCTCCAGTTGGCTTTTTGTAAGCCTCTGTCGTTTGATGGCAGCTCAGAGACATCCCTTCTTGGTATTAAAGGCAGGAAGGTCTTTTGTTGGGCTTAGGCAACAAGGAGACCTAATTGCAAATTCAATTCTGGCTTAGAAAATGCAGCTCAGGGTACATTACCTTAGCAGCTGAAGAGTTATCTCTTAGGACTTTGCACCAGAACTATATTCATTCCAGGTCTGTTTTCTTTAGAGCTTTATGGTCAGTAATTAATAGTATAATTACACATGGACATAATGACAGCTCCTGACATGGCAATCAGTGTCACTCATTGTTCATTCCTGTTTCTTTATTTTGGAGCTGAAAGCAGGCAGCTTTGGGACTTGCTCGGAGCTGGCTGCCCAGTTCCCAGTGGGGGGAAGCCTTGTGCACCATGGTGTGCTGTGCAAGGCACCAGTACCCCATGAAAGCCACATGTCCCTTTCTTCTGCTGGGGAGTTTTGTACTATTTCTTGTTGTCCCTCCTACTCAACAGCTGTCTTCATTCTTTGGGCAAATCTTGAAGGTGAAGACCTGATGGGAATTCAGCAGACTTGCCCTCCCCGTAAGTTAGTCAGAGCTGAGCCTGGCAGAGCTGGCTGAATTAAGGGAACTTTCTTTGTGAGTTTTCTCTTGGCTGATTCTGAGGTCTCCACATTACCTCCCCTCCATGAAGCATCTTAGCTGAATATGAGTAGATCTACCAGGTAGGCTTGGGTGTGCTTTTGGTGGTTACAGCATGCAGGTACAGGCAAGCAAGGGCATGTGGGGGGCTCATGGGGCTCCCTCCTAAGGAGTCTCACTTGGCAGCACATCAGGTAGTGCTGCTGCAGAAAGAATGAGATCTTGAACCTCTTCTCTGGTCCCCTTCAATTGCCCCAGCCAGCAGTGGGGACATCCATGCTGAGGTTAGATCTCCCTATCCTGGACTGTCAGGGACCAGGAAGACCCCAAACATCTGGTGAAGTTATTTTAGGGTTTATCAACTGTGCTTCCTGCCCTAGGGATGGGGACTTCATTCTTGGATGCTTTCTCAAGTTTCAAGTCACACAGCCCTTCTCTGAGACTTTGTCCTTGCCCTGCCAGCAGAGCAGCCAGTGCCACCTGAGCTCTGACTGCTATTAGAACACAGTCAGGGAGGAGATGCAACGTCGTCCGTGGATCAGACTGTAGCTGCTCTTCCATCCCCATCTGCTGGCCAGCCTGGAAAAGCTCTTTCTGGGGACATTTCAGGCTGCTGCAACCGTGCAGACAGGTGTGTTAGACACAGACCAGTTTTACTGACCCTGTGATCCTTGTGCCATCCCCGGCTGGCCATGGTCAGGACAGTGGGATCAAGAGTTGATCTGTCTGCGGGGATAAAGTGGTTCCTACTGGGATGAATTAAAGCAGTTCAGTCTGATTTGAGGTGGGCATTTGTGAGACCCCATGAGTCTACACAGAGGGAAGCTGCTTTGTGCCCAGCTCAGATTAGAATGACATCTCTAACAATGTGTTGGAGTTTGTCTTTCTCCTTTCCGTGGTGGGTCTTAGAGGAGAAAGTAACACTGGAGGACAAGGCTCCCACTGCAAACTCTGTGTGTTCTTGGGTGAGTGTAATTTTTCAAAAAGCAAGAGCAACAAAGCCTTCATGCCTTGCTGAGAGGCTGCTGGGCATGTGTGGTGTTCCTGGGTGAAGCTGGTTCACTCCTGTTTTCTTGCTCCTGAGTGAAGGGAGAGGAAAATCCCAGCAAGCAGCTATGGTGGTTGCATGCAGAGCGAAAGTAGACAGGTCCCATTGCCTTCTCTGCACTGGTTCCGTACTGCTGCTGGTCTCTTGGTCTGTCCTAATCAAAAACCACCCAAGCTGATGGCAGCAATGTTGTAAGGGTGCTTACTGGTGGATCTTGTTTCCAGAGGTGGGAAAGGGACAGTGGTTCTGGGGCACCTGGTGTTCTGCTGTCAGACTGGAAATTCAACAGTGGGTGGGCTCTCCTTTGCAGGCAGTGGGTCTACAGGGGTTGAGTCTAGGTGACAAAAGCAGGGCAGTGGCCACTGCAGTGCTCCCTGCAGAGAAATCGTCCCAGAGATGCCGCTGAGAATTGCAGCCATCAGGTTTTGCAGGTTCCTGGCTGCAGGGTGGCTGAATCTCAGCCCTCCCTTGGAGGACTTGGCTCCCTGGAGCACAGCACTGACCTCTGATTTTAATTGATTTTTCAGTATGGTTGATCTCTCCATCTCGGAAAACTTCAAGGAGGAGAAGCTCTGTGCAGCCAGGAGGCCTGGCCCTTGCCCAAAGCAATAAAGCACTAGAACAGAAAAAAAAAATCAACGAAGAGAAGACAATAAGGCCTCAGAAAGCCCAGCACAGCAGGAAGGTTTGCTCTGCCTTCTAGGGAGCTGTAAAGTCACGTTGCCTGATTATTCTGCAGCATGAACAAATTTGCCTGTGATTTTAATGGAGAGGGGCAATCACCAGGATCAAACCTAGCTGCTGCAGACCTCCTCTTCCCCCCAGGTGCTCGAGCAGACACTGTGGGTTTTGATCCTTGTGATGCTGGTGAAGCTGTGGGTAGCATAAGCCAAAATTTCTACCCAGGGAGCTGGGGGAGGTCACCCACCAAAGGGTGATAGTGGTCATCTGCTCTGTGTCACTGGGTGGTTCCTGATGGTGGTCACTGGGATAAGGGGCTTGAGGAGTTAGATGTGTCTGCCCAGCAGCCTCAACCACTGAGGGCGGAAGACTCTCTGACATCTCTGAGCTGTGCTCTGCCCTTTCACCTGAAGCTTTCCTTTCACATGTATATTGATGGTACAATTTCTGCCTTTTCAGTCATGGATCTGAAAGCCAGAGAAATCCTGGCAGCTCTGAGGAAACAAGATGGATGGGGCGCTTCACTCAGTGCCAAACAATAGATGCCTTTAGTTTTGAGATCAAAATGCCACTGACTGCATTTGCAGTGAGATCAGATTATCCTCATGCTGATTAACAAGAACTGAGAGCTGCAGTGAGAGAAGCCATCCCCAAACCCAAACGATCCACAGCCATCCCCACATTCAGAGACTGAGCCATAGCCCAGGCTGGTTTTATTCAGAGACATGTCTCTGCTTTTGCGGTCAGAGTTTGTTTAGCCTCACTAAAACCTTATGATTGCACAGCTAAAGCCCAACCCTTCTAATCTCAGATCTGAGTTCAGCCTTTTGTGTTTAAGAGAAAAATGATGCAGCCAAAGCAGTGGTGATGCAGGACCTCAGGATAGGTTGTGGAATTGTGGATAATTTGTAGAGGATGATGTGCAGATGGGTTACCAAGTATTTACTTCTTAGATCTACTGCTACCAGGGGGAAAAAAAAATCAGAAAGTAAGTTGTACTGACAGGTAAAAGCAGAGTATCTACTCAATCTCAGGCAGGCAGTTGAGTCTGGATTTTGTTCCAGTAGCTGCTAGTGATGTCTCAAGCATCACACACTGTCCTAAACCTGGGAATACATTGACCCATCAACCACAGGGAAAAGTGGATGTAAACCCAGCCATAGATGGAGGTACATGCTGCAGACCCTTCTGCTTAGTGGAGAATGAGGAACAGGTCCACAGCTCAGCATCTGCATGAGTGCTTTGCTGAGACTGAGTGGACCCAAGGTGTGGATTCTGATCCCCAGCAGACCTTGCAGGGTTTTGTTAGCTTGGTTCAATACACTGATGCTGTTTTTATGATAGCTGATGTAATGTATACCATAGGACATGTATGCTCCCTTCACTTGAGCACAGCATGGGACATGGGGAGGGCTGTTCTCAGTAGGTGATGTGTGCAACAGACCCCAAAGCTCCCTGGATGCAAAGGCAGTGGCAGATTGGAAGCACTGGACTGCTGGGGAGACCATCGTTAAATGCAGACTCATGTGCATCCAGTTGCTTCAGTGCAATAAACTGCAGTGGAAGCTCGTGTACTGTTCCTCTTGAGACCTGCTGGCACGTGAAATTCTGCCCACAATTCTCATTCCAAGCTAACAAAAATGTCCACTTGTGGCACCAATGGGAGACTGGATGAAACTGAATCCTCAAGACCACCTTATTGTCCAAACCCTAATATCAGCAGTTTCATTCCTGAGATTGTGCTGCTCTTAACAGATGGGCAAACAGACCAAATCTTCTGCATCAATAGGGACAGCAGCAAGCATTGCTCTGCTGTCAAAAAGTGGGGATTTTAATGAACTCCCTCAGACTGACTGGAAGCAGGTGCTGAAGGCTTAATAGAAGGTGTCACATAATACAACTTCCAAGTGTTTTCACTACTATTTAGGCACTGGAAGAAATCAGCTTAATCAGAGCCATCTGTAGAGATTTGTGATGCAGGACTTGGATGGTAGAGACACTGGTGGTTGCTGACTTACTCTGAAAGAAACCTGGCTGCAGCAGTGCTGGGCTGTGGCTGCATTTTTACAAACATATGTGTGTGTGTGTGTGTGTGTGTATGGAATTAGTGGAAGTGCCTGAACTAGGCTGTGGGAACAGATAAAAGACACTCCAGAGGTCCAGGGAGGTACTCCCAGCTGTTGAGTGAGGAGATCCTTGGGGTCACAATGTGAGGCACCTAGACCAGGGGGGACCATTGCTGTAGGATGTCAGTAGCCAAATAATTCACCTCACTGGGACCAGGGTCAGGCTAGTGCTAAAAGCTTCTGGAAATGCATTTCTCTTTCCCAGGACTGTGCCCACATCCCCACAGTCCTCCAGGTGGCTGCCCAAAGCATGTCCAACACATCTGCCTGCCCATTATCCCAGCAGAATGTTGAGTCCTGCAAACAAAAATCATGGGTGCAGGCATGCCTGTATATGCCCCAGCAGTGGTGGAGAACCACCACTGTGAGAGCGTGGTGAATCCCAAGACACAAGCATGGCTATCTCTCTCCCTTGATCTCTTCTACATGTGCGCTGAGGCTGTCTCAAATGCTTAAAGGAGTCTATCCCTTTTCAATTATCCATGATCCCCAGTGATATGAGGCTTTTAATCAGTGTCTCCTGACTTCTTGTCAGATTAATTACCATCAGGGTATGTGTTTTCTGCTTGTTTCAGGGGAATCTGGCCATGGGAAAGTGAAGAAACAGCTCTGCTGATTTCAGTGGGGCTTGCAGGAGGTGGGAGGGCACTGAGCATCTCATGGCTCTGTGGTGAGGTGCCCACATGCAATGTTGCTTCGGCAGGTCTCTGCAAGCCCACTTTGCAGCCCTGGGCTGGCCTGGTTGTGCAGCCACTACCAGCAGGAACATTACTTGTTTGCAAGCATCTCTTGCTGCTCTGCAGGACTCCTTCCTGTGTCTGTGAGAGAGGCCAGAGCCATGGTGCAAACCCTTCCTGGTCAGTGAGGGTGAGCACATTGCACAGGGAGCTGTCTCAGCCAGAAGGGACAGGGCCTGTGGGGGAAGAGAGGGGAAAGGGAACAGGAAAAAGGGTTTATGCTCCTGGGGAATGGCATGAGGCTCTTCCTCTTCAATCCGTGGGCAGCAATAATTTTGGCAGCTGCTCTGCTGCGTGGGCTGCTTTTGTGTGTATGCATCCCCTCCTGCTTTCTCAGGCTGTGGCCCCACTCTGAAAGCAAGCGGAGGCGTGGAAACCTAACCCTGCACGGGGGCGGCGTGCGGGTCCCGAATGCCTTTGGGATGGCGGCCGCCCAGCTTTCCCCTCCGCAAATCCAACGTGATGCTCAGCAGCGCCTCCCCCTCCTGCGCTGGGGCCGGATGGGGGATGCCGTGTGAATGCTGCTCCACACATGGTACCCATTAGGGACCCTGGGTGTGCAAACCAGTGGGCAAAACAGGGGAAAGCTGAGGCCGTGGAGAGCAGCGAGCAGGGCTGTCAAGCCCTGCTTCTCCCAGCTGTGCCCGATTAGGAACCGACATGCTCCAACCAAACGGTAGCAGAGGCTTGTTTCCATGGCTGTCATTGGGCTGAGGTCCCTTCGTGCCCCAGCAAGAGGCACTTTCTCTGCTGTGTTTTATGAGCATGCCCAGGGAATGAGACGCCTCCAGCCAGCAACACTGCTTGGGAGGCTAAATCCCTTGTGGACGTGCCCTACGGGGTCCTGCAGTGATGGCAGCATTGACCTGCTGCTTGTTCTTGTTTGGCTGCGGGCAGGGAGGATGTGTTGAGGAGAATGAACTGCAGCTCCCAGAAGACAAACTTAAATCTCCTCTGTTCTTGAAAGACAGCGACTCCTTGAGCAAATCCACAAAGATACTGATGGGATACATTGAGCATGGCAAATGACTGGCTGGGAAGTGTGGCTGCTAACTGCTGCTGACTTCAGCTAAGCTCAATGGCCAGGGTGGTTGGAGCCACTGTGGTTTTGTTCTTAAATTGGAAAAAAAATGAAACCCCAATTAAATAAAGAAAAAGTTTAAAAAAAAAAAACACAGATAAATTTCTGGGGAAAATATCTCAGACTTTATCTCTTCTCTCCCTCCCTGACAGAGGCTGCAGAGCAGAAATGTGTTTGAAGCCTCTTGGGCTTTTCCCATGGAGAGCTTGGTTTGTTAAAATATTTGACATCAGGGTTCTTTATTACCAGCAATAAAATGTCTCTGCTAATCTTTAACATGCAGCATGTCAGAGAACAAGGATTGCATTAAAAACCTGTTTATGGGAGTGTTACTAAATCTTGTTAAAAGGAATAAAAGTGAATGATGTCCAGAAAAAAAACAAAACAAAAACAAAGGTCACTGCTGTGACAGGAAAGGTTCTGCCCAGCCACAGGGTGCCTGGCAAAACTGCAGAGAGATGTTTGATCCAGACCTGAGCCCAAGGCTTTGTGAGGATGAACAAGCACATCACTCGAGCCTCACCTTGGATTTAGAGTGATTTCCAAGCCTGATGAATTTTATCCCTCCAGTCTCAAAGCGATAGAGACATAGAGATTTATAAAAGTGGAGGTATTAGGGGAAGGCAATAGAAAGTTGCACAACTAGAATAGGGGAAAAAACATTGAGAGATACAGGAAGAGACTTTCAAAAGCAACGGGGTACAGAATGGACCAAAACAAAAAGTAGTATATTTGGCTACAGTGGTCATGCAAATAGATTTCCTAAAGCTATGAGGTACAAGACAGACAGGGAAATATTAAAGATACGTAGAGCAAAGTGGATAAGCTTTGACAAATTTCAGTGGCCTTAAGGAAAGACCAGAAAGCCCCACAAGGACCCAACCCCAAACAGACCCAGTGACCCCAGAGCACTGGAAGGCTCAGCTGCAGCATCAGTAAAACCTGGGAAAAGCTATGGGGGTTTATTTGTTGTGTATTTCTCAGTCACATTTGTCTTGTAGGTTCCCCTACAATTTCAGAGCACTGCATGGCTCTTGTGGGGGGCTGCAGGACTGTGGTACCATAGAGTGAGACTGACTGACATCTCCACGAGACAGGCTGCACTACCATAGAGACTGGCTGACATCTCCACGAGACAGGCTGTGCTACCATAGAGACTGACTGACATCTCCACGAGACAGGCTGCGCTACCATAGAGACTGGCTGACATCTCCACGAGACAGGCTGCGCTACCACAGAGACTGACTGACATCTCCACGAGACAGGCTGCGCTACCACAGAGACTGACTGACATCTCCACAAGACAGGCTGCGCTACCATAGAGACTGACTGACATCTCCATGACACAGGCTGTGGTACCATAGAGACTGACTGACATCTCCACGACACAGGCTGTGCTACCATAGAGACTGACTGACATCTCCACGACACAGGCTGTGCTACCATAGAGACTGACTGACATCTCCACGACACAGGCTGCGCTACCACAGAGACTGACTGACATCTCCATGACACAGGCTGCGCTACCATAGAGACTGACTGACATCTCCATGACACAGGCTGCGCTACCATAGAGACTGACTGACATCTCCATGACACAGGCTGCGCTACCATAGAGACTGACTGACATCTCCACAAGACAGGCTGCGCTACCATAGAGACTGACTGACATCTCCACGAGACAGGCTGCGCTACCATAGAGACTGACTGACATCTCCACGAGACAGGCTGCACTACCATAGAGACTGACTGACATCTCCACGAGACAGGCTGCGCTACCATAGAGACTGACTGACATCTCCACGAGACAGGCTGCACTACCATAGAGACTGACTGACATCTCCACAAGACAGGCTGCGCTACCATAGAGACTGACTGATATCTCCACGACACAGGCTGTGCTACCATAGAGACTGACTGACATCTCCACGACACAGGCTTCACTACCATAGAGACTGACTGACATTTCCACGAGACAGGCTGCGCTACCATAGAGACTGACTGACATCTCCACGACACAGGCTGCGCTACCATAGAGACTGACTGACATCTCCATGACACAGGCTGTGCTACCATAGAGACTGACTGACATCTCCACGACACAGGCTGTGCTACCATAGAGACTGACTGACATCTCCACGACACAGGCTGCGCTACCACAGAGACTGACTGACATCTCCATGACACAGGCTGCGCTACCATAGAGACTGACTGACATCTCCATGACACAGGCTGCGCTACCATAGAGACTGACTGACATCTCCATGACACAGGCTGCGCTACCATAGAGACTGACTGACATCTCCACGAGACAGGCTGCGCTACCATAGAGACTGACTGACATCTCCACGAGACAGGCTGCGCTACCATAGAGACTGACTGACATCTCCACGAGACAGGCTGCACTACCATAGAGACTGACTGACATCTCCACGAGACAGGCTGCGCTACCATAGAGACTGACTGACATCTCCACGAGACAGGCTGCGCTACCATAGAGACTGACTGATATCTCCACGACACAGGCTGTGCTACCATAGAGACTGACTGACATCTCCACGACACAGGCTTCACTACCATAGAGACTGACTGACATTTCCACGAGACAGGCTGCGCTACCATAGAGACTGACTGACATCTCCACGAGACAGGCTGCGCTACCATAGAGACTGTCGGGTACTTTCGGGAGGCTGGGAGACTGCGGGATCATGGAGTGCGACATCTGGAGGACCGAAGAGCCCTTCCGGACCCCCGGGAGTGCCGTGAAAGCCGCACCAGCACGCTGGCGGCAGCGCCCTGTGCCGACCCACCCCTGTGGGACAGCGGGAGTGTCCGCCTGTCGCCGAGAAGCTGCTCCGGACAGGGGGGAGCCCCGGCGGTGCTAGTTTACGCTCCGGGGCTGAGGACAGTGCGACAGCGGCGGGTCGGGAGCTGGAACGTCCTGAGTGACAGCCGACTCCTTCGGTGTGCATCCCCCCGTCACGCCGTTAGGGGCTGTGTCATTTAAACGGCCTCATTAATAATGATTTACTGAAGAGAGACTTGGACCGAGGAGGATCCCGGTTCTTTATGGCTGCGAGGGGAAAAGGAAGAGACATCGATAACAGGGACAGAGGTGAATAACTCCTCTGAATCATGATGGTTTCTATTATCAATTAGGAACCAAACAGATAATACTGTAATTAAAATGAGATGTTATTTTGGGGTCAGTATGCTGCTCCATGTCAGGAAGTTTTTATGATGATGATAATGTTTTGGCATCGCTAATGCATACATTTAACATTGCTGTTACTGGCTGAAAGGGCATTAATGATGTCCAACCACTGCGCTAAATGTTTTCAAAAATGTTGAACTTAGTAGTTTTATTTCAACTCTACTTGTAAATAAGAACTTACAGTTTGGGGGGGGGGTTCTCATAAATTCAGCTGTTTGTGACATTTACTTTTCTAATTTTATTTTAAACCTAAATCTGAGCACCCAGTGTTCCCAGTGTAGGAAATAACCTCAAGTTGTGCCAAGAGAGGTTTATACTGCACATTAGGAGAGAAAAAACAAACAGCAACAAACCAAACAACATATTGCAGCAATGTAGGCAAGAGAAGGGGCTAGGGACATGACAGGAGGAGCACAGGGCCCTGTGGGACCAGAAATCATCACCATTCGCAGGTTGGTGCTGTCAGGAGAACTTGACAGATTCTGCCTTGGCATTTTTTTCTCCTTCTCCCTTTGTCTTCTGTAATTCCAGTGGCTTGGTTGTCCTCCCTTCTCTTGACAGTAGGTCTTGTCCACTTGTCCTGCAAATGCTCTGCTTTTTTGCCCCCACTCACAAGGAAAGTAAGGTTTGGCAGAGACAATCCCCATGAGCCTGAGACAGGTGCAGGCGGCAGCATCCTCAGGAAGAAGCCGAGTAACTCCTAGGGGCTGCGCTGACCCGGCTTGCCTCCAGCGGACGGGAAGCCTGCCGGATGGGATGGTTTGAGGCTTCTTGCCTTCCATCCCGGGGCAGCCAGCGGTCAGGAGACACACCCGCCAGAGGAACTCGCTGACCACCGGTAGCCTCGGTTTCGGCATCACGGCCGGGCACGAGTGCGGGCTGCGGGGCCACGCTCCGGCCGCAGGGTGGCAGCACAGAGCGGGCGACACCGGCGTTACCGTTGCGCGCTTTGCACGCCAGGAGCCGCCACCGCGTCCCAGGTGGGACGGCCGCGGCGGTTTCGTACCGGGAGACAGCAACGAAAGTGGCTGCACCAACCAGCGAGCACCTTGGTATCGCATTGTCGTTACCGACGGACGGCAGCGTGGAGCACGGGGGACAGCACCGCGCATACGCATCTCCCGGGCTGCGGTACCCAATGTCGGCCGCCCGGTGTCAGCAGAGAGCACGGAAGAATCACGGCACTCGGATGCCGAGCTGCAATCCCGAAGAGTGGACGCTCGATGGCAGCATCCCCTCAGTTCTCAGAGCCTTCGCTGCGGTGAGCTCCGACCGGCAGCTCCGCCCCAGTGTACGCCACCCAGAAAAAGGAAGTATTCACTGCCCTTTCGCCCTTTGCAGCTCACGTAGCGACGGTCCTTGCCCCTGTGCCTAAAAGCAACCAAGGGGCCTGAGCTTTTCAGTTCTTTGCCTTTGTCTGCTCTATGAGGCTGGTAGTAGCTCACGTCATGCCGCCGTCCATCACAGAGGGATAAGCAGCAGCACAGGGAACTTCTGGAGCAGGATTTTTTTTGTCCATCACATTGCTGTATCAATCTGCATGTGGCAGGGGTGTGAGTGGCAGCAGCAAGTCAAAAAATGCTAGCAAGAGATTAAAACAAATAAAGCAACACTGACAGCACACTGAGCAGGGGAGAGGAGGCTGCTTTGTGTGAGAGGTGCAGTTATCTTCATCAGTAAACAGCACATCTGAGCAAACTATCTCCGAGCAGATTATCTACCGGTGATCCTTGGGATTAGCTGAGTTGGTTGCACCTCTGTGCTGTCAAGAATCTGCTCTCCTAACCCTGCAAGCACGAAAGGCTTCCTGTGCAGTGCTTGTCACTTACTTGGCAGGCACTGCACAACGTTATCACTCTGTCCTCCAGCATGGAAGTCCTTAGACACAAAACAGAAGGCAAAGAGGCACACAGGTGGTACGTTAGAGGTCCTCAGCAGATGACCATAGAGCTCTGGAGGTTCCACTTTTGCTTTGTGCATGTGTGAAGCTCTGCACTCCCTACTCCACCTGCTACCAAGCCTTTTGCTGCCTGCAACACACAATACTTGGTAGGCTGGATGGGCTGTTAGACTGCTGCATCAGGTGAGCATCCCAAGTCCGGCTCCCTATTTTGCCTCCTTAAAACAATCCCTTTCACACTTGGTTTCTTTACTTCACTCTTATCTCCTGGCCTGCATGCCGTTCTCAGCAGCAACATAGCTGACACAGAGTAGAAGTCGAGCTGTCACCTTGCTTTGAAGCCAAAAGGCTTGAGCCCGATTGTTGTGGACGATACGAAGACAAGTTACACAAGAACGCGCCCAGGCCCCCCTCCTGGAAGCGCGGGGCGGCGGCGCCGGGAGCACCTCTTCGCTACGCTGACAGGGGAACGACGACAACAAGGAGGGCTGCGAGACGCCGTTCCCTATCCGGCATAAGCGTCGCGGCGCAGACGGCCCGGGCAGCTTCACTGAGGCCATGTGGTGGGGCCGCGGCTGCCGCCGTCGCCGGTGCCGCTCACGGCTCCTCCCCACGGGGCTGGCGGAGTTGGCCGCGGCTATCGAGCACGACGCGAGGGGCGCCTGAGGCGGGGCCGCACCGCACCGCCAGGCGCGCCCGTCCCGCCCCCGTTGCTAGGGAAGTGAGGTCACGCAGTATGGCGGCTCGGGGCCGGGGCGGCTGAGGGGCCGGTCCGGTAGGGAATCCGTGTCCATCCTTCCCGGGAGCTGCGGCGCCGGTCTTGGCTGTCTCGCGAGTAACGAGCGGCGGAACCAAAGCCGCGATGGCACTGGGAACCGCGGGGCTGTGAGGCGGCAGGGCGGGTAGAGCGACAGAACCGGGTTGCGGACGAACCGAGCTGCCGCCATGGAGCTGAGGGTGGGAAACAGGTACCGGCTGGGCCGGAAGATCGGGAGCGGCTCCTTCGGGGACATCTACCTGGGTAAGGAAGGTGGCTCGCTGAGGATATACCCGGTGGGTCTGCGGCACTGTGGAGAACGTTGGGGGCCGGGCCGGAGTGGGCGCCGCTCGCTGACGAGCCCGCTCTGAGCTCTCGGAGAGGTTGGGCCGGGGGCAGCCTCCGAGACCTCATTTCACCCCAGCTGGAGCTCAGGCTGTGCTGCTGTCCAAGAAATGCCCTTCGATACGAAGCACCTTGCTAGGGGCACAGCAGTAAGCCACTTAATGTCTCGTTGACATCATGTCCTAATTTGGACAGTGCGGAAATCGGGAATTCTGGCTTATTTAGTTGCCTCTTCCTATTGTTTGTCTTGTGACCTTGGGCACCGCTAATCTTCTGATCTGTAAGGGAGGGGATAAGGGGATAAATACCCTTATTTCTGGGGGAAAACAAGACAATGAACAACCCCCACCACGTTCAGAAAACGTTTTGGGAAACAAACGTGCAGCGTTAAATATCACTGCAGTGGACTGGGCAAAATTGCTGCCACAGGGATGTTTTTCTCCTGTGAGGCCCCAAAACCCCAGAATAATTACACAACTCCGGATGACGAAGTTGTTAAAAACCCCTCGAATCCTTCAAAGAACCATCACAGTTTGCTGTCCTGTTGCTCAAATGGTGCCTTATTGCGTATCTCCTGTCTTCCTGCCCTGGGTTCTGTGCAGTTGGAGGGTTTGCAGGATTTGCGTTGGCTTTGCCTCTCGGTTGGTGTAGCTCTGTCACAACTGACTAACTGCTTACAGTTGTGATGAGCGGCGGTGGTCACAAGAATTTCTGAATGTAGTAAAAAAGAATATATTCTGAAAAGTCAAATCACAAGAAATCAATTCGGAGAAATAGAAATTTTGTATCCTGCCACACAGCAACGAGGACTCTGTGTGTGAAAACTGTGGGAACTTAGATAAGCAAATCCGAAAGAGGAGTGAGGTGGAACCTACAGGGTCTAAGGTATGTCCGAAGGGTAAAAACAACGTCAGCAGCTAACGTATGTGGTAGGTCTGGCAGTGTACCCAGAAACCAGAAGTGTTTTCTCTTCCTAGACAGCAGTGCTTCATGTGGCAGCGTGCAGCTGGCATTCCAAAAGAATTTCTTAGCTAAAGCTGCTTGTTTACAGATCGTGAAGTAGCGATTATCTGTAATAAAAATCATATGCATGAAGGAAAATCCACGTTTTGAGCTGAAGGCATGCGGTTGTCTGGCAGCAGAGAACATGATTTCTTCTCTCTGCATTGCTTGCATCAAAGATTGAAGGCTATTGTGAGAAAGATAGTGGCATTGTTTGTGCAGAAATTGGCTACCACTGGGATTTTGAGTGGAGGTAAAGGCAGCATTTAAAATCTGAAAAACCTTTGATGACTTGGGAAACCCCTGCTCTAGCATTTGACTGCTACTCAGGTAGAGCAGTTTGTATTATACCTTAAAAACGCAAGTAAGATGAGGTTTTCTGATTTGTTTTTTCCCCCAATTTTTATGTGTACAACCCCCACCAGTAAAGTCACACAGGAAGTAATATTTCTCTGGATGTTTGTACTACTACTGTGCTGCATCGTGCACAAGAATTCCTCCTTCTCGGTTTGAGACCTTTTTATCTCCAAGTAGCCATCATGGATTTATATTTAGGGTTTGCTGCAAAATTCATGTCTGAGCCAGGACCTAGCAAAGAGTTACGTGCTGGGAAGATCAAGCTAATGGCATAGGTTCCTTTTTCCATGGGGTATTGCTGTCTCTCAGGAACTGAAGGCTTTGTAGAGGCCCATTCAGTTTGCCTACCATCGTCTGGTAGAACAGAGGTGTTTGTGGGGTTTATTAGAAAACCCGAGTTGTTACTTGGTTGTTCAGATCCTGCAGTAGGATCTAAGTGCCTCGCAGAAGTCAGGAAATTTTTCTCAGTACAGATGCCCTCCGGTAACTCTTAATGTATAGATTCCAGCTCACTTTATCCTTGGGAAAGGAACATCTGCTTATTTTTGCCTGTTTCCTGTCCCTCTGCAATTCTGTAATGCAGTTACAAGGGTGTTGAAGACATTCTGGAGTTGACAGGAGGGCCTTTCTGCCTGCCTTTCTGCCTGCCTGTCTGCCTGCCTGTCTGCCTGCCTGTCTGCCTGCCTGTCTGCCTGCCTGTCTGCCTGCCTGTCTGCCTGCCTGTCTGCCTGCCTGTCTGCCTGCCTGTCTGCCTGCCTTTCTGCCTGCCTTTCTGCCTGCCTTTCTGCCTGCCTTTCTGCCTGCCTTTCTGCCTGCCTTTCTGCCTGCCTTTCTGCCTGCCTTTCTGCCTGCCTTTCTGCCTGCCTTTCTGCCTGCCTTTCTGCCTGCCTTTCTGCCTGCCTTTCTGCCTGCCTTTCTGCCTGCCTTTCTGCCTTTTTGGAATATAGAGCAACCAACTCTTGCCACTATCCTAGTTCTTTCATATTCTTGTCTATTCTCCCTCCTATCTCAAAACGTGTCATCTGGAATTTGGAATGACTCCAGCTTTACTTGCTTAGAATGGCAAGATCTGTGGAACATGATTTTGAAACTTAAGACACTGTGGTAACTAAAGGAGTGAGCTCAACTTGAGGAGCATTCCATTTAGAAATTTACTGTAGTTTATATTTTTTGAGTTACCTTCCAGAGGAAGATATGAAAGAAATGAAGCCCAAGATACTGTACATGGCATAAAAGATGGACCAAGGGATGGGGTGGTGTCAGCGTAAACATTTGTTTTGTTGCTCAGTCCATGAGGTCACATAGATGTGAGTCATGAGGGCATTGCAGTCTTTGTGTTTTTATGATTTCTGTATTATGTGTATATTTCTCTTAAGAATGAGGTGTAGGCAGTAGAATAATTTAAATAATTTCAAGGCTTTCCTTACGGTAGAAGATTTTACAGTTCCAATAAAACTGGAATTTTGCAGTTGAAAAAAATAGGGAACGCCAGACCTTATTTTTCACTTAGAAATTGTGACTTTTCATGTACTAATTGTTACTACTTTGCAGTTATTCATTCTTCTCATAGTACTGCTCCTTGCTACTTTTCAATTATTACTAAATTTTCCTTAAAGGGAGGTTTTGGTTGTTGTAAAATTATTTAAGCAGATTTGTCCCAGGATTTACATGGGGACAAAAGTCCCTACCTGGGGACAAGAACTGCATTGCCTAGAAGAATAACTGCATTTTTGTTCCCTCTCATCCGTTTTGCTGGACTTGGATATCCTTATTTTATTATTTTGATACAAAATCTCTTGTCTTGAAGAAGAGGGTTTATACAGAAGCAAAGTTCAGACTAAGGATCTTGACTGTTGTAGGTGATAAAGACTTCTTAGGAAGAGCAACTGTCCTAAGAGATTATTTACTAGTCAAGACCGTGGTCTGACCATACAGGTCTTGATCCTGCCAGGCAGTTTTTGCCCCAATCAAACAGAGTTGTGTCTTTCAGTATAATTAACCAGACAGCAATTTGTGCCTGCTTTGCATGGGCACATTTTAAAAAGTGGAAACAACAAACCAACCAAAACCCCAAAGCAATTCGTCAGGTAGTACTGTCTTTGAGTTACACTTTGCTTGATCTGTGGTACTGTGGAAAGTAGGTAGTGAATGCAGAGATAAGGAAGAAAGGGCCAGACTTCTGTTGGTCAAGATTTTTATTTGTTTGGAGGGGGGAAGTCAGAATTACATCAGAAGAGAATGCCTTCATCCTTGGATTGTTGTTCTGTTCTTTCACATTTCTGGACCATTGTCACCATAAGTCATTTCAAGTCCACCGAAGTAGTAGATTCATGAAATGCAAAAACTTCAGATCACAGATTGAGGAATGTCCAGTTGTTGCTACTGTGCTGTGACCAAACCAGCAGTTGGGGATTTTGTCACCTATTGTGTCAGTTCCAAAGGAATCATGAGAGACAGAGATGTACAACTTCATTTTAACTTGTGTCTTCCAGTTTTCCACTTTGAGCTGTGTCTGTTGTTTCTAGAATGAGCTTCAGATGGTTTATTTTCTTAAGGTGCATTACAGATGTTGACTCTGGTGTTCACTCAGAACAACTGACTGTACCAGCACCACCAGATGAATCTTTCTGTGTGCATGCACACAAGAAGACATTTTATTAACATGAAAAATAGAAAATAGTCTTGTGTGGACTCATAGATAATTCCACACACCATCAGCTCCTTGATGAAGGGAAGAGTCATGCCTCTTTTGAGGTGTGGGCTTTTAGTTTGTTAGCCTTGGTTGGCCTGCTCATATGGACAGAAGGCTAGAAAGCTCTGAAGTAGCTCCTTGATCTCAGGCAAAAGATTGTGCAGTTAAAATAGTTAGTTCAGTGCTCTGTAATGGTCCAAAAGAAGCGTGTGGGCTAAAAAAAATAGATAAGCAGAAAAAAGCCCTTTAAGTGGGCATCTCTTGTGTGACTCAAGTAGAGCTGGAAAAGGTACAGGTAAGTAAAATATGGAATTATTAGGAGTAATTAAAAATTCTGTACAAACCACAACAAAAGTTTATTTGACCTTTAAAGAGTTAAGGGAAAGTGAGGTAGTGTAGAAGTCTATGAAATCTTGAACATCATGGAGAAGGTGAGTACAAAGTGAGTATTTACAGTTTCTTTTTAAACAAACACTACCTCAAGTTAAGCTTCTAAGAGTAAGGATCAGAACAGCAGGTGTTGTACTTCATGTGATCCTAACTCATAAGGCAATGCAGAAAAGAGAAGGCCAAACTCTGAAAGTAGGCTTGATGATATGTCTGAAAACTGTCGCACATCTGTCACCAGTTCCTGTCCTCCTATAGTTCCCAAGCTGCTTGTCTGTGAGAGTGTGCATTTTCTTGACTCAGTGTTTCTCTTTAAGAATGGCAGGTTTTCCCTACATGCCTCTAAGTTCTGGAAGTGAGAAAACAAGCCAGTTTTTCCATCACAAGAATTGATTCCCAGCACAAGAATTTTAAGAGATCTTAAAAAGTTACTTGAGAAGACTAATTCTTGATTCTAAATAATCTGCCTTCCAACCAGATAAAACCATAAGGTGTCAAAATTCATCCTGGAGTATGTTGAGATTTAGGGAAGTTGTACTCTTTGTTTCCAAGGCACAAGAGATGATTTGAATTCCTAGTATTTCTTAGATAGCCCAGCATACATGCCACACTTTCCACTACAAGCAGAGTGGAAAGACACCTCTCAGAACATGTTCGTTTTGGGGTTTGGTTTTGTTTTTTTGATGGGATAGCAGCAGTTTTGGCTTCCAATGCTACAGTGTAACAGTTGTCTCTTAAACTGATTCTTGAGGAGATGCTGTAAGACTTGAGAAGAATTTGTAGTTCATTATGACTGAAAGTACTTCAGATATATGGATATATATAATGGAAAAATAGTTTGTTAAGATTTGTTTTGTTTCAATCTTGACAAAGGAAGGATGTCTTAAAAAATACTTTGACCAATGTTTTTAACTCTTTTGGTTTTAGGAACTGATATTGCTGCTGGAGAGGAGGTTGCAATTAAGTTGGAATGTGTGAAAACCAAACATCCTCAGCTCCACATTGAGAGTAAAATCTACAAAATGATGCAGGGTGGAGGCAAGCCAAATTATTTTTCTTCTTCAGACATGTAAATGGTTTTATGTTTGATGTAGCTGCTTGGAAGCATTTACTGGATAAGATCTGGTTTTACATTTAAGGGGAAGGTGGAAATGTGTCAGGGTGGGTGATGAACCTCAGCTCTTCTGCAAGCCGGAGGAGCAGTTCCAAATCCATGGCTACCAAGCTTCATGATAGCCACAAGATCTCTCAGGGCTTCTTGGGATCATGTAACCTGAACAGAATAAAGTGGGCTTTATGGTCTTATAAGGTCATGACGGTCAGTTCTTTCTGAGGATGGATGCTGCAGAAGGAGGTAGCAGATGTTAAGTTTTTGTTCCAATAAAGATTCCTCTGTGAAGGGAATTCAGGAAAAAGTAAAGATAAGAGTTTGAAATAGTGGATTATACCATTTCAGTTCTAAACTGTGTAAAGTTAACTTGCTGTGAGTGCAAACATCCACAGTAATGACCCTCTCAGAATTCATCGTAAAAGCCTGGGAGGTTTGTGTGTATGAGCTGTAAAAATCAACTTGTTACACTGAATACACTTTTTTTTTTCTCCTAGTGGGTATTCCCACAATTAAGTGGTGTGGAGCTGAAGGGGACTACAATGTAATGGTGATGGAGCTGTTGGGACCGAGTCTTGAAGATCTCTTCAACTTTTGCTCAAGGAAATTTAGTCTTAAGACAGTCCTATTACTTGCTGACCAAATGGTAGGAAACTGCTTTGTTGATCTGGGTAGTGCAGTGTGTTTGGATATTAACTTTTCTGCAGAGGTCATAACCAGCTAAGTTTTGTTTCTGTAATTTTGAGGTGAATAGGCAGTATCATTAGAGAGAAGACTGAAATTCAGCTATATTTCTGTAAATGTAAAGTGTCCCATCAGAAGAGGTTACAAAGTCTTTGTTGGATTTTTTTTTTTTAAACTGGACTTGCACTGCTCAAACACAAAAGAAAATTCCCCCAAAAAGGCTTTTGGAAGCAAACAGGCACAGGGAAAGTGCTGGAGAGAAGGTTATCTATTGTCTTTTAAGGAGAATCTTGCAGAGTAGGGTTATAAGTTGGACTTAGTGATCCTGAGGGTCTTTTCCAAGCTGGATCTTTCTATGATCTCCTTCTCTGGAGACTTTCAAGACCTGTCTGGATGCATTCCTCCGTGATCGATGCTAGATTGTGTGGTCCTGCTCCAGCAGGGGATTTTGGACTTGATGATCTCCTTGGGTCCCTTCCAACCCCTAATATCCTGTGATCCTCTGATTCTAAATTATGTTCTCTTCAGTGACCTTACATTAAGCATTAAAAGATTCTTTACTACTTCTATCCTGAAGACATTGTTTCTAGAATTAAAAAAGGGCATGCCCAGTCTCTCACAGTGATTTATTTTGTTCTCTGTTTTTAGATTAGTCGGATTGAATATATTCACTCAAAGAACTTCATCCACCGAGACGTGAAGCCAGATAACTTCTTAATGGGCCTGGGGAAGAAAGGCAATCTTGTGTACATCATAGACTTTGGGTTAGCAAAGAAGTATCGAGATGCTCGAACTCACCAACATATTCCATATCGTGAAAATAAAAACTTAACAGGAACTGCTCGTTACGCATCCATCAACACTCATCTTGGAATTGGTGAGCTGGGGGAAGCACCGAGTACGAACTGTAAAAGTGTCAGTGCACATAAGTTCAGTGCAAGTAGCCGTTGCTTTGTGGAGGCATAGAAGATGCTCCCTATTTCTGGCACTAACAGTGCAGCATGCTTGGCCTCCTATCTCTTGATTGGGTGGGGTTTGATCAGTTTGTAGAAACTAGCGCAAGTTTTAGTAGCTGCAAAGCTGGTATGTGTTTGCTTGTACTGATTGAGTTTGTCATGGGTGCAATAACAGCTATCTCTTGTTTTTTAAGGATGTTTATGACAGTCTTGATGCACAGTCTTTTGTTTTTCCAGTAGAAAATGAAACCTAATGAGTCCACTTTTTTATGCTGTTGTAGAGCAATCTCGCAGAGATGACTTGGAGTCCTTGGGCTATGTACTGATGTATTTTAACCTGGGCTCCCTCCCCTGGCAGGGACTGAAAGCAGCAACAAAGAGGCAGAAATATGAACGTATCAGTGAAAAGAAAATGTCTACACCCATTGAGGTTTTGTGTAAAGGATATCCTTGTAAGTTACTCTGCTGTGGCACTAGGCCTATATGTCCATGTTTCTTTACAGTGAATTCTACAGGCTTTTTGACTTCTGTGTCTTGTTTATTTGCTTAACCCATCTGCCCTGTGAGTGGACACATCTGTGATAAAGATACTGCGCTCTCAAGACTGGGATCGTTGTGCTCACAAACCATTTGTATTTACCCTTTCTTAACTATTAGCAAACAAAGGGTAGCTTGATGTGTCCAGTTTGCACTGTATTTTCTGTGCACGTGTCTGTGTGGCTGGATGACTGACAAATGGCTTTTAGAAAAACCCATTTCTTCATAGCTGGGGCTGCTATTTCTTGGATGAAACCAAACTTCTTGTCAGATGCATCTCAAACCTACTGCACTTGTTTCACCTGAGAATTGTCACTCCAGGTTCACCTGGTCTGGCCTCTTGATGGTTAGCATCTGTGAGAGGCACAGGAAGTCCTTGTTCTGTATCCTAGCTTCATGCCCTAAAGTTCTGTTTCTCAATTTGGTACATACACCACAGCAATAACTTGGCATATTTGAGCCCTGTGAAATGGTACTTGAAATTTTTGAGTTTTTAAATTTGTAAACATGAGCTGCCATCAGAAGCTCTCCTGGCTTCAGCAGCTAGGTACACTTGGGACAACTAAGTTTTTTATTTGGGTTTTATGAAAACTTAATACCATTGATTTGTTTCAACTGTCACTTCATAGCTGTGCCTTCACATTTACTCTGTTTTTTCTCTGAGGTTAATAGGGCAGAGAAAACCAATCACCTTTTCTTGTGCTGGTTGTTAGAATTTCTTCCTTAATGTAAATTATTGATACATAATTTCAGCCAGAAAGACTTGAGCTCTAAAGCTGATATTTTGACACTGCTGTTCTCTCTGATGTATTGAATTCACAACAGTATGTTTTTCCCTGTATTTTGTGTGCCATATAAGAACAGGTGTTCAGACTGTTGCAAATCTAAAACTGTGGCATGATTTACCTGGGAAATTTCTATGGATCCCATAGTTCTTGTGTCTTTGAGGTAGCAGACATGAATCTTTATGTGACTTAACAATAAAGAGATGCTATTCTATGTCCTGCAAAAGATTGCATTTAGAAGCAAAGAAAGACCAGAGAAAAAGTATCCCTTTCTTTGCTCAGTGAGTTTTAAACCTGTCCTTCCCCTACCTCCTACTGTTGGTTAAAGAACTCTAATACTCTGCTGTTGGCAGATGAGATCTTTGCCTCCTCTGTGGTAGTTTTAATATTCAGAGTTGACTTGATAGAGGGGCTGTAGCATTGGCCTCAGTAGATTTCTAATATTAACTCTTTGTTTTATGTTTAGGAGATTTCATGTTTGTTGGTTTTGAGGTGGTTGAGTGTGAGGGTTTGTTTTTGCTTGAGAAATACAAAAAGCAAATGTGAAACTGAAGGAAAAAAAACCTGCATTTCTTTCATTGCAGCTGAATTTGCCACGTACTTGAATTTCTGCCGTTCTTTGCGTTTTGATGACAAACCAGACTACTCTTACCTAAGGCAATTATTCAGAAACCTCTTCCACCGGCAAGGCTTCTCCTATGACTATGTGTTTGACTGGAACATGCTGAAATTTGTAAGTAGCTGACATAGCCTTCTAAAACTAGTGGAATTTTTTTGGTGATGGTGTTATTTTTACTACATTGTAAGTTTTGAGTGTTTTAACATACTGTTAGTTTGTCTTGCTTTTTCCCTTCTCTAAGCTCTATGTCTATTTAAAAAATTAACAGGAAATGAGGAAAGGCAAGAGGTAGAGGTTGAACAACAACTGCCTTAACAATGTTTGTGTATATTAGCATTTTGAAGTCTACCACATTAGTTGGAGAAAGAGAATTTATGGTGGTTCTCAAGAAATTGGACCAAAGTAACTAATGCCTTAGCAAAGTCCAATTCATGGGTTGTGCAGTTCTTTATTTTCAATATTTTTATCCAAGTGTAGTAGGAAGTTCAATAATGCCCCAAGTTGTTCACTAGTCTTGACCCGCAGGGTGCAAGCAGAGCGGCTGAAGATGCTGAGCGTGAAAGGCGAGAACGAGAGGAAAGATTGAGACACACACGAAATCCAGCTGTGCGTGGGTTACCCTCCACTGCATCTGGCAGGCTGAGAGGAACACAAGATGTAGCTCCTTCTACTCCTCTTACCCCAACTTCACATGCTGGTAAGTAAGCAAATAACATGGTGTGATGCATCTTGTAGATTACTCTTAATTTGGAGTTTCTTCCTAGTCACTGGAAATACAAAATTAGAATTAAGATACCTGAGTGATATTTGTCTCTGATCAGGGTTTGGAGCTTTCCTCCTCCTTGCTTTTCAGTAGATTGAAGGTAATTATATACACATGACTTGCCAGTGGCTGCTTAGATTTCTGTGAATGTAAAACAAAGGCCTTGATTTCTCCTGTTTGACTCTGTCGAAGTTCTAGATGTAGCCAGCAAAACTGTCATTTTTCCAGAAAAGATATTATAATGCTGTTTCTTAGGATGAGACTAATACTTGTTTTCCTCACAGCCAACACCTCTCCTCGGCCAGTATCTGGTATGGAACGAGAAAGGAAAGTGAGTATGAGATTGCATCGTGGTGCCCCAGTCAATATCTCGTCGTCTGACTTAACAGGCCGACAAGATACCTCTCGCATGTCAACTTCGCAGGTAAAAAAGATTTCTGTGTGATGGAAGAGTGAGGGTGACCTGATGAAGTTAGTTTGCCAGAAGACCATGCCAGCTAATTGATGTGATTTTGTACTGATTTTGCAGGTGATGTTGACATCTTAACTGAATGTTTGTGATGTGGCTGTAAGCTACTACAAAGAAAAAAGTTGTTACTTCTTTTTTACCTTGGCAGCAATAAGCATAAACCACTCGATGATACAGAGTAATTGGCATAGGAGATGATGCACAGTCCTAGAGACACAGAATTTTTACTTACAATGATAATATGTAGCTCCTTTTACTTACTGAATTTTCTCTGTAATCAGTGAGGAAGCAGAGTAAGTCAGAGGCAGTTGTGAGTCACATTTCCAAATCAACAAAGCAGACTAATGCAGAATAGAGCAGAACTAGTTGGTGAAGAGCAGAAAAGCGCAAAAAATGCTGTAGTGCAGCACTGCAAAGCAGATAGGAAGCCACATAGGTGGATGATGAATAGGTCACAGAAGGCTCATTTGAAGAGGATGGCAGGGGGATGAATGGTAGAGTGATTCATAGCCATAGTCAGCACTGAAATCATCCTTATTGGTCACAGTGATTTGTTGAGGAGATTTTAGAAGTGCTTTCTAAAGACTGACAAAAATGTTTCCCTATATTTTAAACTCTTCACGGTATAGCTGAAACATTCCTTTTTTCAGGGTATTCACACAGACCTGTCCTAAGTAGTGTGTGGCCTGGCTTTGTTCAGCTTCCCTTCAGTCTTACCTCAGAATGGGGAACCACCTGTGCTGTAGGCATGCCGCAGCATTACTGGGAGAGCACTTTATTATGAGGACTGGTGCAGTCGCCTTCGGGGTATTCCATCACGCCTCGACGCCGTGCTGGAGCTCTAACTGCATCATTTTTGCTGTGGACTCATTCCTTGTTGACGGAGCATACAGATAAAATTAATTCCTTTTGGCTTCATCATTTAATTGGCAGAATTAATTCTTTTGGACAGTACATGTTCTTATATAAGTCTTAACTGCTAGAGGAAAAGCTCTTTTAGATGGAGGCCAGGTGGTTATCTCTAATGGAGTCTGTGGGTGAACTGGATTGGAGAAACAATTCTGCTGTAACAAAAACGAAGTGGGATTTTTTTTGGGGTTGCTTTTCAGCTGAATTAATTCTTTCACTATGCAGCTGCACAGATGTTTGTGCTGGCACAAGGGATGAACAGTTCAGGGGCAGAAATGACTGGACAAGAATTGGAGACAGATGAGGTTTTCTATGTTGGCTTTGGTGGCATTTTTTGCCAGCTTATTTATTGAACTACTGTTCTCACCCCCAGAAATTCTCCTGTTGAAATATTTTACAGCTGAAGTTTGTGAACAGTGAGGGAACAGAGGATAGAAATGCATATGTCTTGTAAATATGCATAATTACCTGATAGAAGGGTGTAAAGAAGAGGCAGCCAGACCCTTCTCAGTGATATCCAGTGCATGGACAATGCGCACAAACTGAAGTACAAGAAATTCTGTTTAGACACAGAAACAAACTTTTATACTATGAACATGGGCAAGGACTGAACAGTTGCCCTAAGAGGTTGTGAAGTCTCATGAATTACCTGGAACCCAATTGGATGTTGTCCTGAGCAGCCTGCTCTAGCTGGGTAGTGGGATTGGACTAAATGGTCTCCAGGAGTCTCTTCTGACCTTGGCTGTTCTGTGAGGCTGTGACATGGAGTTGCCCCTGAACATTTACTTGAATGTCAAGACTGTTTCCTGGTACAGTGGGTGTGCCCAGGGCTTGTCTCTGGCATCCTGAGCAAATCAGATGCTTTGTCTCTGTTACTAGTCAAATAAATACTGAATGGGAGTAACAGAAATAAGTGCAGTGATGTTACTTGACTATGTTGAAGAGGTTGTGGGTTTGTTTTTTCTGCTGTATTGCTGCTATGTAGCTCAATGTGCACATGACACTTTCTAAACATTATGAGGTACAAGTAGTCCATGTAGGTTTGCAGATACATTTTGGTTCTCCCTAACTTTTAAAATGGGAATACTCTGAGATGGTGTAGGATTGTAGTTTGAGTAGTCTTCTGAATATCTAGATGTATCATTTGTGGTGTGGGATAACAGTACGGACTGGCTTAATGGCACACTTCCATATCTGCCCTTTTGAGCACTCTCCTCCAAATATGGAATCATGCTGTTCACTTCTTTACAGTTCCACTAGCAGCCTAGTCAAAATCTTCTCTGAGTTTGTTAGAATTAATCACTCATTTGTTGTCCTCATTTAGTTCTTATTAAGGCAGTGAACCACTGTTGTTCTCCACTCAACGATGACTGAACAATAGCATGCAACTGTAGTATAATTTAAGCAGCTTCCCATGGGGCCTTTCAGATTTGAAAGGCGAGAGAGATTTACTTAAAGTTTAGCTTGTAACACTTCCCCTTGGGATTGTTAGAGAAAATTAACTTTTCCTTTTCCCAATTCCTGCTTACTCTGTATCAGGCAGGGTGGCTCAAGCTGCAGATTGGCATAGCCTACATTCTTACTAGCTGTTCCATAATCAGAATTCATCCCTAAATGTTACCCAGGTCAGCAGTTAAAGCCATAGGTTTCCTGTTATCTTTACACCTCATTTTTAGTCAGGAAAACCTGAGGTATCCAAGGAGGTGAAGGAGAATTTTGATTGCCCAAATGTTAGAATACAGAAAATCATGCATGCCCCTTCTTACCAGGAAAACAGTAAAGAACAGCAGCTCTTTGTCCACACCCATTCCAAGCATGTTCGTTTCCTTTGTAAGCCTTAAGCAAACATGCTACCACAGTCCCCTTTTCAGGAAGTGCTTAAATTGTATCCCTCATGAAAATAAGCTTTTAAAATTTGCTGTACAGATCTACAAATGTCCTGTGTAAAGAATTGCACTTGTTAGAGTAGTTCTTTTTAAGTTGATAGATTCGTCTTGGTTTTTGGATGCCTTGATTTGATAAAACAATGCTGCATCTGTGATCCTAACCTCTCCATTATGTAGAGGAAGTGCTACTGGTAGTTAAGAACTCTGAGCAGTGGAAATGTACAGAGGTTACTCAAGTAGTGAAAACTACTTGCCTCTAAGTAGAGTTCTTAAAGATGAATCCCCATTTTTACCATTCTTTTTTTCTAGAATGAGTTGTGATCAGTTCAGATTGAAAACTAAAACCAAAGCTGTGAATGTAGATAATGAGAACCAAAGTTCTGTTCTGGAAGATGGGTCTTCTCAGAGAAGTTTAACACAGAAAGATGGTAAAGATAGCTGAATATGTCATATATATTCTCCACCGCCAAGGCATTGTCTATTTAGTACCTGAACTAATAGGAAGATTAGCACTTTGTACCACTAAGTAGCATGTGTTGATTGCAATAGCAATTAGCATGTCTACAAAACAGTTTGTGAAACTTCCGTGTCTCTGGTGAGATCACCTATAGTCTCTGGCACACATTATCCAGTACTTTATTATATGGACATGAATGCAACAGCTGAAGTTGTGAATGTTTGACAGAAATAAACATTAGTGAGAGCTGAGCAGACAGGTAGAAGCCTGTTCAACTAAAATGTGTGTTGCTGCAGTACTCCAAAATCTGACTAGGATGAAGGAATGGAGTCCATTGCCTTGTTGGAGGAGCTGTATCTGTACTAAGCAGTGATTGAGGAGGCTTTGAGTGTAATGTTGGAGAGGTTAGTGTAATCTCGTAATGAAATTTCATCCTTGAATCTCTACATGACATAGTAATGAACAGAAATTGAGGGGTTCTTTCATGTCACTAATGAGACATATGCTGGTGTGATGGTTTGGAATTTACCTGCCCCCATTCTTACAAAATCACCCAGAGTAGATTCAGCTGGCTGGAAGCTAAGGAATGAAGCTTTATATTTACAGCTTAGCACGATATACAAGCAAATATTTACAATAGTTACAGCTATATACAGAAATACACAAGTTAAAAGTAATACAGAAACACAACACCCCTCCCAGAAATCAGAGCCCCTAGAAGGAGCTCCCAGCCACCTTTCTGCCTTCATTCCACCCCTCTACCTTATCCCAGAGTTTGCCTTACATGCAAGGTGAGCTGCAAGGATCACCAAGGTGGGGGTAGAAGCAGAATTGATTGGATTACACAGCAAAGTCCCAGGGAGAAAGCAGAGACACCCACAGACACAAACACACACTGTCTTATCTGTATTTGTGTTCTTGTTTTTATACATCTCAGCAAGCCTGTGAGTGAAGTAGACATCACCATTGTTTTCTTTTTACAGCCTGTGATCTTAATTTCTCTCACTAAAACATTCCAGTTAGCCTCAAACTAGCACAGCTGGAATGTTATGCCTAGTTCAGTCCTCAGTTTCTCAAAGTGTTGCACAAAGAAGATCCATACAGAAGCTGAGCTTGGGAAAACAGATTGTGGGATGCAAGAGTTTCAAATCAATGTCTTTCAGTTTGTCTGAAAGACATAATCTTGAGTTAGTTGATGTAATATTTTAGAGACAGTGATTTTAACAGGAACTCATTTAGAAGAACCTCTTGCTTAGAATGAAAACCACTGACATGTAAAGGAAAGTGAAGCAGAGGTCTAAGTGAAAGCAGTTAGTCACTGAAACAGCTTCTAAAAGAAGGAAATCATCTATCCCCTTTGTCTTTACATCAGAACTGGATTGACATCTAGGTGGTGTGTTCAGGCCTAAAGCAAGACTAAATTGCAGGTCTCTGTGCAATGAAGATTTGTGATCTTTGCAGGACAGAAAATCGTGCTAGCTGTTAAAAGATCCTTCTGCTCCTAGGTTCCATGAGTGCACTGTTCACTAAGTCTATACTGCATAGTCTTTACATGTTAAGAAATGTAATAAAGGAAGTAGTAAAGGTCATAAGTATTCCAGTAAGCACTGCTTTGAATCAGTTCTGTTGGTCCTCATCGCACAGACTGCATCCTGAAAGCAGTGATCATCTCAGGAGTCTAGTTATGGGTGAGTAGCCTTCATTTCCTTTCACAGAAGGTTCGTTCTGACTGCTTATGGTATACAGTAAGTTGTTTGGTTTTTTTTCCTTGATGTAGCTTGTTCAGCACCCAAGAGTCAAAGCTGTGCGTATCTGCTGGTACTACAGGGCTTCTCTCCATAGTTGGAAGAAAAGATTGAAATGCTGCACAAAGAAATACATGATTAAGTCTCTTTGAGAGGAGGAGTTTTTAGAAGACTAGCCAACACTGGCATCAAACAACTTAAGTGTTGTGCTGCTTCTCTGGGAAAAAAATAACATACTTCCAATGCCTCTTCATTTTTCCTCCCCTCACAGGCAAATCTTTCACCATGTGTCCATCTAAACAGGCATCATTCTCTGTTTTGGTCTTCTGACCATGTCAGCTTTCTTTGAGGAATAATGATTTATTCCTTTGACTTATCTCTTAATATGATAGGATTGCCTTATAGAAGTCTGAAATCAGAGCTCCTCAAAAGATAACGTTTGCTGCTGCAAGTTTAGGTTGGATATTTGTTAGACACCTTTATATACTGGGGCAGTGGAACTGTTACAAATTGCTGTCTTTTCCCCTACCTCAGAATAGCATTCCTTTCGAACACCATGGCAAGTAGCTGCTCGTCTCCTTTCGTTGGAAGGCAGCACTGGGTGAGTGCTTCTCATTAGACACCGAAACCTTTGGCTGGGGTGGGGAAAAAATCTTTGGAAACATTCAGCTTTGCTTCTTCCCCTCACATTATCTCATAGTTGCACCTGTGCCTTCAGGTCAAATGCTTGATGGAGCACTGGCTTTTATCTAACTTAAATATCCTTCCAGAAGTTGAATTATGGCTGCTGTTCCACTTGAACTCTTAAGCACAATTGACAAAAACAGTGACTTTAAAAGCCCCTAAAATCATTCAGGCATCAATAATAAAATGAAATAACCAACTCTAAATTTTAGCTGTGTGAGAATTACATATCTTTTCAGAGGTATTCATGCAGCAGCATGTCATCCATTCAAAAACAGATCTGCTCCAGATTCATAAACCCAAAATACTCATTTGAAGGCTCAATTGACTCTGTTACTCAAACGGGGCTCTGTCTTGTTGTGAATGGAACATTCTACTACAGCCATATCCATTTTTCACTGGTTTATATTCTTCTCCATTCCTTACAAGCTGTCAGTTTAAAAATACTCAGATCTGTTCAGTTCTATATATAACAAATGTTCACATACTAATGAGAATAGCTTGAACATGAGCTTCTTGGAGGTAGACAGACTTGGATTTGAGTGTTTAGAACTCCTTTCCACTGTCCGGTGCAGTAGAAGTTTCTGCCTCTCTGTGTGCAGCTTTTGGCTTTTTAGTCTGTTCAGCTTCTGGCAACAAGTTTCATTAGGGAACAAAAACAAGTTTCAGTTCAAAATCTGAACCTTGATGGCTGAAGGATGCTTTCTTAAGTATCAGGAGCTTCTTTGCTTTGCTTCTTATTAAATAAAGGCTGTGAGATTTTTCTGTTCCTTAATAAATTCTGTCATATAACTCCGTCTGCTTCCTCACTTTCTCTATGAAGCCTAAGCTTGCACTAATCCTGTATCTCTAGTCGGTGAAGAATCCTGCTGTTCCTCTTCCTGCTTTGTGTGCTTGGCTGACTATGCATAAGCTGCTTCATAAACAGTTTGTAACGTTAAAAAGATCCAACTATAAATGGCAGCTTAACACTTTAAAGTCCAATTATCAGACCTTAATACCAAAAAAAACCAAACATAATTAAAGGGCAAACCGAAAGCTTTGCATTGGAAAACTTGTGTGAGGGAGACATGCAGATTCTGGTCTGCTGAGGGTTGTGTCTGCATTGGTTGGCCTTTACTGTATGCCTCACTATTTATAGCTTTTTACAACTGAAATTAATACTGAGCACTGATTCAGCTACTTGGACATTTCTGGCTTCTGTACTTGCAGTGATGTGTGGTTGTTTCTCACTTCACAGTGGAAGTGTTACTGAAATGTTGTAACACTGCTACTGAAAATTGGTCAAGCTATGGAAATTTATCAAATGTCTTTCAACACAGTGTCCCATTAAAAAAATGAAAAGAATGGAATTATTTTGACCCTCTTATTGAGAGGTTGGGGTTTTCTCCTCCCCAAATTTACTAATTGTTGCGTCTACTTCTGCACATCGGTGGTTGTTTCATCTGGTTTGTTCTTCTGTGCATGTTTATGCTCTGTTTACTTTTCTTCAAAACATCCCCTCTGGCTGGCAAGGTGAATTTTCCATGTTCACTTCTAATAAAGGAGGAAAATACAGGGAGCTTCATGTAGCTACAGGTGGGTGCAAAACGTTGTGCAGCTGGTTGGATTTTAGATTCACACGCTTGTGCCAACTCATGATTTAAAAGTACACTGAGAGACACTGATGTATGTCAACTGGAAGGATATGTGCTGATGTTGTCTTGTTTTTTGGCTTTGGTAGATTCCTGCTCGGGTAACTACCAGTGTTCTCCAGTCTGCTGTGCACCGATGAAAATTATTTTGCCATGGAGGGCAGATAATGCATGGCTGATCTCCTATGTTACCGATGGCTTTACTAGCAAAAATACCCTAAACTAGAGCGGAAACATTACAATTGGAGTTCTCCATGTGACTTAAAAGGCACTTGGAGGAACATGGACAGACTCCAGCAGCTGCCATTACAGGACGCTTTTGCCAGAAACCCAATGACCTTAAGAGAACCCTGTGGTAACAGGGCTGGAAAAGAAAGATGGTTTACAGAGTTGACCGCCTGTTCTCGGATGGCCATTTCAGTTTTCCCTCCACAGGCGGCAGACTTTACCCCCTTTTTATTATTCTACTGTAACTATAAATCTTTTACTTGGTTTAAGAAAGTTTTTTGTATCATTTTGCTAAAATTATTGGCTTAATTCTCTGTAAAGAACTCTTGCTTTTGTCTGATTTAAAAATGTAGAATATAAACAAACCTGAACTAAAGACAATGACTTGAAATTTCTTGTTGCAAACAAACAAACAATTAGTCTGGCAGGGAACACATAAATGAATCAAAACCATCTGACTTTATTTAAACTGTGCATTTATTTGTATGGTCCCATTCTGACTGAGAAGGTTCTCTCATGAAGCTTTTAAAACTGTTAAAATTTTACTTTGCTGTTTGCTGTCTTCATTCACGTTTAACATTTAACTTTCTGTATAACACAAAGGAACTTTTAATACTTGTTCTTTTTTTTTCATAAAAGAAGAAAACTAAATACCCTGCAGGAGAGTCTGAGTATAGTAGAGATGGTGCTGATAGATTGCCTTTTTTTTTTTGTAAAGGATGTGAAGGATGAAGTGAAAGACTCTGGCATTTGAGGGATTTAGAATTTGAAAGCTAGTCCTGTCTCTCTGCTTAGTTTGGGTAAATAGATAGTTTCAACCATTGTTTTTATTGATGACATTTAGTTTCCTGCACTCTGAGGCTGGTTAGCTTGGAGAGTATTGCAAGTGGGAAATAGACATTGCTCCTGAGTCTTCAGTGAACTTGCACGTTTCATTCAGCATCTACATGTTTTTAAAGAAATAAATAATTTGATTCAGGCCTTCTGTTTCATGCCAAGACTCAAAAAAAGGAATTGTTTTAAAAAAGAAACAAAAGCCAAACTAATAACCCAACCCTATTCTGGCTGTGAAAGGCTGAGAATGTTTCCAATTCAGGTGCACACCCTATTTAATTCCGAACTGTATTCAACCTTACTATGCCCAGAGTCATGAACCAGGAATGACTCAATATGCTTAGGTTGGGCAAAAAAACTGTTGCAGGTGTTGTTAGCACCTGGTGGTTATGGATTGTGGGAGATTCTTTATATTGTTTGCTACTGTAAAAGGTCTCATGATGTGAAAGTAAGGTGTTCTGTCCACACAGTACTTGGTACAGTATCAGAAGTACTGTTTCTACTGGTATGGCTGAAGTCATGGGAAGTTCCACAACGGGAATGAAAGTATATGCAGTGATTCTGTTTGAACTCGTAGAGATTCTAAGAAATTCTTCCCTGCTTGGAAAAATAAAACCCAACAATGATTGTTTTTAAAGGCCTGTTGGTCTTCATAGTTCTATGAAGAGTAATTTTTATTGTTTTGGTGTTTACAAATTCTTTTTTGCCCCTCTCAAAAGTCCACGTATTAAGTATTAGTCACACTTCTTTGGATGTTTTCAGAACATTAGCTACTTGCTTGTGTGTACTCTGGGTCTGACTGGGGAAACCTGTGTTTGAGGAGAGTATAGTGGAAAAGTTAAAAGTTTGGTCCATGGATAAGTTTGCATAAGAGAATTATTTCCTCGGTTACTATAAACTTCAGTATTTTAGGCATGTGCACTACCATTTGAACAGTTTTACACTTCACTGTGCTTTCCTTGTAAATATCTGTGGTTAATAATGTACTGTTAGAGGGACTTACAAAAGGCAGCCTCTTTATTCTCTCTGTATCTGGAACATTAGATTGCTGTACTATACTTAAAAGTTGACTGCAGACTTCTAGAATTGTACTCACTTGTGGGCAGTTTTTGTCCTTCATAATAGTTAAATTCCATCATGCGGAAAATAGTTAGACTGTCTATATAAACCTGTGTATTGGAAACCAGTATCTCAGAGCACTTCATTTGTACTACCACTGTATTTGTGTACTTTAACAATTGTGTAAATACATTCATAATAACTTCTGTTCTTTGGTGTAACTTACTTACAATGAATCCTTGCTCTTTACTTGGTGTAACTTCTTTCTTCTTTTTTGTTTCGTTGTTTTTTGAGGGGGTTTCTGTACCTGCACCGAGCATTGTCACCTTCAAACATTTGAAGACGTTGTTGTGGTACTAAAACTTAGAGGATATTGGAAGTCATGGTCAGAGTGCTGCAGTTAGGGTGTACAAGAAGAAAGAGAAGGCATTCGTTGCTTAGCTCACAGAAAACATGTTTTTTGTCTCTCTAAAGGTAAATGTTTTTGATTGGATGTTGCTTCTTTTCCTGAAGTATTTTTTACCAAGTAATACATTGTGTTGATAGGAAACATGGGAAAAGAAGAGCTGATGTGGCTTGAGCAGTTATGGAAACTAGGGTAAGAGAAATATTTAGCTCTGCTTACAGTGCCCTGTATTATTAATAAAAATCCTGGCTTTTGCTATGGAATTCTCAGAAGTCTGTTCATAAACTGAGGGCAAATGCACCTTCAGGAGTCCTCTGTGTTTCTGATTATCAGGCTTTTAACAGTGGGGATACTACTTAATTTATCCTCAGTTTTCATTTGGAACAGGCTATGTGCTTTTATGTGGCTTTTATGCTGCCTCTGCTGCTGGTTTACATAATCTTCATGGTTACAGAGTCCTTGAATTCTTCATGCTACAAGTACCTTGAAAACAATTGAAAACAAATTTTATGTTTTGAGGAAACTGCTAAGTAAAAACACTGAAGGAGTCCATAGATTCCCTGTTAACTTCCTGAAAGTACTCAAAATCCCCCTTGGAGGAAGGCACATAGGACTTGGAGGCATCTCATCCTTCATTCTCCAGTGAGGAAAAATAACGTAAGCACAACTCTGCTGTCTTTGTTTCCCCAATTACCAAACCTCTGAGTGGCAGCTCCTCTATAAAACCTGTCAAAGGCAACACTTACAGAAATGGAATTTCCTGACAAGAATCTTAACGATGAATTTGCAGATTTGTGAGTAGATTCTTGGCTAGACTGCACGTGTTCCTCTGAAGAGTATTTATTTTCTCTTTGTAAAGGGATGAAATAAAATGGTGTTTATTTTGTTCTTTAACTTTTGCTTTACAAAAGCAGCCCTTCCTGTGTACAAAACACTAAGTGAAAACAAACAAAGCTGCTCCTTTCTTTCTTTCTTTTTTTTTTTTTTTTTTTTTTTTTTTTATAGTGCTCAGCCATCTGGTCAGAAATCTGGGTTTAATCCAGTTGTAAGGAAGTGTAATCCACCATGAACTTAATCCTACAGTAAAGTAGCTTCTAAAATTCACTGGGTGAGACAGGCTAACAATAAAAAGGTTTTGCTGTTAAAGAATGCAGTACTTCATTTTTGAAAATAGTCCACTTCCCTCTGGTTCATTCAGATGACAGTTATTGGCACTGCAGGTAAATCTAGACATATAAGTGACTGTGTGAAGTTGAATTCTGTGGACTGTTTGCATCATTCAGTCATTTGTACAAGGAGAGTAAATATCTGATCGACAGCATAATCCTACTAACTCCATCAGCAACTGTTTGCACAGGAGTAAAACACTTCATGGCTTTCTCTTAGACATTGGTGGCTTTTTTTTGCTTCATCTTAAGACTGGTATGCTTCAGTTCTTTTGAAAGCATTACATGCTGCAGGCAAAAGGAAAACAGATGAGATGAGATCTGCATAGATACAATCTACAAAAAAAATTAAGATAATGTTCTTTGTTAATTTCATTTGGGGAAAAATTCTTGACTCAGAATGCATAAGTAGCATCTAGGTCTGAGAAGCACAAGTGTAATGGACCAATAGGAATGTGGAAAAAGAGGAACTGGTGTCTATCATCCTAAAGCGTTAAGCCTTAGTCTACTGTGTCTTTGCTGTGACCAATCAAGGATGTTAGGGGTGGGAAGGGATGTGGAACGAAAGAGGAGTTATTTTGGTACATTATGGACTAGGAAGAAAATATATAGTCCCCATCTCATAACCACACAAAACATTCAATTACAGTTTGGACCCGAGCTGCAGGTGTTAAAGGCACAAAGGCAGTGCAGAGCTGCTGGGCTTTCCCATAATGCTTGAGGAAATGATAAACCAGTAATTCACAGGCTCTTGAAGTCATGCACAGGTATTTTTCTTAAAAGACTCCATGCAAAAAAAAGTTTCTCTGCTCTCACTTAAAAGAAGTTGTAGTCTAAGTTTGTCTGACATACAACAAGGCTGAAAAGTCTTTTTCTATTTAAGCATTTTAAATACTAAAATCCAGGTACTCTTCTTCATTGGATTCAGTGTTTTCCATCAAAGGCTTTAAACTGCTGAAGCAGTAGTAGACAGTCAGAAGAGCAAGAGCTACACCTTTTTTTTTAACTGCTCCAAAGCATTCATCTAAGGATAGTGAGGAAGGCTGCCAGCTGGAACGTTGCTGAGGTGATGAAGCAGGTGTTGAAATAATTTAAGGAACAAGGAGCGTATAACTAGAGGTAAGTAGCTTTCTTCTCTGTCTGCCTCTGACTTTTTGTACTTCTTCAGACAAACACAGGACTGTTGATCTGCCAGACTCTCACTAGCAAGATACTTTGAAAAGCCCTGACATTTGAAATAGATGCACCTTTTCCTACTGGCACAAAACCAAGCTCTGTTCCAGAAGCTGAAATAATCCGTTGCAAAACCATTGCTTCTCCTAGGCAATGTTTGTGCTATTGTCAAAGTTGTTTACCTTCAGATATTGGCAGGTCTCTTTCCTTCAACAGGTCTGGACCTGCTGAAGGTCCAGGGAAGCAGGGAACAACAACTGTGCAATTGAGGTCATGCCTATTTGCCTCCACCACAAATGGATGATTCTTTTCTTCCAGACTCAGAGTACCAGAGGCAAAGATAAACTGTTTGGTTTTGTGTCACAAGGATGTGCTGACTGCATGCTAATGAATTCTTTCATTTCGGTTCACCTGGTAGCATTCATTCCTGCAGCAGCATATGGCTTGATCTGGCAAGCTGGCTACCAAAGCATTTGATTACTCCTTAAGTGCTACCAGTTTAACTAAGGTAGCATAGAAAAGGTAATGATGTTTATTCAAACGTGGGGTTTATGTAAGCTAGACCTATGATCTTTACTGTATAAATATATAGACACTTTTGAAGGTGATTTTAGAGACATTTCTATGAAGTTTCTCAGCAGAGGTTCTTAGAATTAGGCACAGATAGGCATGATCCACCTCAGTAGCTCCTAGATAGCAAACTGTGGCTCACTACATTGAAGAGAATTTTGCTTCACTTTGAGAAGCCAGTGTTAGCTGGGGTACCATAGGATTGAAAAACCCCACTATAAATATGCTCTCAAACTATATTTTCTTAAGAGCATCACCTGATGGTAATAGCAGCTTGCTGGCAGGGAAGTACTCAGAGTATTTAGGGCTTTACATGTGACAGCAGTTAATAAAACTACCTGCAATCAAAACCTGGATCACTCTTCAGAAGACAACAGTAATTCCTGCATGGAGCACCACAAAATGAATAGCTATTATTTTAAATTAGTTGAAGCTTTAAAATAGTCTTCAGGATCATTTACAGCAGGAGCCCATTTCCATTTTGGAACTGAACAAACTGTGAGTCACAGCAAAAGCAGTCCCCTTGCCTGCATTAGATTCCAGCCCCGTCAGCTCGGCGCCGCCTCTTCTTCTCTCTAAGCACTCTGCTTCACTGTAGCTACTTGAGCATGTGCAAATGAGGCCGAATTTCCAAATCTGGGTGTTTAAGTTACTTTTTCTAAGCTTATTCTCTCACACCCGTAGGCTTTTTGACAACCAAATATTTATTCACTACATTTGCAACAATTTTCTAGAAAAGCATTAAAAAAAAAAAAATCTAGGTATAAATGTAGAGGTTACATTAAAGTGCATCAACAAGAATGAAAAAAGTCATTTCACTTGCACAAAAATGAGGTGTACTGCCAGAACCATAAAGACAAGTGTGGCAGACACAGACACAAGTCAGTACTTACCGCTGTAACATCTAAGAGTTGTCTTCTCCCAAAAGCCATGTTCGTGATTGCCTGCCAAAGCGAAGGTGTTCTTTGGGACGTAACAAAGGTGCATAGGTGAGTGTATGCTGGATTTTCATTTTCAGGTTGGATTGTTTGCTTAGGAGAATGGTTTGGTTTCCTTTGGGAGGAATGATTTTGCATTGTCTAATGCATGTTTGTTGGGATGGGATTTAATATTACAGAGCATTATCTGTCCAGTCCTTCACACCATACCATCACACCATCTCAAGTCTCAGCTTTAGGGATCTAGCTGCTGTAGCAGCAGGTAGGGCTGAAGAATTGCTGCGATGGATTTAAGGGTTAGAGAAAAATAAAACCTAGGAACTGTGATGTTAATTAACCAGCTACATCCCTTTAAGATTTTCGGTTCTGCTGAGCTCTTCTAGGCTCCAAATAACTACAAGATATTTTATTTAGAATTTTTTAAAAAGCAAACTTATCCTTGTATAGGAGGAGGAGGAAAGGGTCTGGAACACAAACCCTATGAGGAGAGGCTGAGGGAGCTGGGAGTGTGCAGCCTGGAGAAGAGGAGGCTCAGGGGTGACCCCATTGCTGTCTACAACTACCTGAAGGGACATTGTAGCCAGGTGGGGGTTGGTCTCTTCTGCCAGGCAACCAGCAACAGAACAGGGGCACACAGTCTCAAGTTGTGCTGGGGGAAGCATAGGCTGGATGTTAGGAGGAAGTTCTTCACAGAGAGAGTGATTTGCCATTGGAATGGGCTGTGCAGGGAGGTGATGGAGTCACTGTCCCTGGAGGTGCAGAAGCAAAGCCTGGATGAGGCACTTAGTGCCATGGTCTGGTTGACTGGCTAGGGCTGGGTGCTAAGTTGGACTGGATGACCTTGGAGGTCTCTTCCAACCTGCTTGATTCTAGGATTCTATGAAAACATTTTTAACTCTGCATTGCTCATTGTCTAGTAACCAAGCAAACTGTCTCTATTCTGTCTACTGGGTTGTTTGCATATTTGATTTATCTAAATACATACATACATGAATATGTATATATGAACATACACAACTTTTTGCTCTCTGCATGTTACAGGCATCTATCCACATACCCTCTCCTTGCATTACAAAATGAAGGGCTTAAGATACACCATCAAACATAGAACATTTTAGCCATTAATCTTATAGTACAAAACTTACAGAATGTACAAAGGTGTAAAAGTCCTGCCAGCCTGTACACTAAAAGAACCCTCATGAGCTTCAGAGCAATCATCTATCTTTCACCCATTCTGTAGTATTGCACTTGGATTTTTTTACACTTTGCTTCCCTCACAGACTTCGTAAATAGATTCATGAGCTCTGCGTCTAAGGAAGTTGTTTCAATAGCGTATGATGCAAGAGCAAATTACAGTGTTGTCTTTGGGATGCTTAGCAATTCACTTGTGTAATGCCTTCCCTTCCCTTTTCTTCCCCTTTTCCAATGAAAGAATTGCAAAAATTTTGAGCAGGTGAAGGCTGAACAAAGATTCATCCAGATAGATGTTGTCTGGAACTATTCTGCTTGAGACCCCAGGGAGTTAGTGTCTCTTTAGCAATGCTTTGTGACTCCAACCATGCACATCCTCAAAATACATAAAGCACATCTTACAAACTGCTCTTAAGGGGCTCTCGGTGGTGTTGAGATTAAAAACTGCTGTACTGAAATATCTCAAGACGTTTAAAAGCAATTCCTTCTGAATTTACAGTAAGCAATTAAATTAGGAGCCCAGTTATTCTTGTCAGGAGAAAAGGTTCCAGTATCATCCTTCCCTTCGGTGTGGACTGGTTCCTAGCAGGTGTTGTAAGGCAGTGCTGGGAACCCTGTTGCTTGCTTTTTTTTTTAAACCTCTTGGGGTAGAAAGGGAGATCTGTAACAGAGGAGCTCGGTGTAAAGGCCTTTGTGGCCATGTCCATGGAAGCTGTTGAGTACATGCCTCAGCACTGCTGGCTTGCAGGTTTTCGTGCTAGGGATATGGCTTGCATGAAGTTTCACTCCCATCACTACAATCTGTCTCTTTCCAAGGAAATAAAGGTAGCTGGTGGAAAGAGGGCTAGGAGACACCCCTGAGTGGGACAGAGTGGAAGCAGGGAGTTTAAATGGCTTCAGAACTCAGAAGTACTCTCAAGCATTCTAGTTTTGATGTTGCTAGGAGACCTGCATTGGGGTTTTCTGCCTTTGTGTTGATGCTTCTTGTAATGAAAAAAGGTAAAAGATTTTATAGCTCGTGTGAAATTGCTCAGCAAATGAAATACCCTAATTTCTCACAGTTGAGTCCTGTGATTTGCCCTCTCATGCAGTAAGCATCTCCTGCTCACACAAATACTGCAATCTATTGGAAGATCTCTGCCGAAAATAGCACAAGAGCACTGGCAGTCCTCCTCAGAGCAGTTCATCTTTGATTCAAGGAAAATACTTACATAGGCCAGCAGGACTCATTCTGGGAACAGTAGGTTTACTTTAGGAATTATTTATGGTGCCTTGGTGAAACAAGTTTCCTTTGTCTTAAAAATTTCCTCTTCTGCCCCAGTCACAGAAAACTGGGGCATAAACGTTTCTCATTTTTGCCTTAACCGTAAAGGTATTATGTATGGGAAATGAGGCAGTGTGCTAAGTCTAAGTTTTTGAGATGTTACAGTCTAGACAATTTACAGAATGTATGGAAACTTAAGGTTCTGCCAAAATCTGAGGTCAAAGGAATAACCATTTTAGTTCTGTGGCAACAGCGTTGCATTATCTAGCAAAGAAATCTGGTGACCAAAACCCACAGTAAGGGAAAAAAAGGTCTATTTGAGAGTCTGAATTCAGCTTGGGAAGGTTTCTAGATTTTGCTTTTTGAAAGACAACAGGGACCTCCAAGCTGAAAGTGATATCAAGCATTCATGTAGCATCTGAAGCATCCTCCAAGGATATAAATTGATCTGTGGAATCCATTTTCCTCTTGCCCTTTCAGATGGCCTTCTGAAGCTAGCAGTGTTTTGTTCCAAGTACTGATTTAGTCATTAGCAAACCGGAGCTAAGTTTGGTGACATAAGTTCTTCAAACTAGGACATGCCAGCACAATTCCTGCTACTGCATTAATAAAAGGTTTTAAATTAATGCACTAGATGCAATATAAAAATAAACAGTTTATTCAGTGTGTAGCATCCATTTTTTTTAGATCACTCAAAAAACCCCACTGTGATCCTAGCTTCTTTATGTCCGTGCAAGGTTGTCCTAACAATGCAGAACCATTTTGAAGTACCAGGATGGAAGCTGGTATCTGAGATAGTTCCATTAGGGAATGATTCATGGTTTTGGCACTTTGTTGGCTTTGCTGTTTTTGTTAAAATAGGTGAGTGTTAAATAACTGATGATGTTATTTTTCAGAAGGGCACAGGGTTTGAAGGGATCAGGGTCTTTTAGTTTTCAGTTATTAAGCGGAACAATTTTGGCACCTAGAAGCCAATATTCGTTTGCTACTGACGGGAAAACTGAATCTGTTACAATTAGTCTGTTTTGAAGAGTATTACTGCAGTCACAGAGCCTGGAGAGCTTTTTATAACCATAGCTGAAGGGTGGGTTGCAGTAACTTTGAAGTGGGTGGTTGCATGATTTGGTACAGACCACATTTCTTGGATGCATTTGGGTGAAAACGAGAAGGCTATAAGAGCATGATTTCCTTTTACCTTCCTTTTCTACTCAGTGTCCTCACAATGAATCTTTTCCCTTCCTGCATTTCTTCAAATGTGCTGTCACTGCCTTGCCTGATGTGTTTCTGCTTCTTCTCCTTTCCCCATACCAATGTCAGAGAAGATTCCAGCACTAGCTAAGAGACTCACAATTCTGTTAGTGCATTGAGTAGCAGTTGAGCCTATTCTCGATTGTCCTTAAGCATTACTGTGGTAAAGATGATCAGCAGTTCCATGATGTTTCCTCAGACAGCAAGAATGGCTCCTTGAACATCCACAGATTAAGCAAAAGGACAGGGAAGTGGGGTAAATGAGGGGAAAAAATCAAATAAATAAAAGAAGCATGGTTGAGGCCTTCCTATGTTTGCTAACATTGCATTTTAAACCTGGCTAAAATGTTACAAAATAGTCCAGGCCCTTCCCTAAGCCTACCCACGCTGAAAATCATCTGGAAAGTTGAAACTGTTTCTTTTATATACAAATGGACACGCAGAGGTGTCTACTAAATCTAAAATCCATCTTCTCCGTGGTACTTGCAGTAGTTTTCAGTGGTTCAGGGAACTGCACTGAAGCGTGTAAGCAGGTGAACTTTGCTTACAGTCTGTTGGGATTGATTCTGCTCATTTTTTTCTTTAGTACTACTTCAGAATCCCACTTGTGTGACCTGCTGAGGACAGTATCTGTAACATGCCATCCCACATACAGTATCTAGATGATAATTACAGAGATTACAGGTTTAGACAAAACGCGGAAATACATTTACATAGAGTAACAGATATTATCAAAATGAAATTAGGGCTGAGCCAGTTAAAAGCTAAAAAAAGTAAGAAGTTCAAAATCCTAATGGAGACCTTTAAGTTCCTGAGATTTTTCTCCATCTCAAACTCTTTCCCCTTCACAAAGAACACAGAAAGGGAAATTATATTTAGCCACACGACACAGCGATTTCACCAATATTGCCTAAAAGCATACATAGAATTCCACTTCTCTTAAAATATATTCTTCCTATCTCTCTTCAGGTGAGCAGTTTCTGGTGATGCATAGCAACACTTGTGTTTATAAAAGCTTTTGAGTTTACATAAAAAGTATAACCACAACGTTCCACCTTTTACTGAAAAAGCTAATTTTCCCCATAAAAGGTAGTCGAGCTAATCAGCTTCCAGAGAGACCTGATGAGCTGACTGGCTTCCAGTTAAGAAATCAGATGGCCCAGCCCTAAACTAGTTCTATTTCTAAAATAAATAGTGTTGAAAATCTTTCTTTTCTAAACACTTGGTTGGGTTCCTCTCACTCTCACACACAAGTTTCTGGATTAGTTACAACTTCACCATTCTTTTCAGGCTCGTCTTTCAGGAACTGCTCCACTTCGATGGAGTCCACCTTGGCATCTTCAGGAGCTTTGTCTTCAGATTTGTTTAATTCCTCTCGTTCTGCTGCTTCTTCTTTTGTCTGTGGTTCTTCTGTTTTTTTCTTGATGCAGAAGAAATTTCCCAAGGCCAATACGAGTGCAGAGGTGGTAACTTCAATTCCAGCAATAATGAAAACAAACATGTACTTCCCTGTAGCATCCAAGAGCTTGCCTGAAAAACACAACAGTCCAGGTCATTAACCAAAATTGCTATCTTTCAATGATTTTTTAAATGCTTTTTCTAAACACTTTCAATGGCTTCTGTCTAGAAGTGCCATGACTACCTAAGTGAATTTTTTGAAATAGCAACAAGTTCATAGGAAAGTACTACTCAATGATTTCAATTAGCTTCTAGCATTCATTGGTATTATGTCACCTACCAAAACACCAAGTCCCTTGGGGATATGGTCATGCAATGCAACTGGGACAAAACCAGCTCAGAAGAAATGAGGCAGGTGCCATGTATCCCAGACGAATGTGTGCATCCATAGCCAGGATCTGTACCATCATCTTCCTCTCACCCCCAGTCTTGTTTCTTAAACTACACAGGCACTGGCTGCTTAAATGCAGATCTCAATTAACGGTCAGTCTGAAGTAATTAACTGATCCTGATGCTTTAGTCAACTAATTTTCACAGGATTTGGTGGAGGTGAAAGAATTAGAGGGAGAATGTTAAAGGAAGTGTCTCTCCAAACCTGAAGGTCAGATGAAGTAGTGCATAGTACCAGTTCTTCCATGAGAGTTCTGTCACAACAGATTCTTGATGCTTTTTACTGTCTGATATAAACAGTAAACATTTCATGGCAGTGACTGGTAGGGTTTGGGTGAGTTGTTTGGGTTTTTTTTTTAGTTCAGGGTCTGACAAATGTATGTTCTTTGATAATTAATTTGCAATTCTGAATTCAAATTAATTAATTTGAATATTTTATAATGTCCTCTTATTCTTGGATTGTGAGATATTTGAATAGAAGCAGTCTACCTTCCTTAAAACAGTTCAGCTTTTCACTCCTCCCTGCAAGATTCCCCCTCCTTCTTCTGACATTGTCTTTCCTTCTCCAAATCTACTGTGGGTATGGAGAATTTTTCCTAGCACTTTCCAGAGAAAATGGACAGGTTTTATATTCTGATTCCCAACTCCAAAGACATCTGAAATTCACAGAAGTTATTCTCTGTGTGTAAAGCCTGTGTCATACAGTATTAGCCATCTACTAAGAAGAGGGCTAGCGTAGGCTCTCAGTGGAGAAAGAGCAACATGTCCAGATGGTAGTTCAGCCAGTCTTGAAATAGATCCAAGAAACAAGATTCATCCCAGCACATCTTGGCCTCCATACTGTAACTGCAGAGTCACGGAAGCAACACTAGCACAATCTGCACTTCTCCAATGAGTTGTCTTTTTCTCTGCTCCCTTATACAATTCTTTCAAATGGATGCAATGCAAATGATTTTGAATTCTGAACTAAATGGAACCCTTACCTGCTGACGGTGGACCAATTAGAACAGCCATAGCTTCTGCCAGGAGCACCAGACCGATAGCACTGGAAAACTTCTGAGTTCCAACAATAGCCATGAGAACTTCAAACTGAAGAGCACCTACCATTCCATAAGAAATGCCAAAGAAAATGCAGAAGACCACCAGGCCAGCATAATCAACAGACATAGAACCCATGAGATCTGTAAAGCCGTTGAAAATCATAGCAAAACTGAAGAGGTAGACACAGCGTGGTCTAACCCATTTGAGACCAGCTACCATTCCACAAATAGGCCGAGCAAATATATCAATGAATCCCAGAATAGTCAGAAGAAAAGCTGCTTTGGTGTCTTGATACTTTAAATCCTTGGCATAACTCACAACAAAAACTGGGGGAACAAAGAGGCCAAGCACCATGATAGATGCTGCTAGTGTGTAGATTACAAAACCACCATCTTTAAACACACTGAAATCCAGGAGTTTTTTCTTCGGTTTCTTCTCTGTTGATTCTTTGGTAGCTTCAGGCTTTTTGGGTGGCTCCAAAGGTCTCATTAATGCTCCACATACACAGCAGTTGAGCAGCATCCCACCCAGTATAAGGAATCCTCCTCTCCAGCCATACTCATGTTGCAGTATCTGCCCCAGTGGTGAGAGGGCACAAAGAAAGACAGGACTCCCAGCGGCAGACAGCCCGTTGGCTAGGGGCCGGCGTTTGTCAAAGTAGCGGTTTAACATGATGAGCGAAGGCTGAAAGTTCAGTGCCAGACCCAAACCTGTAACAGAGGGGGTGTGAAAATCAATACTGGCCTACAGTATCACTGCTAACAAATTTCTAATTGCACTTTTTCTGATGCACAACTTAAAAATGTTTTGTTGCAAATGGACGTAAGAATTCCCAGATAGTATTTTTCTAAGTGTTCCATCTCCCTAATATTCTTCTCCTCTTTGGTTACTCTTCTCTGCTTACAGCCCTGGCTGCTGAACATACCAGAAAAATGAACATTGATCAAAACCAAGTGACAGTTTAATTCCACATTTATTGGCCATCTCTACAAAAGCCCATTTGGATCATCCTGATCTTTGAGATATTCGCTTCTTACACAAAACTTCCACCTCAAGCCAAGCCATCAGCTAACTTTCCAACCATGCACACTTACCTGTAATCACACCTGCAGTTAGATAGATCTGAACGATGCTTGTGCAGAAGGAGGCTATCACCATTCCCATGGAGGCGAAAAGGCCACCCACAAGCATGACAGGGCGACAGCCAAAGCGATTGACACATACGCTGCAGAGTGGACCTGGGCAAGAAGAGAGAGTTACAGCTGCTAAGATAAACCCACTTTTGTAATTGATTATATGTCAGTTTGCATTTCTTCTTTGGGGGACTTGGCAGCTTTATATGTATGGTTGGAGTCAATCTTAAAGGTCTTTTCCAACCTAAATGATTCTGTGCACTTTGTCCATACTCTCAGCCAATCTGCAAGAGTGTTCTATTCTCTACAGTCAAATACTTTGTCTCTCATCTTCAGAGTGCCATGCAATTTTTTTTTTCTTTTTCATCATCTTTAGTAGCTATTGAGTTCTAGAGATTTAATGTCATAAGCAAGCTGGATATGCTTAAATAACTTCTGGAGTATTTTTTTTGAATGGCATGCTTGGCCACAAGTAATGATACGCAGTAATGATTCACATTTTAAGTGATTGTATGACCTACAGACATCATTGCCCGATGCAGTACAGCTTCAGAAACAGAGAGCTACCTACCTGTTCCATAAAGCATGGCCAACAGAATGGAGGAAATCCATGCAGTGTCGCTGTAGCCAATGCCAAATTCCCGGATAAGTTCTTTAAAGAAGACGCTAACTGCCTTGGGAAAGGCATAGGAGAATCCTGTGATGATAAAACAGCCAAAAAGTACAGCCCAGCCCCAGCCTCCATCAGGGGCTTTAACACCAGTTGGGCCATCATCGGCTACTACAGCTCCCATCACGAAGATCAGGAGCGTTCCCTAGGAGACAAAAAAGCAATTAGTTGATTAACAGTGGAACAATTATCTAATTAAAGTTGTGTGACCAAAATAGGCAGAAACTGCACTACAGTTAAAGCTGCCAGTAGGATATGGACTATTTTAACTACAACTCTTGAAGATGCAGTGCAATCTTAACTATTCTGTGTTCAGATTTAATCCTTGCAAAGGCTGCAAAAATACATGAGGTGCACACAGATGAGTTCTAAATGAACACCCCTCTCACAAAGTCAGAACTGGACCTCAACCAAATCACTGCTTCACAGGAAAACCGAAGCCATGGCAGCAGTTCTGGGTGTATGTGACTTCACAAGGACATAACAACCACCACATCTTGGGACTTAACAAGGACAAAACAACCACCACAAACATCTATGGGATGTTTGTTACAAGATCTTATTATGTGAAGCTCTTGGACTACTCCATTAGGAGACCTGAATGCAAAATCCTGGTGCCTCACAAGTATTCTGTGCAGCAGTGGACAAATCACCCAGACTTTATGTTCCCTACTGAGGACAGCCACACAGCCCTGATGCACTGATACCTTGAAAAGATGGACAGATCCCTTTGAGCTTCTGATGAGCTGTCAGTTTTCACGCACCAAGTAAGTACCTGAACTAAACTGCAGTGAAAATGTGCCTGGGCAGTTTCTGTGGCTGACAGGAATTAGTTACTGCAGCACTGCTCAGTATCACTGTTGGCCTGAAGCAAATACTTCTCAGTCTTGGGTTTATTACATTATCAGTAATGCTTTTTAGTATTTAATGAATCTTATTCACATTTTTCCACATGCAGTCATAAGGGATTTTGTATCTGAAAAACATTTTTTTTCTCTTCTATTAGAGAAGGTTGCACACTGGGCAGTAATAGTGCAGAGTTCCAAAAGAGAGATGTGAAGAGAGGGCAGTAAGGAGTACACTGAAACAGCAGATAAAGGGTCCCTGTGTGTGGAGAGTGCAGGGAGGTATTGCTTCACAGCAATCACATTTTTGTAGGGTCTGTGTATTGGAGAAGTCCAAAAGATTAACATTAAATTGAGCTTCAAACCAGTCCTACATTAAATTTTGCATGTATAATACCTGAACAACTCTTTAAAGTGCCAACTGATTACTCCTGTTGGGTCCGTTTCTCTCTGACAGTACCAAAAAGAGGAGTTACACGGGGTAGGTGCCTGAGATGTAACCATTTTCGACACTGGTCTCTCCAAATGTTGGCAAGAAAAACGTTGGTTGAGGTTCCTCAGGTGTATGAAGAAGTAGGAGGAATCCTCACTCATGATTTCCTAAGCCATCAAAGCGCTTGGTCTGGACTGAACGGTTAAAATGGTGCGGGAAGAATTGCGTAGGGTTTATTCGGTATTTAGTGGCAACAGTACCACCAGCTGAGTGCGTTTAGCGAAGGGGTCTCCTTTATCGAGCCTACGGCCAACATGTTCCCATGGCAGCCCCTGAGACCTGCAGTTCTGGACCCCGACAAGTTACGCTCAAGGCAGCCCTAGCGGCAGGTGGTTTGGGGAACGAACCGCTCTTAACAGCGGTTCGGCTGCAGGCTCCTTCCAGCCACGGGCTGCACCCAGCGTCTCCATGGCGGACAGGTGCGCTACTCGGCAGCCAGTCTGGGGGAAGAGCTGGCGAAACCGGCGGGCAGAGGGACACGGAGCCGCTCCCGCCCCGGCGCAGGCCAGGCCCAGCCCCGCGTGACGCCGCCGCTGTGACGTGCGCCCGCGCGGCCGGCCCCGTGGGGCGCTGCGGAGCCGCCGCACCGAGACGTGCAGGACGTGACCGGGCAGGAGGGCGGAGCCGGGGCGGAGCCTCCGCCACCGTAATTGCGGCAGAGGCTGCGCCCAGCCCTCCGCAGCCTGCGCGCCCCGCGGAGCCTGCGTCGCGCAGAGGCGGCGGGAACCCCTTCTGCCGGGCCGCTCTCGCACTCTCCTGTGCTCGGCAGAGCTGGGCGCCCGGTAAGAGGGGTGCTTCGTCCCGCCTGGCTGCGGGACTGAGCTTTGTCGTTAGACGGACGGACCCAAAAAAGGTTTAATGTTCTGCCGTGGTGGCGGAGCTGGACTTGGAGATGTGGGGCACCTGAGGGCACTCCCAGCGCTTCATAAAAACAAGCCCATGGGGAAACTGTAACTTCCCCTTCCTTTACGTCATGTCTTTTGCCACGTTTGGCTAAAATTCAGCCTAAAGCAACACACAGCCTGTCAAACGACAGCCTTTAGAGACTGGCCTGTATGCACATGCATACTTCACTCTCGTTCATCTGGTTTGGCCCAGCTGTAATTCACGTTAAGACACCAAAATTGCAAGTTCATTACCATAACTAAATGAGCTTTGCCTCTAACCACAGCAGAAGATGCCCTTCAACCTGCTCCCTCCATCCTGCTGCCCTGTGCTTTTCCCGGGCTGGATCCACCTCCTAAAGAACTCAAAAGGAAGTAGCAGGGAGCTTCCCGTGTGGAACATGCAGGGCTAGCGTAGGAAGAGGTTATTGATCATGGTTGAGTCGAAGAAGCAAAATTTTGACTTGTAATTTCACTGCAGTAATGCCAAAGCCTGGTAAGACGGGAGGCTACTGCACAGCCGCAACAGTTTGCTTTGCTTTCTGCTTTTGCCAGCTCAGCCTTGTTTGGAGGCAAAGAACGACATTTATCTGGCTGCAGCTGAGTTCCTCTATCTCCACACAGACAATATAGTATCGTCAGTATTTATTCCAGATTCTTACTATCCCTATCATTGATGTTTTCTTGCTTTGGTAACATGTAAAATAAAAAGAGCAAATGCAGTTAAATCTGTGGAGCTTCATGCTCCTATGATTATCTTCCTGTTGCCATGGAAACTAATACAGGATCAGTTAGGAGGAGATATTAGGTGATGGTAGGTACATTGTGGGTGATGTGTGGTGCGGTGGTGCAGTGTACATGAAAGGAGAGCCTTTCTATCATAAGGAGAACCTAGAAATGGCAAAAAAACTGAGACAGGTCTTTAGCGAGTACCCTCACTGGCCTCGTAACAGTACTTGGTCATCAGTATGGGTAGGAAGGGTATTTGTGAGGGTGTGGCCTGACCTATATAGCTTGAGAACTTACTTTGAATTATTTTGTTTTAACTTTGGCAGAAATCTGCTTGGCCTTGAATCCTAGGATGGAAATAAATAATGGCTATCAAAAACAAAATATGAACTTCCATGTAAGGAACCCAGTTCAGACTGGAATTCAGTCTGAAACTCTGCTAGGTTGAGAACTATACAATTCTAAATTGAGTAAGATGCTGAGCAATGTGAAGTTCCTCTTTTAGTTTCTTATCTGTGGAATGAGGATTCTCATGAGGTGTTGGGAGTACTGAAAAGCACAAACTCTCAATAATGTGTTAAGAGGATCCATAAACCGTCTGTATTTGCCCAAGTATATTAAAATACAAACAGACTAAATACATGATGTAACCAACACTAGTTAAATTTTGCAGGAAATGACCCCTGCAAAAATAATTCTATTTTCATATCCTTCAGACCCTGGTGACAGCCTTCATGTATAAGCTACCCTTCACATTGACATCACTGGCATCTGCTGATTCAGCATGACTTTAACTCTTTCCTGAAGCTCTAAAGCACTAATATATCCATCTTTAATTCCATTTTTATTTATTTTCAACTCATTCTGAGATACTCTGTACAAGCCATTCTGCTGGGCCACTGGCATGACACAGTTGTGCATGTCTTGTGTGTAGCCTGCTTAAACATGAGCTGTTATGCACCCATTTCCAAAGCCTGCTGCAGACTCCCCTACAAAATCATTACTGTATTTACTGCTGGCTGCCCTGACCTCCTGTCCTCCCTGCAAAGCCCTGCAGCAACTTTAACTCTCCCATTTTGGCCTCTGTTTTATCACTGACAGTTTCCTGGTTCTGCTGCATCTGCCTTTCTTAGTCAGAGGTTTCCCAGCTTTCGCCATTTTCTCATCTCTCTCTCTAAAGTCCTGCACTAACCTGCACTGTCTGTTGCTGTAGATGATGATCCACACCAACACTTGCTATTAATCAATCTCCAGCCTCCACTTAGCCTCAAACTATTTTGGTGTTCCCTGCTATAGCTCAGTAAGTAACATACACATTGCAAGTTACTAACAGGCTGCAGCGACACAGGAAACTCACACACCCTGCAATTTTAGGTGTAGCAAGCATTGCTAACGAGTGTAGAGTCTAATATCTAGGCACAGTGCTCCTCTGGGGAAGCTGTGTTTAATTATTTATTTATATTATGAAAATGTCAGAACTCTCTTCTTTACGTTATCTTGGAAATTTATATTATATTATTTGATTCTTCTCTTGGGGGTAGTGTGCTTGGGGTTTTTGCCCCAAATGAGGATGTTACTATCGAGCACTCCTAACTTACACCAGGCCATGCACAAAAGAATAAGCCACAGATCTGCACACTGACTTCATGTTTTAAAAGGAAACATTAATGTGGCTTTCTTCTTAACAAGAAAGAAATAGCTCTTTTAATCTTGAGATAAATACTTGCATAAATTAGGGCCACAAATATTCTCCAAGGGCTGGAGCACTTCTGTGAGGGCAGGTTAAGAGTTGGGGTTGTTTAGCCTGGAGAAAGCTCTAGAGAGACCTTATAGTGGCCTTTCAGTACTTAAAGGGGGGGTTATAAGAAGGGCGGGGAGGGATTGTATCAGGGAATGTAGTGATAGGATAAGGAGTGACAGTTTTAAACTAAAAGAGGAGAGATTTAGACAAGATATGAGGAAGACATTTTTTAAACAGGGTGGAGAGACACCAGCCCAGGTTGCCCAGACAGGGTGTAGATGGCCCATCCTTGCAAACATTCAAGGTCAGGTTGGACAGGGCTCTGAGCAATCTGATCTAGTTGAAGATGTCTCTGCTCACTGCAGGGGGGGCTTGGACTAGATGACCTTTAAAGGTCCCTTTCAACCCAACCTACAGATTTACGTTTTTAACTACAAATACAACAGTAACTAACAGTTCACTCTCCTCAGGTACCACCTTTGAAACGAATACACTGGTTCTGTAAGAACAGCTCTGTCAACCGTTACAGTCTCTGTCGAATGCCAGCTTCTGGACTTGTTTTTCTGCAGCGTACTGGTTTTACACTACATCCATTACCGTAAGTGCATTAATGTCAGCATCACAGCTGCTCCTTAAGAACAGACAGCACATGCCCTTTCTGACAAACATGCCTTCGGTTGCACTTGAGTTATCTGGCTGCTTTATGTATGCTTTCAAAAATAGAAGCTGTAAAATCCCAACTTTGGCGGAAAACTCAAAGTTCATTCTTCAAAGTATAATGAAAATTAATCTCAGCCCTGCAGCTATGGTGGCTCTGCAAGGTGGCAGAGCTTTAGAAAAACAGATTCTTGCCATTTTTTTACAGGAGTGTCCTTATTTTGCCAAGTCTAAAGCAAAGAAAGTGTCAGAGGCAAATAAATACCGATTAAGGGTCCACGCTGTCACCAGCCAGACATACAGGCTTGTTTTTGCAGAATACCATGGAACTCCCCTGATGATACTAAGTGCTGGCCTGCATATGCACAGTATCTCGCACATGTAGCTGGATGTAGTGGGAGAAGATCATCTGGCCAAGAGGTGTCCTTTTACACAATCACTGTGGACAGTGCAGCTGCCTGGCATGGTGTCACACATGGAGATATGTGAGTTCCCAGTTCAGCCACAATTTTAAATGTCACCTTATTATTTTTATCATTTACCTTGCACTATCCGAGACACAACAGGTGTAACTGTACTCAGATTCTGCTTCACATTTCCACAGTGCTGACGGCCACGCCTTACCAAACTACCGCTCCCTCTGAAGCAAGCATTGCAAACCCCTACGTGACTTCACCCTCTAACATCCTCAGCCAAACGGTTTTCCAATTGCTTTACCCCAAAAGCACACACACCCGCTGACCAAGGCTGTGTTTCCCCAACCGGTGCTAACGGTCTGCGCCGGTGAGGAAGTTGTGTCGCGGCGATTTTACCGCCCCTTGGTGCGTTTCTGCTCCACTCCGCAGCCCTTGGAGCAAAGGGGTTAAAACCTTCTGCTAGAGGTTAAGGGCAGAAGCGACAAAAGGCTCTTTCCCCACAGAAGCCGGGGGGCTGCGTTGACCCGCGGAGAGCGGGAGCCGAGGGGTCGGCCGAACAATGGTGGCGGTCGCGGTGCCGCCAACGGCCACAGCCACGGCCGCCCGCGCGGCGCTCCGGGGCGGGCACGTAGCCGAGACGGCTCCCGCCGAGCGCTCCATTCGCCGCCTCCACGGATGCTCACGGAACCTGGAGAAGTGGCTGTGCTTTATGCGTCTCAGCGCCTCGCCGTTCTCTGAGCACTAAGTAACGGAGTCCCAAACCGGGGCCGCGGCGATGCCCTTATGAGGGGACGGTCCCTTGGACCGCGCGTTGCCGCTATGACAAAGAGAACTCCGGAACTGACCCCCTCGAGGCTAGAGGCAAGGTGAGCAGCAGCGAAGGGATGGTGGAGCCGGGGCTGGACGCCGGAAACCTCGTTGCCCGGTATCGGTCTGAAGACAGCGATGGCGGGAACAAAGCCCGAGCTGGCGTGTGCCTCCCGAGCCGCCGGTTGTGGCACTGTACGTGCGCCGGGGCCGGCGGCACCGCTCCCCTAGGCGTGACCCGGCCGACAAAGGGGGAAGCAGGGGGCAGCGCTCTCTCGCAGCAGCCAGAGCGGGGCTCGGCCGCCAGCACCGCTCGGAGCCCGGACAGCGCTGCCAGCCCGACGGTGGTGGGAACACCGGGCTGACCCGTACGGTTGCGCGGGCTTCCCAACCAAGAAACGCAAGCGGTTAGTCCCACGCACTGGGGGAAGCGCAGCCGACCAGGGGTGCACACGGCCGTCCCACGGTGAGGTGGCACCCAGAAGGATGAGGACAGTCCGCGCCGTGCCCGCCACCCCACCGTCGCCCCGCGCAGCCTCTGGCCGAGAGATGAAGCCTCGACGCCCGCTCAGCGCTCGCCCAAAGCTTCGCCAGCATCGGGCACCCCTGGGCAGAGGTACCCTCTCAAGCCTGTCCGGCGCTACGGGGTCTATTCACCCGGCTCCGGAGCCCCCACCCCGTGCGCCAGCCAAGCGCTCCATAGCATCGCGCACGACAGCTCCGCCTCAGTACCTGAGTCACGTCCCGCGCCTCGGCGTGAGGATGCCCCTGCTCACGCCGGACCGCTGCCCGCTTTCCCCCCTGCGCCCGGTCAGACCCGCCCCAGCCCGTCTGCGCCCCACCGGCTGGTGAGCGCTCCGGCGCGGCAGGTCTGTAACTGCTCGCCCCTCCCACACCGATCGGGTCCTAGCGCCGCCACATGAACCCTTGCCGCCGCTACAGGGGCGCCCGCGCAGGGGCTCCGCGGGCGCGGGCGGAGAGGTTTCGCGGCCGCCGGATGAGCAGCGCCCGCGGCCTGCCCAAAGGGGAGCCCCCACGGGAGCCTGGGCCCCGGCAGGGCAGCGCGGGAGGCACCGCGGGGAGCAGTGCGTTGGTCTCAGCGGCGTGGGAAAGGATGCCCGGCTGAGGAGGCAGCAGGGCCGGAGTCAGGGACTTGATGGGCCAGATGGTAGCTGTAGCTGGAGGTGGTGCTCTGCTGCCACTTCTGCGCTACAGAAAGCGGGTACAGGTCCTTTGCGGTCACCACCTCCAAATATGCCTTCACAGAATCACAGAACGGTGCGGGGTGGAAGCGATCGTCAGGAGATCATCTACTCCAACACAGGTTCACCTGAAGCAGATTGCTCAAGGAATGTATCCAGGTGGGATTTGAAAGTCTCCAAAGTCTCCACAACCTCTCTGGGTTATCAGTATCTAAAAAGTAGGAGTCGAGAGGATGACTCTAGACTCTTTTCAGTGATGCTCAAGAAAGGCCATGGGGCACAAAGCAGGTCACAGGAGATTTTTGTCTGAACGTGAGGAAAAATGTCTTCCTTGGGAAGGTGTTGGAGCTCTAGAACAAGCTGCCCTGAGATTCCAAACTCACTTGGACATTGTGATCCTGGGCAACCTGCTGTGGGTGACCTTACTTTAGCAGTGGGGGTGGACTAAAAGATTTCCAGGGGTCTCTAACAACCCCCAGCAAGCTGGGATTCTGTGGGATACCTCCTTTTACATCCAGATGGAGTGAGCTTTTTTCTCTGCTCGTCTGCTGTCGCTCCACTGTTATTCACTCAAATCAGGCAGTATTATAAAACTGAGTGTATGTTGATACTGCTGATATTTAGCATCCAAGCAAATCGTGATAGGCTTCTAAAGTGCAGTACAGAAAGTAGGCTGCTCAGGGATTAGGAAATTCAGGAGTTGGTGCCCAAGTTCTTCGTGTGCTTACAGCACACAGTTCAATGTGTTGGGAAGTGACCATCCCCTCAAACACAATACTGGGTTGAATACTGAGTTCAGTTTTAGGACCATCACTGCAAGAAGGACGTTGAGGTGCTGAACTGGCAACGAAGTTGATGAAGGGTCTAGAGAGCAAATTTCTGAGGAGAGACCAAGAGAGCTGAGGGCGTTTAGTTTGGGGAAGAGGAGGCTCAGGGCAGAACCTCTCACTCTCTACAACTAAGAGAAAGGAGTGACACAGAATCACAGAATAGTTGGAGGTTGTAGCAAGATGGGGCTCTGTCTCTTTTTCCCAGTAACAAGTGATAGGACAGAAAGAAATGACCTCAAGTTGAGCCAGGGGAGGTTTAGATTGAATATTAAGGTATATTGCTCCCATGAAAGGGTTGTCAAGCACTGGAAGTGGCTGCCAAGGGCAGTGGTTGGGTCATCATTCACAGAGGTATTTAAAAGATGTGCAGATGTGGCACTCAGGGACATGACTTAGTGGTGACTTGTCAATGTTAAGTGCACAGTTGGACTCGATGATCTGAAAAGTCCATTCCAACCTAAGTGATTGTGGTGGTTTGTTTTGAGCAGGTGAGACATCCTGCAGCCAGTGAGACATCCACCGCTAATTCTAAGGATCAGTAAAACCAGTTTTTGACTGTCTACCACTACCTGAATTTAAGCCATTCACTTACAGGCTAAATGAAGGTAATGGCAGAAGAGCAAAACCTGGTGCTTCTTGTGGAGCTTCTGAAACAAGCATTACAGTGCCTGAGGACCTGCAAAATTAGTGAACTCTAGCAGCTGAAGACATTTTTACATGTCTTTATGGGCAGTGTTGGTTCTCCAGGAAAAGGAATTATGATCTTTATTGCCAGTACCAAAGAGCTGGAAACACTCCCATGGTTTTTGAGATGGAGATAGTTGTCATGACCCTACCCTCTGGCTTTAATTTCTTATGAAAGACAGTTTCATCCTGCAGATTTTTCTGCTTTGTTACCACACTTTACTTGAATCACTACATCACAGAAATGTATAAGCCACCAGTAGACATTTCAATTCAAACCTTAGAGGTATCTACTCTGAAGATATTTTCAGGGGTGACAGAGGTGCCTAGGAATGGAGAGGAGCAACAGTGAAAGTGAAGTTGGCAAAATATGTAAGCTACCAGTGCCTCTTTACTCACATGATGTAAGAGGCTAGATGAGGAAAGACAAGTTAACTGAACATGTTAAGAAGACAGAGGACAGGTGTGTCCTTCACATCTATCACACTGCCCCTGCCAAAGCTGCCATCCTTGCAGCCTAGTGAGCAGAGTGCAGTGTGCTCTCTGGTAGCATTCAGATGTAGAGACCACTCACTTCGTTTTAGAGGTAGGGTTTTTTTTTTCCTAGAGGCAGAGGAGTGTCACTGCAGATGGTTTGGTTTTCAGAAGTGGATGTCCGCTGGCGAAGACCAGCTGCTGAGAAAAGTCGGCAGTGGCCTATGGTCCCCCTTTGGTAGCTGACGGCCCCTATTGTTGTTGAAGAAAGCATTCTCTAAAAGCGATGTGCTCATAGAGGGTGACATGCCGAGGCAAACGAAACCCCTCAACGTCAGCACCCAGATGATTGGATGTGATTCAGTACTCAACAAGGCAGCAGTGTAAGTGAGCTGAACACAGGGTCGCTGTGCTAGCAGAAGCCTGCAGAGTCTGGACAACCTCATAAACACTTGGAACTGAGATGAAGGCACAACCCCCCAATCTGTTAGGGGGAGTCGTGTTGTGTATGCTTAAGCATTAAACATGCTGCAGCACACTTTAGGAGTAGAGAGAATTAAAACGCAGCAAAGAGAACTCAAGACACAGTAACTTAAGGCATCTAACTATGAAAACAGCTTTGAAAAAAATCTTCTTTGCAGTTTAAATACATTTTTTCTGCATCTTAGTATTGTTCACATGTCAGTGTGCCACTTACTACAAATATTCTCAGTGTTTTGTTGAACTCATGAGGAATACTTAAATAGGCAGATTCTTTGCTGGGAACACATTGTGCAAATCTCAGTTTCTTGCTAAAGGGGATTCTTAATGGGAAATATGCCATTGCATTATACATAATAGATGCTACATTCCACCAGCCCACCACTAAAAAGTCCTTCACTCCATAATCCCTTACTAGCTTCCAAAGAAATAATGATCCTAGTGTGTTCTTCATTTACATATTTTGTTTGACTTTGTCTGTTATTTATTTATTTTGCTGCTAAGGAAAGCTAATGACACACTGAGTACTGAATAGAAAAGCACATTGCTGCCTCATGGTGAATTTGTTGTCCAGTAGGACCCTCAGCTTTCCAACTGGCTGTCCCCCAGTCTGTATAGTTGCACAGGGTTCTTCTCACTGGGGACAGGACTTCAGATTTTCCTCTGTTGAGCTTCACGAGATTCCTAGATTGTTTCCATTAAAAACAGAGTGATGTAGTGGATTCAATAACTGCCATTCACATTAGTAAAGACAGGTAGAGACTGGTGGAAATTTTTACTTGATCACAGGTTTCCAAAAAGTCAGAAGTGATGGAATATTGTTGTTGCAGAATATAAATAGGATAGCTGACATTAGGACAAAGATTCATTGTGCTGAAGCTTAGGAATTCTGATGGCAAACGTCTTCCCTGGCACCTGAACTGAAGAAACTCTTCCATATATCTCAACGGTTTCGTGTGGTCACCATTTCTTGTTCCAAATTCCAGCTGTGCTCTTTGCTGTTCCTGCACATTGTAGATGAGTCCCAAATACTACCTTACAAATGCCTGTAGACCTTTATTCTTACTAAGATTTTCTAGGTATTTTGTTTCTGAGTCTGCATTTTCCTATTTGGACCTGAATGGAGTCTGTTGTGTTCATTCTGGAATTCCACTGCTGTGCTTTTAAGAATGTTAATGGTAACTTGGAGCATTTCAAGTGGTTTCATACGTGGCTAACTGTACGCTGTGCAATGCATACACACTGGATTCTGCCTTGGATTCAGAAGGTAAAGGCAGCAGATCACGTTATACAAAGAGCCCTTGTAAGTTTTTTATTGCAGAAAGGCCAGTAATATTCAGAGTTGAGGTTTTGGTAATTTCCAGTTTGTTTTTGATGTATGAAAGTAAGGTCTTTTTATATGACTCTCAGGATGCAGTTGAGGAACATAAAGTGTACCTATAAAGATGTATATTGTCTTCAAAAACATGAACCCACAATTTTTGTAAAGGTGTACATGGAAAAGAGACATGGATATCAAGTTCATCTAGCCTGAGCAAAACTGGAATTTAAATGTGTCATTTAGTTCCTAAATAACAGGCTTTTCCTCTCCAAAATGCAGCATTTTCAGAGTGTGGGTCCATTTTCATTCTTTCTTGGTGAAGCTGCTGCTGGGGCCAGATGGTTCTAAAGGTGGCTGAAATCTACCTTTAGCCTAAATTGTACTGACCTCACTAGTGTTTGTTAAGAACAGAAAATCTGTCTCTTCCAAATTCCTGTTCATTTTGGCTACAAGGAAAGAAGGTCTCATTTACGTTTCATTTATGAAATCAGGACTTTTTCTGCATTTATTTTAGGTGTATACAGGTTTCTGTATTCAGTGCTGCCTTGACTAATCTTTCTGACTCACTTGTTAAGATCAAAATTTACCCATTTTGGGCACTACTGAATCACTAGAAACCATCAGTTACTCATTTGAGGAACTAACATGAATTTAACTAAGTGACTATGGACTCTCTGAAAGTACCTTGGAGAAGATAACAGCTAGGGTTGGGTGGTGAGGAAGGGTTGCAAAAGATAATGCAGTTGATAGGCTAGGCAGCTTTGGGGTAGGACATAAGGAAAAGACGAATGCCACCAATCAGTGTGGTGTAGAGGTGTAGGTAGGCATCAATCAGCATATGCAATGTGTTGGTTCTGAGGAGTGCTTTCAGAGGCTTACTAAAGAGTATAAGAATTATGGTTGGACTGGTGCTAGAATTTTTCTGTGTTCATATTTGGAAAATCATTTGAGGCCAGATTTCACTGCTGCATTTTAAAGCAGAAGTGATTCACATAAACAAATGAACAAAATCTCTTAATGAATTGTGGTGGTTTTAAATTAGATGTAGATACACTTCATGTAGCTCAGTGAAACTTGACTAAGAAGCCAAGTTATTAATTCTGATTCTAATGTTAGGCAACAGTTCCTGGTGGAAATAAGTCCCTTCTTTCTTTACTTGGCATAGGATCAGGAAATAGAGCTGACCACCTAAGGAAAGAAGTGTAAGAGGTATCGATAACCTATCTCTTTTAAATCAATGTATTTCAGATATAATTCATGCAGCATTCAGGTTTCTGACAGGTCTCTCATCTGGCAAAGCTCTTTGTATAACCCAGGAACATTAAAACGTGAACGAGCATTACAGGAAGTTTGCCTCATGCCTCCCAGACAAGCAAGTCATCCACGGTGACTCAGGGAAAATCATGTTTTACGTCCAGTCCACGTGTCACATCTTCCTCAGTCTCACGTAGACAACGTAGCCAGCTTTCCTTGAGAGATACCTGTTTCAATAATTAAACACCTTGGGAGCAGAACTCATCCGTGCTGCAGTCAGCCTCAGCTTGTTTTACAAGCTTTTACAAAGTTTGTCACATCATGCGGTGGGACTCGGGGAAGAGTGGGAAGTTTGTTCCCTCTTTTCTCCCATCCCTACAGCTGTGCTTGATATGGGTCCTCTTCCTGAGCTGCAGGAGGAATTAAGGCTGAACAGCCTGGTAAACAACACGTACGGGAAGATAAGTGGGCAAGAAAGTGAGATCCGAGGGTGTGAGGCAAGTGTCGTCTGTGTTCCGGGAGGCGTTAGTAAAAGAGAGAGGGGCTGCAGAGGAGCGTGCCCATGCCCACGGAGCGAGAGGAGATGTTGCGTTAACGGAGAGGGTGAAACGGGGGAGACAGGAGGAGGAAAACTGGCACCGGGTGTCTGAGAGGGAATGAAGCAGGAGGAACTGCGGAGAGCTGGTGTGCCGAGCAGGAGAGGGCAGAAAAGGGAAGCAGCCATGCCCGCAGGGCCCGAGCTGGGCGGGCAGCATCTGGCGGCCCGCAGGCACGCCCGGGGGCACTGGGCGGGGGCGGGGCAGCGCCGCCGGCGGGCGGTACCGAGCGGTGGGCGGGGGCGAGGTTGCCATGGAGACCGGGCCGACCCCTGCCCCCACCCTCCTCCTCAGGCGGGCGGTGCCGCCGCCGCTGGCGCCGGACGCGGCCTGCAGCCGGCCCCGGAGGGAGCGTGCAGGTTCGTGCCGGGGGGAGCCGAGCCGCCGCTCCTGCCGTCGGGAGGCCGAGGGGCCGCACAGCGTCGCCGTATGCCGCGGCTTGGCCTCCAGAGCACCCGGTGCGCTTCCCTGCGTCCTGGGGCCTTTCTCTCCCGAGGCTCCCGCCCTGTCTGCACCCCCCGCGCTGTCGCGTACTCTGAGTGCCGCCTCTGTGTCCCAGGCGTTACCTTGTGCTGCTCTGCCTGCTCCTCTCTACTGCCCTCCACTAAGGGACTTGTCCTCGGCGGCCAGCCTGACATCTGCTCTTCTGCCTCAGAGCATCTGACCCTCTGGGGCCCCCATGGTGCTTCTTTCCCATCCTGGGATCTGCTTCCTGCCGGCTGTTCCACTGGCAGTTTCCCTTCACTCCTACTCTGTCTTTCTCTCCTTCTCTGTATTTCGGCGTACAAGTCCCGCAGGGTACTTGATTCCTGACCTGCCAGTAGCATTCCCTTCCTCCCTCCAAATGTCTGTCCCTTCCTGTCATCCCTGAGGATATTTGCTGTAAGGACTCAGTGTCAGTGTTCCTCACGGTGTGTTGTTCTCTTTTGACATCCCTGGGCACTTTCTAGAATACGCACCCATTTCTGCGTCTGAGGGACAGTTGTTTCTTCCCACTGTATCTTGCCTTGTTTCTTATGTCTCCTGTGTGCCCTTCGTAGTGGCAGAGCCTAACACCAAGCTAGCATATACCCCGTACTGCACAGCAAACCCCAGAGACATGACTGTTCTCAGTACTTGACACTCCAGGTTTCTCTTGTATGTCATTGGTCCTTACCCCATGCCTTAGCTTCTACTATGTTTTATGTCTTCTGATTACATTGTATAATGCACGATGTATATTTGCTGTGTTACATGCCTAACCTTACTTGTAATCAGCCAACCAGCTACTCACAGTAAAGAAAGCGCACACAGGGGATGCTAACTTGTATCGCTGTCTGTCACCGGTTTTTCCCCACCTGATAGTGCAGCTGTGACTGGCACTCTTTGCTTGTCTCATGGTGATTTGTAGCACGTAGTGAACCAGCTGTGATCATACTCAGGTGGTCTCAGTTCTGTTTGTTACTATTTCCTCGAGAAAAAAACGTTTGTGGCCAGAGATGTTTAACTGTTACTGGCTGTGTGGCGTTTTCATTTTCTCTGTGGTTTTGAAAGGAAGAGAAACAATCTTGGTTAATTAGCTTTGCTAATCTGTTTCCCACATCTTATTCTTAGTACAAGAAGGATACAGTGTAAGGAAAACAAGGAAGAGATAAGCAAATACAGCTCTTCAATGCTTTGAACAAAATCATAAAGCTTTACACCCCTTTGACAAATAAGAGTTGTATGGAAATCTGAAGGTTCTCAGCTGTTATTCTAAAATATTCTTCAGTTTCACCTTGTTCTTATTTTATTGAAAGCTGACTAGCTCAAATGTGGCATCTAACTTCTTGTTGAATTTGCGTTTTAATAGCAGGGAATCATAGAATGTCAGAGGCTGGAAGGGACCTCAACAGATCATGCAGTCCAACACCCCTGCCAGAGCAGGATCACCTATACCAGATCACACAGGAACACGTCCAGACAGGTTTTAAATATCTCCAGTGGTTGTGAAATTTCCACTGAACCAGGTGTGCCAACCACATTCAGTTGTATGTGATTTGCAGCCAAGCCATCATTTTCCTTTGTTGAAAAGGCTGAGTCCCGTTAGGCCATTATGGGAAGGAACAGGACTACCTACCAACCACTTCTTTTTGGATATGGTTGTAGTAAGTGGTTGGATTGCAGTGGGTGTCTGCTAGGGCAGGGTAGCGTGTCCCTGCCCATGGCAGGGGGGTTGGGACTAGATGATCCTTGTGGTCCCTTCTAACCCTGACTGATTCTATGATTTAGGTTGCATGTTCTGCTTGTAAGATGTTGTCTATGTTCTAGGTCATCTTTTTAATATCATCATGGTTAGATTTACTATTCTTCTTTTAGCTGAAAGACACCCAAACAATTGGTGGCATTTGTATTTAAAATTACACCATTGTTTTCCTTGTAGTCCTTAGGGAAACTAACTTGCAATTTTAAGTACTGCTGCTATCAAAAGCAAAATGCTTTTAAATTGCATTTGTAAGAACTGCAGCTCTCTGTATCACAGTATCACAGTATCATCAGGGTTGGAAGAGACCTCACAGATCATCAAGTCCAACCCTTTACCACAGAGCTCAAGGCTAGACCATGGCACCAAGTGCCACGTCCAATCCTGCCTTGAACAGCTCCAGGGACGGCGACTCCACCACCTCCCCAAGCAGCCCATTCCAGTGTCCAATGACTCTCTCAGTGAAGAACTTTCTCCTCACCTCCAGCCTAAATTTCCCCTGGCACAGCCTGAGGCTGTGTCCTCTCGTTCTGGTGCTGACCACCTGAGAGAAGAGAGCAACCTCCTCCTGGCTACAACCACCCCTCAGGTAGTTGTAGACAACAATAAGGTCACCCCTGAGCCTCCTCTTCTCCAGGCTAAACAATCCCAGCTCCCTCAGCCTCTCCTTGTAGGGGTTGTGCTCGAGGTCTCTCACCAGCCTCGTTGCCCTTCTCTGGACACGCTCAAGCATCTCAATGTCCCTCCTAAACTGGGGGGCCCAGAACTGAACACAGTACTCAAGGTGTGGTCTAACCAGTGCAGAGTACAGGGGCAGAATGACCTCCCTGCTCCTGCTGACCACACCATTCCTGATGCATTCTGTGACGGAAAGCAACGTCCTAAAATTGCAGGAAAGCTCATTCATTAGTATTTTTATAAGAAATTAACAATTCCAATGATATGGGTCACTCAAACTCAGGATGCTGCTTTCCATTTACTGGTGCCATTAATTGAAGTGAGCTACGTGAGATAGGAAGGTTGTTTTTATAGGAAACTGTGTGGTGACTGGCAGAGGTTGTAAAAGATGCCTCATTGTTTCTTAACCACCACTTTCCAAGAAAAATTGTGACATCAGTTTGATGATTTTAAGGAAGTAATTTAGCTGTGGTCTTGGTTTTGATTTCCTACATAAAAGTCTTGTTTAATAATCTCCTGCTAGTTGGAGCAAATGAAGCTAAGTCATGCTTTTAAAAGGCTCTCACAGTAGCATTTTGACACCGTAATGGGATAGACTGAGCATAGTTTATTTCAGTGTCTTGACTCTAGAAAGCATCTCACAGCCTTTTTTTTAAACTGTAATGTATTTATGATTGGGGTGCAGGGGGACAAAAAGTCAAATATAGTTAATCTTTTTAACTGTGGTAGCCATCAGATGCATTTGGAACAATAGTGGCTGAAAAAGGAATAGATTAAAAAGAACAGACATTTGAAGTGTTGCATGTTGCAAGCAGGGAGACTGCTGTTCACGAATGTTCATGACAGTGGCTTTTACAAACACATCTATTTCTGCTTATTCAGATGAAGAAGATGCTGCTTAGACCATTTTCTACATGGCAGCATGATTTGAAGATTGCCAGCATGGCATGGGATATGAAGAGAAAACATTATTTTAATTGCCTTAGGGATAAATGTGGAATCTAGGTCAGCAGAACTGAAAGACCACCAGGTCACTGCGTCCTCTAGCACTGTTTGTTACTTGGTGTACCTGGGAAGAGCAAGCTTGAATTTTGTTATTCTTGTCATATCCAGTGATCAGAGACTTTTTTTTTTGATGCTGCAGAATTAGAGTTGTCTAGGTTCTTTGTGAAGAAAAACATTGTTTAAATTGTGACATCCTTTAGCATAGAGATAGCTCATCATGTTTGCTGATCTGGAAATCTCTCTTTCATTTAAAGAGATTAAAGAGACACTGTTTGCAAGGCATGCTTGTCTGATTTGTTCTCTGCATCCCCTGTGCTTATCCAGATGGGATTAGCTGTAACCACTGACACAGAATAAATAGTGCTGTACAGTGAGAGAAGCTGTATTGACTCCAGAGGTTTGGGGGAATGGGAACATGTTCATTTCTCTTCGGATCTCTCCTGAGATTTTCCCAAATCTCTCCAATCTGGAAAAATCTGAGCAGAAAATACTTTTTTTCCTCTTTTGCTTAGAAACAATGTGTTTGGGGTTTTGTTTTGGTTTGGTTTCTTCTACAGAGTTTATAATCAGATATGAGACAAATATGGAGAATAAATGATAGGAAGAGACGAAAGTGAAGCAGGTAAAGGGTTTCACCAGTACAAGTACAATCTCTGTGTTGTTTATTCTCTTTTCAGTTTTAAGGATGCAGTTAATATCTTACTGAAATACACTTATTTCCTCATGCCTGAGTGATTTAACTGTGGACAGAACAGTAGCTTTGTAGTCCTGTGAGTAACTGTGGGAGAAGAAGATAAGAGTGACACAGCAGTTAATATTGTTGCTATTAAAAGAGGGCTGGGCTGTGACTTGTCATAAATGTCTTCAAGAAAAGAGATATGTACATGCAGTTTACAGTGACTCATCTGGTATCCCTCTACTTTCAATCTGTATAAAGGTAGGAGAAAATTATGCTTGGCCACCCCAGGATTTAGTGACATTTCATAACTAATTTGGAAAGTCTTACCTGTGGTCAACATAGGACTATAAATTAAAGTAAATTTCTGCTCCTACAAGTGGCCAGTGCCTGATGGGCCAGGAAACTTGGCAATCTAAGTTTAAATTTAACTGGTAATTAATTAGCAGCTATGTAGCTGATTAGGAGTGATGAGATACTTGATTTGTATGAGCTATCAGTCTTCAGTGTTGTCTGTCAGCTCCTGTTTCAGATTTATAGTACTGCTACAAATGGCAAAATAATTAAATGGTCTCTGCAAAGAAAGAAACTAGAAAGTGAAAGAAGGGAAAGGGCTACATGCTTGCCTCTTCTTCTATCAGAAGAAAATGCTGCAAGGTGCCAAAAAAAGCAATATCAAGACATATGTGAATTCAGGAATCGTATATGGAGTATATCCTTTGGGAATAGAAGGAGGAGTCTGAGTCTTCGACACCCAGCATTACCTCTTTGCCAGGCTGAGCTGGATGCTGATCACTGAGCTGTACAGCAATTATTCTTCTGATCTGCCTTGCCCTGGAGAGTTGTGGGATGAACAGGGAGGTGTAGAAGTGCCTGTCTAGACTATACTCAGACAGCACTACTGTTAGCCAACATTTATGCATGTAAATGAAGTCTATAGGATTCAGATTAATTCAGGTGAAGTGAAAATCTAAACCCAAAACCTAGCAGAGTATGAAGGTAAACATTCACATAGCTGTTTGTGACTCTCCATGTCGAGCCTGCAGTTCTATGTATTATTGAGTGCTGTGTCCAGTTCTGGGCCCCTCAATTCAAGAGAGATGTTGAGGTGCTGGAACGTGTCCAGAGAAGGGCGACAAAGCTGGTGAGGGGCCTGGAACACAAACCCTATGAGGAGAGGCTGAAGGAGCTGGGGGTTGTTTAGCCTGGAGAAGAGGAGGCTCAGGGGTGACCTCATTGCTGTCCACAACTACCTGAAGAGACATTGTAGCCAGGTGGGGGTTGGCCTCTTCTCCCAGGCAACCAGCAACAGAACAAAGGCACACAGTCTCAAGTTGTGCCAGGACAGGTCTAGGCTGGATGTTAGGAGGAAGTTCTTCACAGAGAGAGTGATTGGCATTGGAATGGGCTGCCCAGGGAGGTGGTGGAGTTGCCATCCCTGGAGGTGTTCAAGAAAAGCCTGGATGAGGCACTTAGTGCCATGGTCTGGTTGACTGGCTAGGGCTGGGTGCTAGGTTGGACTGTATGATCTTGGAGGTCTCTTCCAACCTGGTTGATTCTATGATTCTATGATATTGTGTTATTATATGGTGAGTCTTATCTAACCAAATGCAATGCTCATTCAGCTGCATAAAATAACTGTAATAGAGAGGGGAAAGTAATCAGAAGACTGCAGAACTGTCTAGGTCTGTTTGTGGCTATATAACAGGTTGCACCAAGCCTGTTGAGCCTTGCAGAGATGAATCCAAAGGTTGAATAGATGTAGGGTATCATGGAACACCTTAGTGCTCATGGTAGCAGTATCAGCTGTTCAGATTTCTTTGAACTGCTGGCATTACTGCTGGTCTTCCTCTGTATCCAAGAAAACCATATCTGTAGATAGCAAATAACAATGCTGGGGATAGGATAAGAAATGAAGCTGTTTCTATTCTTCTGTGTATCTAAAAGCTGAGATTTCTGCTAGGCAGCCCTCGTTTTGCAGTTTCTTCTTTTGTGACAAATTCTGGGGTAGAGGAACTACTGTTACACTTAAGTGGAAGTCTAACACTGCTTTGCAGCAGATCCTTGATATTTTATGTGCAACCAAGATTTAAGCAAAGACGAATACTGTTATAATTAGTCTCAAGTGATTCATGAGAAGAAATGTTATGGTCAGCACTTCTTTAGGAAATTAGAGCATTTCTTTTTCTCATCCCCCCTTTTTCTCCCCCCCCCTTTTTTTTCTGGCCCCCCTTTTTTTCTCCCCCCTTTTTCTCTCCCCCCCCTTTTTTCTCCCCCTCTCTTTTTCTTCTCCCCCCCCTCTTTTTCTTCTCCCCCCCTCTCTTTTTCTTCTCCCCCCCTCTCTTTTTCTTCTCTCCCCCTCTCTTTTTCTTCTCCCCCCTCTCTTTTTCTTCTCCCCCCTCTCTTTTTCTTCTCCCCCCTCTCTTTTTCTTCTCTCCCCCTCTCTTTTTCTTCTCCCTCCCTCTCTTTTTCTTCTCCCCCCCTCTCTTTTTCTTCTCCCCCCTCTCTTTTTCTTCTCTCCCCCTCTCTTTTTCTTCTCCCCCCCTCTCTTTTTCTTCTCCCCCTCTCTCTTTTTCTTCTCCCCCCCTCTCTTTTTCTTCTCCCCCCCCTCTCTTTTTCTTCTCCCCCCCCTCTCTTTTTCTTCTCCCCCTCTCTCTTTTTCTTCTCCCCCCCTCTCTTTTTCTTCTCCCCCCCCCTTTTCTGGCTTAACATCGCTGTGGTTGTATAAGCTTTTAATTTTTGTGCCTCTTTTTGCCTAAATTGATAAGATCTGTAAGGACACTCTACTCGTGCACAGCCATTGCTTTGCTTGTCTTGCAGCTGCCCTTTGTAAAGGACTGTTAGGAATACGTTTAGCAATTTGATATTGTGTAAGATTATTTTATGTAGGCAGCACACTACTAAATTTAACCTTGAAACTGCATGAAAGGTCAGCATCTAGAAAGCAGGGGCAGCCTTAGGCAAGATGAGTAGATATATGTTGTTTGTCATACTCCTAACTACAAGGCACTTTCCCCTCCATTTCTACCTCTTATATTGTTATAATTTCATCATAAAAGGATAAACTCACTAATGCTGAATTCTTGCCTTCAACTGTGATACCTTAGGGGGGCATTATAGCAGCTATACATATTATAGACTTCAAAGAACAACCAAACCTACTGTCTTGTGGCTTTGTGCATAAGTGCATTTGATATTAAAATTACTTTAAATTATTTACAGGGCAATGTGTTTAATCATTAGAACCAGAATGGTTAATTTTTTACCTCTCAACCAATCCAATCTGTAGTATAAATGCATAATGTAAATGTATAATATAACAAAAACACCACTTATAAAGTGGTAAAAGAGATTGTTAGACAATTACATCTTGCACCCAACACCTGCCAGTCCAAATCTTGCTGCTTCAGAACAGTAGTCTTGCTAAAGTAACCCATCTCCATCCATCTTTTTATTCTTTTCCCTGTGATTATAGAATCTAATATTTTGCAAAGGATGCCATTCTTTAAATTCCCCTTTGCTGCAGATCCTGTTAGGTGACCTACCATAGATAAATTTCAGCACATTCTGCTTCTCGTTAGAGCAGAGAAAGATTATGCAATGATTGAAACCCTTGTACAGTGTTCAGAAAAGCCTCTGACAATACAAGGTTGCCATCTGTACCACTGTACTAGTGTTAGCTATCTCTTGCTCCTCATGGAGGAACTGGTAGCCAAAGTTGATGCAGACATGAGAAAGAATGAATGTGAGTTTCAGAAGTAGCTTAAATGGGTAACTTAGTTCTTAGTTTAGATTTTTAACTATTACCTGTTAGAATCAAATAATTTATTAGGGTCTCCAATAATTCCTGTGTGAAACACATGAAAAGATGACTCTTGTTGGCGTTTGTAGTAAGCATCTTAACTTCCTTCATAGGGATTTTTTGTTTCCTGCACAACCAAAGACTATATATAGGTCTTTTATAGGCCTGTCTCATCTTTCTAAGGCTAGTAATGAGGAATTCCTTCCTCCAAAATCTGTATTGACTGCATCTTTAGTCTTCACTAATCACCATCCAGCACTACCTAGATGGTTCTCTGGTGTCTGTGTTTGCTTCAGTGTTGCTTGAACTGATAGATTAATAATTCAAGAAACTAACATGCATGGGTAGAGGGGGAAAATAATGGCATTCATAGTTTGACAAAACAACCACAAAAGACCACCTCACACCCTGTGCCACTGGCAAGCAAATACTGATTTCTCTTTCCACTGCTTCTGATTCTTTGAATTTCTTGAACCAAAATGATAAGAGAGTAAATTATCAGTATCGTGCTTGTGCTGCTCGAAACTTCACTTCATTTTGTCTCTCTACATCTTCTAGGCACAAAGAACCATCTCATACTGCAAAGGAAAAGTTTGCAATGCCAGCTCCAGTGGAAGAAGCACAAGTCAAGCAATTAAAAAACTTGAAGCAGCAGATTAGAGAGCTGCAGACAAGACATAAAAGTCTGGAAATTGAGCTGTGCAGAAGAGAATGGAGTCACAGTGCTTGTTTAAGGGAGAAAGATGCTCTTATTAGAAAGTGAGTGACTTGATTCATCTTGTTTTGTAAGCTGTGATGAAGAAATCCAGAACACCATACTTAGCAGAATTGCATCCAGCTTATTTATGTCAAAAGTTTACAGTAATTAATGCTTACAAAAACAGATACCAGACCTGGAGTACTGTGTCCAGTCCTGGTCCCCACAATTGAAAAAGAGACTCTGACAGACTGGTGAGAGCCACAAAGGTGATCAAAGGAAAGGAGAACCTGTGAGGAAAGAGTGAAGGAGTTGGGTCTTTTCTCCTTAGAGAACAATTTTATATCCAAGATTGCACCACTTGTATTAATTGTCTTAAGAAAGTATATATAAACATGGGAGGGAGGTTGTTCTTGTATGTAAACTTCAAGAGAAAATGGTAGTGCTAAAACCAGGCCAAGGTTCTCATCTGATTGTGGTTTCTAAGGAGTCTGCCTCTAAACAATTCCAAATTCAATTGCTATGAGGAGAGGAAGAGATGCTGAGGGCATAGTTGGCCAAATTCCAGAAAAGATGCAGAATGGTAAAGAAGATGAAGACTTTGTGTAAAGTGACATTTACAACCAATCTTGAGAGTGTCCCAAAGTGTTAGCAGCTTTGTGTTTGCAAAGCTCAGCCATATGACAACTGAATCTGTCTTGAAAACCCTTCAGCTCTGAATATGCTGTTGGTCCTCAGTGTGTTTTCAACGTATGCATATGCTAAAGCTTTGAGCTTAGGAATTTTACCCTGGCAATCCAACAACTTTAATTCTTAGCTCTTTTGCATCTCATTTCCATTATTTGCAAATGGAAAACATGCTGTGGATGGTGTTGCCAAGAGCGGTATTGGAGTTGAAGAGCAGTTTATGCCGCTTGAGCTGAGGTGACCTCCAAAGCTGATTCTAAATACCCATACAGATGGACCCTAGGAGACTGCTGAGCTCTAAGCAAATTAAAATGCTTATGTCCAATAAAATACTTACAGTGGAATAGAATAAAATAGGTAATTTGGAAAGTAGAACAAGGAAAGAAGATGAGGACAGCAAACAAGGTTGAGATTTGAAAAACAAACCCAAAAACCAAATGGAAAACATTCTCAGCATTTAGCCTGCTAAAATCCACAGCTTTGCTCTGTTCCATAGGTATAAACAACAACTGGCTCTGGCAGCTGAGCGAGAGTGTATTCTTGAACAGAATAAAGTGGAAGCAGAACACGACTGGCAGCAGCTCTGTGAGAATTCTGAAAGTGATCAGTGTCAGAAATCAGAGGATCTAACACAAAGACTGTCTTCAGCAGGAGAGCAGGTAAGAATTCCAAATGAACACTGTTTAGGAACCATCTCTTGCACAGAGAGCTGTGGAATTTTTCCAACGTGGTGTTTCTCAGGGGAGGCATGACTTCAGGCTTCTTTCAGAGATCTGTAAACCAGTATTTCTGTATTGTCAACAGCAGTTCTTCAATTGTGTTTGATCAAAAACTAGATTAATTTTCATGGGCAATCTCTCATAGGAGCCTTTACTCCTTTGTAATGAAGTCAAGTCAGCTTGAGGGATGCCACTGCCTTTCTCTTCCTGCCGTAGCAGAAGAAAGAAGACCTCGCTTAGATCAGCCCCAGGCCAAAATAAGCTTGCTGATCACAGTATAGCTTGACCTCCATGAAGGGAACAATATTAGGCCTGGAAACCCCAGAGTATTCTTGTATAGAAAAAAAATCCTATTTTGTGAAAAAAATTAATACATGGTTATTGTTTAGAGACTGTGACACAAAAGGCTACCAGTAATTCTCTGTGAGCAGCTGCCTCATAATCTCATGGGGACAGAGGAAACCCTTCTTTACAAGATTCAGAATGCAGGCATTTTATCTGGTGTTTTATTTTCCCATTGTCTTCCCAAAGTGATTCATAGGCATCAGCAGGTGTAGCACAAGAAGGCATTTGAGAGATAAATCAGCACTGGGCTTTTGACAGCACAAGAGGAGCCAATGAAGCCAAATTGTTTTGTTGTGAAAGCAGTTTTTGACAGAGCCAAAAGAGAGCTGCTGTGAAATCTCTGTCCTGGGATTTAAAATCTTTTAAAATTTTATTTCCTTCTTCTGTTTTAATTTTGATTCTGATTTCATCTCTACTCACTTTGTGCTTGAAATATTGATGGTACTCTGATTTCCTTCCTTCCCTCCTAAGTTGAAGCTGGTCTACAAAAAAAAAAACAAAAAAGAGGTCAGGTTGAATGAAGTGAAGACTTCTTTCTGCTTTGACTCTTGAGAGAGAACAGACAATACAAACATGGTTTAATCACAGTATTTTACCTGAAGGGGAGAAACAGGTTAGACAACACTGGATGTCTGAATTAATTTTGAGATGACAGCTTTATGGGGCATGTTTTCACTTCTTGTAAGCCGTTCCTCAGTTTCATGTGTTTAATTCAAAATACAGACATGTCTAGTGTGGAATACACATAGATTAGGTGTCATGGGCTTCATTTTCACTTTCAATCCATTGCTCAGCTGCAGAAGGAGCAAGCTGGATGTAGACAGGTGCTTCAGAACAGGACAATGTACTGTATGATCATGGCACATCACACTAGGAAAAGTTCATTTCTGAAATGTTGCTGAGCCTCTGTGTTAATTGCAGTTTGTGCTGGATTTTGAAGTGGGAGAATTGCAAAGCAGTGCTTCGAATACTAACTTGCCAGCTGTTTAAAATCACTCCGTTCGTTGCTGCTTATTCAAGTAGATTTTTTTTCTTTAATAGCTATTCGGAATTGCAAACCAAATTGCAAACATGGCTGATTTGAAGCCATGTATCAGGAGTAGGAAACTCTGTTGTGGGAGAAGGTAAAGCGTGTGCTGCAGTGCGCCCTGCTGGGCGGCTCAACGCGGAGCAGTTCATGTCAGAGCTGGACCCTACAATTCTGAACGCACTTGAATGGTGTATCGATACTATTCATGCCTCTCCCTTCGTGCCATTTCAGTTTCCCGGAGAAGAGAGATCATCCTCATCATCTGCACACTCTGTACTGTTAGAGCAGAAGGAGGGAATTTAATGTGAAGTCCTTTAGCATTCATGCTTTCAGATCACCCTCACAAAACAGATTTGTGACTGAGGAAATAAGGAGAATGAAGGAACTGGGGAATGATGGGGAAGACAGAAAAGGAGTGGTGTCTGAGGCCATCTATAATTCCAAAAGTCAGGCTTCAAGGCTGACCATTAACTGAGAGGTGCTCCTCTTACATTGTTCACTGATAGTTTATCTGTAACAAATGCACAAAAGGAAGATGTTGCTGCTTATTTTAGAATTGAAATGTTTAGAGTTTGGAATAAGACAGAGTTCCCTCTGTGGCTGTGCTTCTCTCATCTGTGCCTTCTTCCCCATCTCAAATTCTTATCATAGCAGTTTTTTCCCCAGTAAATCCCCAGAATAAGCAGACTTAGAATCATAGAATCAACTACATTGGAAGAGACCTCTAGGATCATCCAGTCCAACCTATCACACAGCCTTGTCCAATCAACTAGACCATGGCACTAAGTGCCTCATCCAGGCTTTTTTTTAAACACCTCCAGGGACAGTGACTCCACCACCTTCCTGGGCAGCTCATTCCAATGGCAAATCACTCTCTGTGAAGAACTTCCTCCTAACATCCAGCCTAGACCTCCCCTGGCACAACTTGAGACTGTGCCCCCTTCTTTATTTTCTTCCTATGGTTCTTTTCTCTCAAGTTTGTTTATGGATCTGTGTGTGTGTTGTGGACAGAACATATTTTGTTCATTAACAAAGGGTAGTTCCTGTGTTGTACTTTTATTTTACAGGTATTTCAGTATGATGATAAAACTTCTCTGAGCAAAGATGCTCCTACCTTAGAAATAAAAAAGCTGCAGGAGCAGAATGCCAACCTCCGGGCTGCCATTACACAAATGAGGAAAGAAATGGAGAGCCTTGATGAGCACACATCATCCTCTCTTCCTCCAGCAGAAAACAGACAGCTTGCAGAGCAAGGTGACAATGCTTGCCACAGAACTCTAAACTCAGGTAAGGAAGTGTGGTGGTCATGGTCATGACGTGGTCATGGTCAGGACTTATGAGGACTACTCAACCCCCACATGTGTAAAGAACATAATAGTGGGGTTCTCAGGCACACAGAGGCCTGACATTCTGACAGTTTCTTTATTACACTTTGCCAGTTCCCCAAGAATAACTGAGCAATGCAGTGTTAAGAGAAGAATTAAAAACTTCTCTGTGCTCCTTAGTCATGAATTGCCCTTTCTAGTGTGCCACTTCTAGTGCCTTATGTGTTTAGGAGCTGGTGGTGTTTGCATGTTGTGAGATTGTTCTATTTTCTATATTTCTTCAGCTCTGATTACTGTCTATCTACTAAAGTGGTGTAGATGTCTATTAAAGAGGCAAAGTTCTGAGGCAGCTCTCTATAAATACATATTCATTCATATTACACTCCTTTTCTCTTTTAGGTTCACTGATCACAAACAAAATTTCAGCTGGGACCACTTTGAGCAAAGGCAGCTCGGTAGTCTCAGGTTGTGTAGTGAACTCTGACACAGAAAAGGTATGGAGAGGTTTAAACTACCTAAATATCTGTCCGTGCTTGTACATGTGCAATATACAGCAACACAGCAACTTAATTTCAGTTGAATAAATGTTTAAAACTGAAGCAAGTGGTCAGTTGATAATGAGTGTAAGTTCAGTGAAAGCCAGCAATGATTTTTTTCAGCCAAATTCATGCTCATGCTTTCTAAGGGAAAAGTTTTGACTCCTCATTCTCTCCTTCAAAGGAGAGAATCAGAAGGGAGGAGAAGTCAGTCTAGAACTTTCAAGCCCTTCTTGATTATTTTTTTCCACTTGGAAATGCTTTAACTACCATGCATCACCTCCTCAGGTTTGCCATTGTAAATCCATACTTTAGAGTTTTCTTTAAAGATAGGCCTGCATGCTTTCCAGGTATGTTCTCAAGAGCCTCCTACTTCATGTGAAACTGTGCAAGGAAATAAGGGATTATATGCATTATCTGGTTTGTTTGGTGTTTTTCAGAGACCAAACCCCAAAATTCCTGAAGAAAAGATGGTAGATTTTGGACAACAATTACCTGATGTAGGTCCTGGTGGTGTTCTTCAGTATGATGTCAACTGCACTCTACAAGGAATGCAAAATAAACTAAAGGAAGCAGCACGGAAAATCTCAGTTCTGAACCAAGAGAAGCAGCAGCTGATTGAAATTGGAAACAGGCTCAGGGCAGAACTTGGGAAGGAAGGTAAATTTATTCTACAGATGAGTGCTAGCTTATATATTTAGAGCAAACCCTGGCAATCAGTTAATTCTTTGAGCTGGAATGAACTAGGCTTTAATTTGAAAAGAAGCAGGACTCCCTGGTGCTTAAATGTCAGTGTGGGAACTGGAAGTTGAACTAAGAGCAGAAAGGAAGTAGTTTATGTCATGGAAGAAAAATTAATGCTTTGTGAAAGAGAAAGCAGAATAAGCTTACTACAGAGTTAACTTGAATCAAGGGTATATATAATGGAAGAAGATTTCACTGTGGACATTTAATTTCCCTACAACAATTGCTCTAGCAACAAAACAAAGGAGAAAAGCATCAGGCCTACTTTCCCAATGCATTAAATGCTTCTGCAGTGGGAAGATCGGTGTTCCGTGGTTCATTTGTATCCCTGATAAACACCTGTCTGGAATGTAATATTGATGACAAAACAACAGCAGAGAATGACTTCCTCAGACTTTTCCCTCCTTTATAGGACTTTGGCATCCTGCTAGCTCTAAGCACTGCACAGTTTGTCTTACATCTGGCAGTCTTCTTCCAAGAGAGCTTGTCAGAAGAATGCGGTGTCAGCTGTCGGCTTTAAAGCATCTGCAGCACAGCCTTGTAACGCAGGTAATGATGATGTGCTCTCTGAAATCTAGTGATAGGAGCAACCAAGGCAAATCTAATTCCATCAGTATAACTTCACTTTAAATTGTGCATTTGAATGTCTTCTACTGACATGAGTGCCTTGGTACCTTGAAAGATTTCATAGACTTATGAGCTGGGAGACACCCATGTAGTTCTTTGAGCCCTGACTCCACACAGGTTAATCTAGAGGTTAAACCTTGTATCTGAGACCATTGTCCAAATAACACTTTAACACTGACAGGCTTGAAGCTATGACTGCCCTCTGGGGAGCTTGTTCCAGCGTTTGACTGCTCTCTCAGGGAATAACTTCCTAATATTCCGTCTGAACCTCTCCTGTTGCAGCTTTAAGCCATTCCTGTGCATCCTATCGCTGGTCAACAGAAAGAAGAGATTGGCACTTTCCTCTCTGCTCCCCCTTCTTGAGGAATTTGTAGACATCCCTCAGTCTCCTCTTTTCTAAGCTAAACAAGCCAAGTATCCTCAGATTCTTCTGTATTGCCCGATAGTGCTTTCACCACCTTTGATGCCCACCTTTGGACACCCACTGATATTCCTATATCCTCATACTAAGGAGGCCAGAACTGCACATATCACTCTAAGTGCTGAGCACAGCGGGACAGCTGCGCTCCTTTCAGTTTAATGCGTCCCAGGACACAGTTGACCCTTTTGGCCACCAGGGCACGTTGTCGGCTCATATTGAGCTTCTCATCACCCAAACTCCCCAGATCCCTTCCTGCAGGGCTGCGCTCCAGGCTTCATGTCCTCCAGTCCATACAGACAAGCAGGATTACATTGTCCCAGCTGCAGGGAGGAGTTTTTGCTCTGGTTAAATTTCATGTGGTTGGTAATAGCCAAGTGTTCCATTCTACTGAGATGTCTCTGTAAGGTCTTTTTAGCCTCAAGGAAATCAATGAGTCCTCCTGGTTTAATATCATTGGCAAACTTAGTGTTCGCTCAACTCCTATGTCTGGGTCATTGATAAAAGCACTGAAAGAGAACTGACCCTAAACCTGAGCTCTCAGGAGCACCACTAGTGATGCTGCCAAGCAGATGTCATCCCTTTTACATAAATGGCTGTAGCTGGGACTTCAAAAATCATCTTTCTTTATGTTTCACCCAAGGAATTTCAGAACAGCTTGTGCTGTGATATGGTTTAGTGGTGGACTTGGTAGAGTAAGGTTAATGGTTGGATTTGATGATCTCAAAGGTCTTTTCCAGCACAAATGACTCTCTTATTTTATGATTCTGATTCTAATGCAGCATAAATGTATTTCTGAATTACAGGCATGAGCATCATAAAGCTTCATTTTAGGTAAGATAGGCCATTGGAAGGCTTTGCAGTATGTTCTAAGATAAAATTGAAAATGATTAATCAGCATGTTTCCAGATACCCACAGTGCTGGGATTTTTAAGCACTCATATCCAAATTATTGCTGCAGCACATTTTCCATCTATGAAAGCAAGGTGTGTAATTAACCTGCCTCTTGTCATTTGTACGTAAAATAGAACTTTTAATAGTTAAATTGCAGCTTTCATCAGAGGAACAAATGGATGAATCCCTAGTACTTAGTGGTAGACCTCCCTGTGACTTCAACAGGCAGGATTTCACTGTGTACTTTACCTAACTGATCAATGGGTTTGTTCCTGTGAGGATTGAGTCAGAGCAGCTGATTGTCGTTGTAGTTTTGAGGGTGGTAAACAGTGTTCTTTGAGAAAGAGTGAGGTTGTTGCTCTGAGGTATAAGACTCCAGTAGAATTATTAACCAAGTTCAACTGGGGAAATACTTCCTCTGTGAATCTATATGGGCAACTTGTTCCAGTGCTGGATCATCCTCTCAGTAAAGAAGACTGGAGTTGGGTTGGTTTTTTTTTAGCCCTTGTGAGCATCCTGGACTTCACTTTCTGCCTGTTGCCCCTTGATCTTCTACTGTATATCACTGAGAAGAATCTGGCTCACTCATCTTTACCTCCTCCCACCATCCCCATCAAGGACTTATACAAGTTGAAAAGATCACTCCTGACCTATCTCACCTGGAGGCTGAACAAGGCCAGCTTTCCCAACCTCTTCTCATATGTCCAACACTTCAAATCATTGGGCATCTTTATGCTCCAGTATGTCAACGTCTGTCTTAGAATCGTAGCATCATAGAATCAGCCAGGTTGGAAGAGACCTCCAAGATCATCCAGTCCAACCTATCACCCAGCCCTCTCCAGTGAACTAGACCATGGCACTAAGTGCCTCATCCAGGCTATTTTAGAACACCTTCAGGGGAGGCGACTCCACCACCTCCCTGAGCAGCCCATTCCAATAGCAAATCACTCCCTTACTGGGCAGCCCAAAAGCAGTTACAGCACTCTAAACATGCCTGCACCAGTGCTTGACAGAGGGAAACAATCACCTTCCTTGACCTGCTGGCAGTGCTTTTCCTGATGCAGCCCAGAGTGATGTTGGCCAAAGGTCACAAGAACATGTCACTGCCTCATGTTTGACTTGTACTCCAGCAGAATTCCTGTTTCTTTTCTGCTGAGCTGCTTCCCAAGCAGTCAGCTTCCAGACTGTGAGATTGAAACTGCCACTAGGGAAAAAATCAACTGAATTAAAGATAATTTCCTCTGAAGGGTCCTGTTTATTTTTAATTCTCTCTTTATGCATTCTTAGTTATCTTAATTGAAATCAAGAACAGACTGGGAGTAGTTTTGTGGATTACTAAGGTTCATGCAGGAATACATAGGAGACTGAAGTTTAATGTTTCTCTTTATGCATAGTAAGATCTTGTTGTTAATAGGAAACTACACAGGAGACAGTCATGGTGTGAGATTGCACTAGGAAATCACAGACATCAGTCAGTTACTTGAAAACTTTACTATTTGAACATGATCTAAAAATGCCTGAAACATTTTTACATCTAGACACATTCTAAAGAAGAAAAGCTGGAATAACCATGCATTCGTTCTGAGCACATTACCCTGTGGTTTTGTGGGCCTGAAGTTATCACTAACTTCTTCAGATGTTATCTGATTGCCCTGGGTGTTTACAGAACTATCTGGCCAGACAGTGTGAATGACGAAGGTGAGTTTCTTAGAAGAGAGAGAGTGGAAATAAATCCTCATTAATATTTTATTTTCTTACATTTAATCATGCTGTTAAATTAAAAAATAAAAAAGAAGAAGAAAGGAAGGAAGAAACTCTGTAGCTGCTTAGAATAAGTGCTATAAATCAGGTAACTAAAGGTTGAGTGACTCAGCTGGCATTAACTTTACCAGCTGTATGTCTGGGGATGACGTGCTTTCAATTTGCAGTTTAGTTCTGCTCAAAATAGGTGGTAGATTTTTGTTGTTTGATTGCTTTTTTGTTCCCTGGGAAGTAAAAGAGCACTGCAGATTAGCCATGTAATTGTACCCATGAGGGTTGTTAGCTGAACTAATTACAAAAGCTTTTGGGTCAGTAAGATTAGAACAAATGTGAGAAGTTGAGGCACAAAAATCATCCAGAGATTGAAAGTGAAGCATGAGCATTGACAGGATCAAGCTCAGTGTTCTGCCATCAGGTTTTTCAGCAGTTAGTTACCCACCTTCTTGACAGGATTACTGTTCTCTTGGATAAAAAACAGTAGTAAAACCAGGCAGTACTTGTTTGGAAGGATCAGATGTTGGCATATGAAAGGAAAAGGCTCTCCAAGCATCCAAACACTATTTCAGCTGGGAAAGACACATACTGGGGAATAATTCAGACAAACATTTCTCGGACAAGATGAATTTATCAAGCTGAATTTATGGCAATATCTCAGAATGTGTTCTAAGGGAATCTGGCAGAGAACTCCCTGTTCAGCTGCCTTATCACAGGTGCTTGAATTTCTCTTAGGTTCTTCCTAGCAGAAGATATCCCCAGAAGGGGCACTCTTGTTTGATAGAGAGAGGTTGCCTGAAGTCCAAAAGGCTGTGCTGTTACAGTCAATTAGAACCAAATTTGAACAGCTTGCATGAGTGAAAATAAGCCCCTGTTCTTCTTTACTGCTCATTAGTCAATGAAGAAGTTTTAAAGGTTGCAGTGTGGGCAAACATTGTAAACCATCAGACAGTGATAAACTGAGAATGCCATCTGGTGTACCTTTGCAGAGCTAATGGAGACTTAGTCTTCCTTAGATATAGCAGATAGCCTGAGATAATGGAAATGGAGAATTGTAACAGGTCAGGCAGGTAAATACATTATGAGCTGGAGATATTTTGCCAAATTTATCTAATCTAGATCTTTTGACAGCAAAAGTATTAGTGAGGGCAACACAAATGCTAGTTAGGACATACTGTAGTGAAGGCCATCTGGGTTCCAAAGCTGGGAAGGCTCAAATTATTCAAGCACTGTGAGAACAGATCTGGGAAAACAGCACTGTTTTGCCACTCTTCATTGACAATGTGAGGGCTTGATAAAGAGCTGTCATAATAGCACTGTCACAAGTATTAGAATCCTGTTGCAGCATAGAATCAGTCAGGGTTGGAATGGACCACAAGGATCATCTAGTTCCAAACCCTCTGCCATGGGCAGGGACACCTCACACAAGATCAACCTGTCTAGAGCCTCATCCAGCCTGGCCTTAAACATCTTCAGGGATGGGGCTTTGACCATCTCTCTGGGCAACCCATTCCAGGGTCTCATCACCCTTATCATGAAAAACTTCTTCCTAACAACCAGTCTGAATCTACCCATTTCTAGCTTTGTTCCATTCCCCCTAGTCCTATCACTACCTGATCTTAAAAGTCCTTCCCCTGCTTTCTTGTAGTCTCCCCTTAAGATACCGAGAGGCCACATTAGGGTCACCTCGGAGCCTTCTCCTCTCCAGATTAAGAAAGCGTGAGAAAGGTCCTCAGAGGAAAAAAAATGGGGAGCATTAAATAAATAACCTTATTGGCATAGCAGTGATACACTTATGGAACAGTGGGATGGGCTGCTTCTGGAGCAGGAGGTCTTAAACTTTCCAAACTCCTAGGTGAAAAGGTGGACTCTGGTCCTATATGTCAGGGCAATCGCCCTCTTGTGGAGTTTCAGAAGGAAATGGGTAAGGCAACTGTTAAAGCGTGCAGAAAGCCTGGAGAGTTGTCTGCCAACAGGTGAGCTGACTGTGGAATGCTTCAGTGTGCTTGTGGGCAGATAATTTGTCCATGATGCTTGGGAATATCTTTACCAACTTGAAATCACAAGGTTGGCATTCTTTGTTCCCTCGAACTTTCAGTTCAGTGAAGTGTTTCTTAAGCTCTTAAACTCTAACACCAGCAATACTTTTACAAAGGAGATTCAGGTTCAGTAAAGCATTGAAGTAGACCTTTTGTAGCCTACTTGTGCACTGCTTAGATTGAGGTCTAAAGAAAGGATTAATTAAATGCTTATACTAAACACCTATAAAAGCGATTTCCAGATCTGGGCAAAATAACCACATTTCAAATCTATATTTTGTTTTTACTTTTTCTTCTCCACCTCTTTAATTTATTCTTTCTTTCACAACTCATTTTAGAACGTATCTGATTCTTAAACTAAGACCACTGGCTATTCATTGCCCATCCATCCCAGCCTTCCCTTGCCTTATTTTTAACGAGCTGGGTACTGTTTGCTGTTTTATGGCATCTCATGTCCCCCAGGTTCTTTTTAAAATCACTGAGGGAGACTCTTTCCTTCTTAAGAAGAAATATAAGTTTAAAATACAATGTATCTGTGGCTCTTGGAGAGGTAGATTTGACTGTGAGTTTCCACATGGTGCACTAAACTCCAGGAGCAGTAGTCCACCCTCTTCAGCTCATGGGTTGCTGGTGGGTCACGAATGAAGTGATTGTCATGGAGGATCTTTCTTTTGGAATAATCTCTGTTACATCTGGAATTTGTTGAGACTAGAAAGGAGGATAGCCCTTTTTAATATCCAAGATGTAGTAATTCATTTTCTTGTACAACCTTTCAAAATGGTGCCACATCCAGCTGGCGGCCAGTCACTAGTGGTGTCCCTCAGGGATCTGTGCTGGGCCCCATCCTCTTTAACATCTTCATAGATGATCTGGATGAGGGCATTGAGTCAGTCATCAGCAAGTTTGCAGATGACACCAAGCTGGGGGCAGATGTGACTGAGTTGGAGGGCAGAAGGGCTCTGCAGCGGGACCTTGACCACCTGGACAGATGGGCAGAGTCCAATGGGATGGTGTTCAATAGCTCCAAGTGCAGGGTGCTGCACTTTGGCCACAACAACCCCATGCAGAGATACAGGCTGGGGTCGGAGTGGCTGGAGAGCAGCCAGACAGAGAGGGACCTGGGGGTGCTGATTGATACCCGCCTGAACATGAGCCAGCAGTGTGCCCAGGTGGCCAAGAGAGCCAGTGGCATCCTGGCCTGCATCAGGAATGGTGTGGTCAGCAGGAGCAGGGAGGTCATTCTGCCCCTGTACTCTGCACTGGTTAGACCACACCTTGAGTACTGTGTTCAGTTCTGGGCCCCCCAGTTTAGGAGGAACATTGAGATGCTTGAGCGTGTCCAGAGAAGGGCGACGAGGCTGGGGAGAGGCCTTGAGCACAGCCCTACGAGGAGAGGCTGAGGGAGCTGGGATTGGTTAGCCTGGAGAAGAGGAGGCTCAGGGGTGACCTTATTGCTGTCTACAACTACCTGAGGGGTGGTTGTGGCCAGGGGGAGGTTGCTCTCTTCTCTCAGGTGGCCAGCACCAGAACAAGAGGACACAGCCTCAGGCTGTGCCAGGGGAGATTTAGGCTGGAGGTGAGGAGAAAGTTCTTCACTGAGAGAGTCATTGGACACTGGAATGGGCTGCCCAGGGAGGTGGTGGAGTCGCCGTCCCTGGGGCAGTTCAAGGCAAGGTTGGACGTGGCACTTGGTGCCATGGTCTAGCCTTGAGCTCTGTGGTAAAGGGTTGGACTTGATGATCTGTGAGGTCTCTTCCAACCCTGATGATACTGTGATACTGTGAATGAAAAATAATATTTTTATATATGTATATCTTGCCATTTGCTGAAACCTTCTACCTTTCAAAGACCAAGATGCCATTATCAGTCTGCATCTCTGTAAGACTGTGTTTGAATTCAAACAGGTTCAGCAAGATTTCTCCACCAAAAATCATGGGCCAGAGCAAAGAAAGACAGACCCATCCTCAAGGATTGTTCACAGTCAGCCACTCCAGCAGAGGCTTAGTCAATCCCAGCAGCTCCATCTTCCTTTATCTAGAGCATATAATTGCTGCCAAGATACTTGGCAAACTTTAGAAATGGGATCAAGCCCTTCTGGTCTCAGTCCTCTAAAGAACACTGACCAAGGTAAGCATGTTTTGTAAAGTAGTGACAATATTTGACTCTTCTAGAAGGTTAGAAGTCTGGTATTGGATGCTAGCCCCTTCCACTAAATGTGTCTGTTACAGTCCTGTAATCAGAATGATTAATGAGTTACCTGACAGGAATTTAATTGTTTTCAGCAGAAGTAAGAGCCATACATATATAGGTCTCTGGGTTTAATGCCACTGTTGCAAATGCTCCTCTCCTTTTATTAAATACTCCTGGGAAATGCAGCTAGCCTTCTGTTTTGGCATGGTCTAAATCTTATCTGGGGCAGATGTGAAAGTGTCTCTCTAAGAATTGCATGCTTCATGTATTGCCAAGTGACTTAGATCAAATTGTAATTCGGCCTTGCCTAATCATTATTTCTGTGGCAGGTTAGTAGCTGCAATACTACTCAGTCTGCTAAGACATAAAGGCCAGGAGTGAGATATGGGCATGATGTGGTATGTGCTGTGGGCACCTACAGTGAGCAAAGCATTATATAGAATTTTACAGCCCAGACCAGCAACCTGGAACAAAAGAAATAAAGCACACAGCACCCTGACCTTGCAGATCAGGCAGTGTCAGGGGTAGAATGAGAAGAGAAGGTAAAACCTAGGACATAGACTAAACTTTAGTTCATAGAAAGTAGTAAAGTAGTTAATGTAATACTTTAACATATTCTTGGAAATTTCATCAGAAGCACCATTTCTAGGTTTGTATTATAGGCTGGATGTTAGGAGGAAGTTCTTCACAGAGAGAGTGATTGGCATTGGAATGGGCTGCCCAGGGAGGTGGTGGAGTTGCCATCTCTGGAGGTGTTCAAGAAAAGCCTGGCTGAGGCACTTAGTGCCATGGTCTGGTTGATTGGACAGGGCTGGGTGATAGGTTGGACTGTATGACCTTGGAGGTCTCTTCCAACCTGGCTGATTCCACACTTTCTAGGGTGTGTGCAGTAAGTGTAGCCTCTTCATAAGCAAATTGTCAAGGAACTTTTGAAGGGTAGCCGTTATGTTGAGCAGTGTACTGTGGATGAATGTTAGGTCTCCCAAACTGTTGGCCTGTTCATTAAATAATCTTTCATTAGCAATAGATTGGAAAACTGCTGTGGATGGGAGAAAATCAAGGCCTTAAATTATAACACTAGAAAAAAACTTCAAGGATGGCTAATAACAGAGAATGTTCCCCAGAAGGAAACTTCGTTATTGAAGAAGTTGATAGATGACAGACAAAAAATTCTCCAGAATGTTCCAAGCTAAAATGATTTTTCCTATTTTTAAATAAGACTTACAGCATTCAACAAATTACTTCTTAGAATTCTATGGGGCTTATGTGATGTGGGTTGTTTGGTTTTTTGTGGGGATTGATATTATTATTATTTGCATTATTATTCCTGAGATCTGATGACAGCTGTGGAGTAATACGGCAGACATTTAGCTTTTCCAAATGAGCTTTATATTCATAATGACCTCTTACCATTACATAGATACTTGTGTGCCATTAACCACATGCCAGACTACACAAAGAATCCAGCGACTGGGATAACTGTGTCCAGTTCTGGGCTCCTCAATTCAAGGGAGATGTTGAGATGCTTGAGTGTGTCCAGAGAAGGGCAACAAAGCTGGTGAGAGGCCTGGAGCATAAACACTATGAGGAGAGGCTGAGGGAGCTGGGGTTGTTTAGCCTGGAGAAGAGGAGGCTCAGGGGTGACCTCATTGCTGTCTACAACTACCTGAAGGGACATTGTAGCCAGGTGGGGGTTGGCCTCTTCTCCCAGGAACCAGCAATAGAACAAGGGGACACAGTCTCAAGTTGTGTCAGGGAAAGTATAGGCTGGATGGTAGGAGGAAGTTCTTCCCAGAGAGAGTGATTGGCATTGGAATGGGCTGCCCAGGGAGGTGGAGGAAGCACCGTCCCTGGAGGTGTTCAAGAAAAGACTGGATGAGGCACTTAGTGCTGTGGTCTAGTTGACTGGCTAGGGCTAGGGGATAGGTTGGACTGGATGATCTTGGAGGTCTCTTCCAGTCTGGTTGATTCTATGATTCTCCAGAGGAAGGAAAGGGCAGGTTTGTTGATAGACTTTGTCCTTCCTGACATCAGCTTTTTCTACCCTTTCCTCTGCTGATTTCCAAGAAGTAAGCCATAGGCTGTACCAAACTCAACCAGATAAGGGGAATTTTTTGCTCTCCACTATTTGGTATTTGTGAGGCCATATCTGGAGTACTGTGTCAAGTTTTGGACTCTCTAGCGCAAAACATGGGAGTCCAGAGAAGAGGTACCAAGATGGCTAGGGTGCTGGGACATGTTACATGAGAAGTAGGTTAAAGATCTGGGTTGTTCAGTGCGGAAAAGAAAGAGTCAGTGGGTGGTTTGATTGCTACTGTTTAAATACCCAGTGAGGGATTTTGGATCTTAGTTGTGCACAGTGAAAAGAAGCAATGGACACAAGTTGTGTCAAGATCCATTCTGAGCAGGGAGCAATAAGCACTGTGACATTTCACCCAGAGGTCTTTTCCAACCTGCATTACATCTATTTTCAAACTAGGGTATAGATGCAATGAACCATCTTTAGCAGCATGCAAGAAAAAAAACAATCATATTTAAGAGGACTTTCAAAATGAAGGATGGATTATAAGTGTGTTTATTCACAACACCATTGCATTGCAGGGACAAAGTAACCGCATGGACAGACCTGTAGGGCTGGAATGGACACAGCGCTGCCAGATGTGATGCATGTGCTTTATTTGTGGGCCTGGGACTGAAACAGAAAGATTACTTCAGGTCAGGCCTATATTGACAGGATAAGCAAAAGGATGTCTTTGAAACATTACTGATAGTGCCACGCAGCTTCATGCTGCTGTATGCGTGATGCAATGCCACTGGCAGCCTTACAAGGACATCAGTTTCTTAATGTTTAGTAATTTCCAACCACCGTTGCAAAACTTAGTGCAGTATTTTGGGGGTCCAGAAATAGCAAAAGGGAAAGTGATATTGCTGACATGAAACAAATGAAACATCAATAAGGGGGTCGTATTTTTCCCCAGGACAACCTTAATTTGATCTCTGCATCAGGAATACCTGAGCAGAGTTGCTTACTTTTTTTGATGTGCAGACCCTGAAAATACTGCATTGCAACAACAGAACTTTTTAAAACTCATATATTGCTCAGCTTTGTGCTCCAGGCAATGATCCAAATGGTCTTTAAGTCTTCTAGTATGAATTCTGTATTGCAGGAAACAAGACTGAGAAAGGGAAAGCTTGCTTTTTGGCAAAAATGTAATCTCAGAGCAGAATATACACAATTCCCAAGGAGTTCTGCTTCTGATATTTAGCAGTGGCTTCCACTATTTTTCATTCCTAAGATTGGCATGAAAGATGGAAGATGACCTTAATCTTCCCTGTTTAAAACCACTCTCTTGAATTTAGCTCACTCATCAAACACGTGGTTACAGTGGACAGAGCCATCCCTGAGACAAAGTGACTTGATACTGGGTTTTCAGATACAAGTTTATGCACACACTCAAAGCTCAGCAACAAAAAAAATTATTTGGAATAGAATAGAGTTAACCAGGTTGGAAGAGACCTCCAAGATCGTCCAGTCCAACCTATAATCCAGCTCTGTCCAATCAACTAGACCATGGCACTAAGTGCCTCATACAGGCTTGTCTTGAACACCTCCAGGGTCGGCGACTCCACCACCTCCCTGGGCAGCCCATTCCAATGCCAATCACTCTCTATGGCAAGAACTTCATCCTCACATCCAGCCTAGACCTCCCCTGGCACAACTTGAGTCTCTGTCCCCTTCTTCTATTGCTGGTTGCCTGGGAGAAGAGACCAACCTCCACCTGACTACAGCCTCCCTTCAGGTAGTTGTAGACAGCAATGAGGTCACCCCTGAGCCTCCTCTTCTCCAGGCTGCACACCCCCAGCTCCCTCAGCCTCTCCTCATAGCGTTTATGCTCCAGGCCCCTCACCAGCTTTGTTGCCCTTCTCTGGACACGTTCCAATACCTCAACATCTCTCTTGAATTGAGGAGCCCAGAACTGGACACAGTACTCAAGGTGTGGCCTGACCAGCGTTGAGTACAGGGGCAGAATAACCTCCCTTGTCCTACTGAATAGGAGTCAGCCAGGTTGGAAGAGACTTCCAAGATGATCCAGTCCAACCTATGACCCAGCTGTTTCCAATCAACTAGACCATGGCACTAAGTGCCTCATCCAGTCTTTTTAAGTAAGCAAGTTACTTTGCTTATTCAAATGGTTTCTTTACAAGTTCAACTCTTTACAAATCTGTAAGTCCAGGAGCTGTGTTTTATGGACATTTCTGGTAAAACAGAAGCAATAGTGATCTGAGAATGATTTTTTTATTTCTAACCTTTTGAAAAGCTTCATTCACTTTTTTTTTCATGTACAAAACAATGCTTTGTGACTTAAAATGGTTAGCATGTCAAGTAAGCCCTGCAATTTGTTGTGTTTCCAGAATATGACACAATTCAATGCATTTTGAAATGGATTTGACTATGTTAACACTGTATTACTGAAGAGCATTGTTATATACTTTTTTCATCATGGAACAAAGCTAGAAATGGGTAGATTCAGACTGGATGTTAGGAAGAAGTTCTCTACCATGAGAGTGGTGAGACCCTGGAATGGGTTGCCCAGAGAGGTGATTGAAGGCCTGTTCCTGGAGGTGTTTAAGGCCAGACTGGATGAGGCTTTAAACAGGCTCATCTGTTGTAAGGTGTCCCTGCCAATGGCAAGGGGTTTGGAACTAGATGATCCTTGTGATCTTTTCCAACTCTGACTGATTCTATGATTCTATCATCAAATTAAGAACTTATGGAAGCAAGTGAGGAGACTATGAGATAGTTTAGTTTTCTCTCTCCTTACTCTGACTGTGAATATTTAGTTTGTACTGTAGGAATCAGGTGGATTTAATAATTTATATGTTCATTATGCAGACAAATAGAAATAAAGGATTTGTTTGGGTGATTTAATCATTCTGTAGTATTGAAAGAAAAAGCTCCTGCTACAGAGGTGGACAAGTACAAGCTATGATGATATTAGGAGCATCAGTGTTAGTTACTTAGACTGTACTGGTCAGAAATACACTTTTATGTTTCTTTCCTTTTTATATATCCCATCCCAGAGGTTGAGAGCAGATGGGAGACTTCAGTTGGTGATCTGTGCCATGTGCATGTTGAGCACTGGTGACAGGCCATCTTCAGAGGAAAGCTGCTTACCAGAGGAGTTGTGTCTTTTCCTCCAAAAACCATGACACGTGTACAAACCTGTGATTAGCTCCTGTACATGCTGCAAGGTTGCTCTATTGACATGTGGGCTAGGGCCTCCTGTCAGGCAGGAGGAGGGGAAGCTTTACAAAACATACAGAAAACTAAGATTGCTTTGTTTTCAAGTACTTTAGCCTAATTGAGTTTTTACTGGCTACTGGAGACACTTACTTGTTTTTCTGGAACGAAAAGCAAACATCACCTATTAAAGTTTGACCGTAAGATTGCCCTCAGAGCGGAGCTGGTACGGTGAAGGGTGCCTTGTGCTACCATGTGAAAAGCTCCTGATCAGCTCTGTCAGAGTGTGTGGTCAGTGCAAGGTGCATAAGGGGTAAGGCAAGCTGTATCTGTGCTTGGAGTGTCCCCACTAGTAACTTCTTTTATTTACTTTTGGGATAGATGAAACTTTATCTTTCCCATGCCAATGGAGGACAGCAGTTGTGGTTGATGGTCCCACTGGTTCTGAGGGGTCCTGAGGGTCTCACTGAGGTTGACAAACCTCACCTCCATAGATACTCAAAACTGTGTCTTGGGTCTACTAGTTTGTGTTTACATTGTGGCCTAACAAAGGAGATTGAGCTGCTATGAAGCAAAGTAGCTTTTCTGGTTTACTACTTGAACTTAGGGGAGTTTCTTCTACTGTAGTTCTCATTGTTGCTGTTACTTGCAAAGCTCTGTGGTCTGAAATTCTACACTTTATGGATCAAAAGTTATCTTAAGTGTTTCCACACTAGACAGAATTTCAACAGCTTTGACATCACTGACAGTTCTAAGAGCAATCCATGTGGGTAAAAAGCTGGCCAGAGAAAGAATCTGGTAAAATATTAACAAACAGAAAGAGCGCTCTGGTTCTGGCTTCATTCCAGCTCCAATCACAGGAGGACTCATGATTTCTTTCCTGCATTACATAAAACTTCATATTTGGAGTGTTTCACAAATATTAACTAATCCTCTAGTTACATTTTCTTCACTTAAATGTTCTGCTCTTGAATAGGAACTTGTTTGAATTGGTGTACCTTCAGAAGCACTGTTAGCCATAAGCAAATATCTAGTGACAAGTTTATTAAGTGACATTTTTCATCTGGGGCAGTTTCAGTTTGCTCATGCAATGCATCTACCTGTATCTCTTCAGTTCTGGGGGAAAAAAAAAATCTGTGAATATTAATTTCTGACTGTATTTACATACATCAAATAGAAGCTGTGTTAAGCATTTCAACACACAAAAACATTTAGGTCCGTTTTCAAAAGCAGTTTAGACTCTTGAGTATCATCTTACTAGATCTTGTTGCCCAGGTCACTTCTGGAAGCAAGTCACAGGCTTGTAAATTAGGTGTGCTTTTGTATTGTTTGCTTGTGGAAAGCAAGCTACCACATTTAACTTTTACTACACAGCAATCATGCAGATTTTGTTTGAGGTTCTTCACACTTGGACAGGCCCAGGCAAAACCAAATGACATCTGAAGGTCCTTGTTCAGTGTTTTCTTAGGATATTTCACTTCAAATAACATTGTTTATTCTGGGGTACTGGTTCTTTCTCTTCTGTTTTGTGGAACTAACCTTAGAAGTTAGCAGTTTGTGTTCACATGGATTTTTGACAGTCCAAAACTTAACAACAGCCATACAGAATGCTTGTGTTGTGTGTTTTGATGCTCCAAGTACCTAAGTAACCTTTTCTAGTTATAACTGTACTGTCTCTACTAATGTCAAGACACAAGCATACAGAAGACCTCAGAGGAAGGGATGCATTGAGGCTTAGTGCTTGGTTAGTTTGCCTTTGGATCTACAGGATTAGGACCTCTTGCATTATATCTGGAAGTATCCCCTCAGCTGAATACGAAAGATCCTTCAAAACTGAGGGAGTAAATCAAACCCCAGGCTGTTTGTAAGCAGTATTGGCTGTGTGCTATTTATGGATCTGCTCACTGCTGTTACTGGTGATGCTCCTGTTCAAGCTAAAGAATCTTTCAAGCTGTATCCACTACCCTTCAGACTGCCCACACTGTTCTGAAGCATTGATGTTGTAAAATTCTGCTTTATTATCTGGCGGATGCGGTAGAGCTCTCGGGTAACGCATTATTAGAGCCCTTTTTCCAGGCAGGAAAATAGACTCGAAGGTCTTGCATCTTCCTTCGGACCTCCTACATCTGTAGGTAGCCACTAGGTGGCAACGCTGAACAACAGCATCTCGCACCAAGCGCAGCAGAGCCCCCTGAGCTTCTGCCGTCTGTAATAACGAATGGCACCGAGCCGACAGCCCATGGTTTGCGCACACACGGCTGAACAGCTGCTTCAAGCTGAGCCCCAATGCAACAAAAAAAAAAAAAAAGTCTTGCAAAGTGTCGTGTTTTGCCAGTAGCCACCGCGTCCTGATTTGCACAGGGCTATAAACCCTCAATAGATTAATTCATTCCATGATGCCTGCCTTTGTTTAGACTTTCTACCACGTTGTCGACTATGAAAACTTGCCTTATCCTGCTAATAACTGATCTTTGCCAGTTTGTGCACCTCTTGTTCTTGCTCCATGATTGAACAGTACCTAGGATTGAAGCCTGTCATGCTTTTAAAAAATCAGCTAGTAGAGAATGCTGTGGTGTGTACCACAGTTGTGTTATGACTACTTCTGCCGTCTGCTTTGGCACTTCAGAGAAAATCTAAAGTTAAAATCTCAGCGCCTTGAAAAATAAGTGGTAAGAGTCTGGAGTCAAGCATCTATAAATGCTACCTATAGCTTAAGATGAATACTGTGATTGACCAATTCCACTTCTCTTACCTGACGAAACCTGTGAGAAGACGAAGGTTCAGTTAGCTGGAGATAGTTATTTTCAGATGATTATGTGAGAGGCTGCAGAATGGACTTCCACTGGGACCAGGAGCACTCTTCCTGCTTCCCAACCAAAGATGTTACTTTTTGAGTTAGTCCTCTCTACTACACACAAGTGTTTGAGGTAGTAAACAGGAATAATTCTACAGTAATTGCTGCTTTCTGATGAAACCAAAAAGATAATGGCAGTAGTGCAGCTTTGTCAAGCCCACAGAAATTCCTTCAAGCCCTTTGGATCAAGCATATCCAAACATGTTTTGCTTCAGTTTTTGTGGCTGCTGGTGGTTTCTTGAAACAGATTGAACTGTTGCAGCCAACTACTTTATCACCATTTCGCAATACAGGAACAGCTAGGTCTAACTTTGTATCATTGTCCAGTGTGTTGGTGTTGCCTTGACTGACACAGATGTTCTCTCACAATGGAAAGAAGGGTAGATTTGTACTATAGGTGTTCAGAAACAGCTGTACAGATAGCGCTTGGCTTGGAACAATTACACTAACCTCTCAGCTGTCTTTCTCCTCTCTTTAGCAGTGTGATGCTAATGAAGGATGAACAGGTGCAGATGAAGCAAGGATTGAGCAGGAGATGTTGATGTATTACTATACCATCAGTGTAGCAAGCCTTAGTGAAGAGTTCTGTGCCTCCTGTGTACACAAATGGTTCTGTTACTCAATAAAAGACTCGGACAATGAGGCACCATGGTAGAAATGTGTTTAGAGAAAAGTATAAACCGTTTCTCTTCAACTATCCAATCTCAGCATTAAACACAAACACAGCAACAAAGTATTTTTCTTCCTTTTTTTAGCAGTGGAGTTTGAAGTTATACAGTCAACTGAGCAATCTGAAGAATCTCAGCAAAATAGCAAAGCCAAGGATAAACTGGAAATGCCAGATGCGGATTTGACAGTGAGAGGGACCAGGCTGGCAGTTCAGGAGAAGTTAAAATCCAGAAATGTATCTGGACTAACCCATAAAACGTATCCCATCAACCCAAAAATCTCTTCTAAAATGGCAAAAATCCGCAACTATAACATTAAAGACTGATTTCTCTGTTGGCAGCAAGCTCCAGGTCCCCTCTTGCTGTTAAGTCACTTGGAAATCTATAAGTCACATCTAAACACCAGCTTCATTTTTTAGTATGTTGAGTTGAGATGCTTGCAGCCAGAAGAGAGAACAAATACCCTGTTTCATACCATGAAACCCTAAAAGAGAGGGTTAATCTGTGCATATTAGGAGGTTACAGACTTCACTGCTAGTCCTGGTTTATTTTAATTATACATGTTAAATATGGCTTGCGTCATGGATTTAGAAATGCACAGTTAAGACATATATAAAGCCTTGTGCCTTTAGGCAGGGCTTGCAGGTCTTTGGTAAAGATTTTGTTGAGAAACTGTAGATGTGATTTAAGCTTAGTGGGATGCCTCAACCTATTTGTTTTCTTTTAATTAACAATGCAACCGTTAATCCTGTGCAGCTACCTTTCAACGTGAAAGAAAGAGGTTAGAAAAGATTACATCTGGGCCTGTACTGATTCTCTGCTCTGTAGCAATTTCCACTTGGTCAGACAGCACGAAGAAGTGTAATATTAAACTCTAATGTTGCACCATTAACTGTATATTCTTTAACAAGAGGTTGCATAGAGCTTAAAACAGTGAAAAATATGTCCATTAGCGGCACTTGGAATCGTGCAGAAGCATTGTAGGAAATGAGTTTTACAACAGATGAAACTGAAACAGAGCTTGACTGAGTTGTGATGTAGTGAGGGATATCCATAGAGTCATGAATGTGCCAGGATATTGAAACAATGATCAGTGCATTTTTGTAATGTTTCCAGTAACACTGAGCTGTCTTGGGCTAGTACAGTGACAATCTTGGCTATAAGGAAAAGAAATACACATGAAAAGTTGCAGGAAAACCTGTCTTGCTGTGGGAAATGCCATGCACTAGAATAGATTGCCCAGAGAGGTTATAGAGTCTCCATCTGTGGAAATACCTAAAACCCAACCAGATGGGGTCCTGAGCAACCTGCTCCAGCTGTCCCTTGCTGAGTAGAGTGATAGGACTAGGTGATCTCAGGAGGTCCCTTCCAAACCAAATGATTCTGTGACTGGTATCACTGAAGTAAATAATACTTCTCATCTGCTGTTAAAAACACATTAAATCTAAACATGAAGGAAGAGAACTACTTATCCAGGAGCCTTTTTTTCCTGTAGTGCTTTTTCATTTTCAGAAATCCTTTGCTGGTCCTCTTTGCAACCAGCTGTCCTTTTGGCACCTGAGGGTCTGGTAGAGTAAGAGTTTTAAGCATTTGAATAATTATTTTTCTCTTCCCTGCTGCAAATGCTTTGCTCCAGTGCAAAGGTACTTATGATACTGTAGCCAAATGCTAAATCTGCAACAAATTTCATTGAGGTGCTACCAAGCCAATAAGGAGGCCTGAAAGGCTTTGTGAGCTTCTTTCTAAATCACTGAATTACTTGAAAATCCTGCCATTGGATTCAACATTTAACATTGTTCATGAGCCGGAACAACATGATGCATTCCTCTGAACCAGGCCTTGAATGAGCTCTTTCTGTAGCTCAAAGCATAGTGGTTTCTAACAAGTAGAGGAATTTTGGCCCAGATCACACCAGCTACAGCTCTCACTGGTTTTCAAGAACACAATGTGTAAATTCCAAAGTTTTTAATGGTTGTAGCTTATCCTGGTTGTTTTTTTTTTTTTTTCCTTTCTAATTTATTTCCAATTCCATGGTTAATTTTGAACTGTGGGGATGTGCAGTGTTTCAGTGCTATGGGATTTAATGCATTTACAGGTGTTAAAAGCAGTGTGCCCTTAGAAAAAGAGCAGTTTGTTCCCTACTGTTTGTAATAATAACTGCATCTGAGCAGGGAAAACATTACCCTATATTCCTTACATCATAGATATAAGATCATGGGCTGCAAACTTCAGAACTACCTTTGTGTAGGTTTCACTGCAGGTTTTTAGATGTCATTGTTGATTGGTTATTTGAGGGTTTTGGGTGTTTTTTGGTGGTTGTTTTCTTCCTCCCCCCTGAGTTTGTCACCTGGCATGTCTGATCATGCAGACCTCTTGACAGGAATGCAACTCTAATTTATGCAGTGTCCCTGAGAAACTGGTTTCCTCAAGGTAGCTGTAGGTAAGGGAAGGTGATAGCTCTTGGTTGTTTCATTTTGTTCTGTTTGTGGTAGGAAAAAAAAAAGTAAATCATTGTACATTTGTTTGAGAGTAATTATAAGAACATAGCATATAAATATCCTGAAAAAGAACAAAGTCTGCATAATAACAATAAAGAACATGAACATATGGCTTGGATCCTGTGTGGGGAGGTTGTGCTAAGTGTGTGCTCAATACTAAAATTCTCTTATGACCAAAATATTTAACAAATTAGGCACTGATTCTTGAAAAACAGATGACAATGGTGGCAAGGTAGTGCAATGGATGCTACTGAATCATACAAAGAAAGGAGAGCCTGTCAAAAAAGAGATTTACAGCCACTCCCTGCTGAAAAGGTAAAACCGAGTCAATTGTTGATTGTTGCTGTTGTCAACGAGTTAAAAAGCTGTTGTAGTGTTGAGGAATAGACGGAGAAGGGCAAAAGTTCCGTGCAGAGAAAGTCCTAACCGAGCTATGTTGCGTGGCAGCAGGGAAGGGCTCCCACTCGAGACGGGACCTCCGAGCGAAGCCTTCTCTGCTCACAGCCGAGGCAAGGCTACGGCTTCCTCCCGGCCGGGCCCACGTTCAGCGGCCGAAGACGGGATGGGAATGACGGGATTTGTGCCGGCGTGGCAGCCGTGGGTAGAGCCAACAGCGCTCCGATCGCTGCTGCTCGCTGCTGCTCGCTTTGATTTCAGGAGTGCACGCCATGCAGACTGTGGATGAAGGGTGCCCGCCCGCAGAATGATTCCGTCCTTCGGCATGGTGGGCGTACCGGCAGCACGGCAGGGTGCGCGATGGCCCGCCCCCACCTCCGCACCGGTTCCCGCTGCCGCCAGTCACGACGGCACGACGGGCCCGGGCACGGGGCAGCGCATCCCCGGCCGGCGTGCCCGCTGCCCTGTGGTAACCCCGGGACCGCGCTCCGCCGGGGTGAACGACCGCCGCCGCCGATGCTGCTCGCTCCGCCGGCGGCCCGGCCGTCCCCTCAGCCGTCACCACATCGCCTTATCGCCTAGCAACACCCCACGGGCCCCGCGATTGGCGGCGCCGCGCCCCCGCCCACACTCTGCCGCCCCCGGATTGGGTGCCGGCCCGGGGATTGCGCCTCCAGCCCGTCCCCTTGTCTTTGTGCGCCGCGGGAGCTCCGCAGTCCGGCCCAGCCTGGCCCCGCGCCCGCGGCGCCCACGCGGGACCCACGCGCCTCCCGCCAGGCGGAGGGGCGACGCGGCACTAGTGTGCGTCTGTGTGTCTGTCCCTCAGAGCGCTCCCGCGGGAAGTGGGACAGGCATTCGAGTTCATCCGCACCCGCGGAGGGTGAGCCTTGCCTCATCCCCTTGGCTAGGCCGGCCCGCAGCCAGCCCCTCCCCGCCCCCGCCCCACAGGGCCCGGTCTGCCACGGCCTCCAGCAGGGGGCGGGCCAAGAGATCTTGGCCCGGTGCCGCGGGTACGGGGGGCCCGGCTGGGCCCGCCCCGGCCTGGCCACGGCCCCCTTCTCCCGCGGAGCGGCTCTGGCGGGCAGGGGTTGGCATCACCCCGGGGCCGGCTCGGGGCGGCCCTGCCCCAGCTCTCATTGGACTGCAGCGAGGAGTAAACTGTCAGCCCATGTGGCGTGGCCTCTGGAGGTGGCGACTGCTTAAATAGCGCTGGGAGCTAGAGGGAGACAGTGAGGAGAGCGCGGAGCATCGGCCGTGCGCAGTTTGGTACCGGCCGCCGCAGCAGCGCCCGCGTCCACCCGCAGAGCCCACCCCGCAGCAGTCCGGTCCAGTGCTGAGCTAACGCCAGTCTTCCCGGCACGAAGCTTTTCGTCCCTGTGCAGGTACCGGCGGGACAAAGAATGTGGCGGCATCCTCCGCTCCCGAGGGCCGCTGCGCCTGGATGGCGCGTCGAGGAGGCTCCATCTTGCCCCCTACGTCCTGCGGGGCTGCGCTCGCTTCTTGCTGGGTTGGTGGGGGGTCTGCAGCATAGGTCGGGGTCCGCGGGCCCGGCCCGCACGGCCGGAACGTTCTTGCGCGCCGACGTCGTGGTCGCCGCGCCCTGTTGCCGCGGGCCGGTATCCCGTGGCCCAGCGCGGCCGTGGCAAGGAGAGTCCCCGCCAGCTCGGTAGTCACCGAGCCGCAAGCCTCCCGCTCCGCCCGCCGCGCGGAGGGAGCTGAGCGGCTGCATTGTGGTGCTGGCGCTCGGCCATCTTGGCGGCGGGCGGGGACCATGCCGCTGCCGCGACCCCTCGCCGCGGGGCCAGGCGGACTCGGGGGATGCAGGGGCGCACCCGGTGACACGGCCAGGAGCCTTGCTTCCATTCCTCTCGAGCTTCAACGTGCCGATCCCTAGCGGCGGCGCCGGTGGGTGGCGAGGGCCGCGCCCGGTGGGGAGCGATCAGCGCTCGCCGCGGGGCCGGGCTGCCTCATCGGGACCGAGCTGCCGCAGCTCGGATGCAAAGCGAGCGGCGTGGAGCACCGAGCTGTCTCCTGGGGCTGAAGGGGCTGCTGTGTGCTGGCGGCGGGGCGGCGGCGCTGCGCTCCCGCCCGTTAGTGTAAAAGCACCGGCACGGCAAGCTGGGGAGGCTTGTGCGGGAGGAGATCGAGCGTTCGCTGTGGCGAAAGGTGGCTTCTCGATAGGTGTGAGGCAGCCATCGCGGGAGAGGTACCGAATGTATTCCTTAACGTCTCTTCACTTCAGTATGCTCCAGCAGCCCACATGAAGTTGGTCGTACACGAGTCTGGATTTGATGGTGTGATTTTGTCAGGAACATGATGCTCATCTTTCTTTTGCTAGTTTTGCTCGGATTTGGTTTTCACTCTACATCCCTTCCCTGGTATAGGGCCCTTTGAGATGCTGGATGCACGTTTTTCTTGCTAAAGGCTTTATTTGGATGGTTAAATGGAAATAGCACTGTTGAAGTTGCTGTGTCTGTTAACTTGCATACACCTTCACAGAGCAATGTTGAAGCCTTTGGAACATGTCTTGCCTTGAAAGACAGAAGGATGGAAGAGCCTCAAGCCTCACGAGCGAAGGGTTCACCTTTTTCTGCAGCCTCTCTGCTTCTTGAAGCAAGCTGGAAAGAATAGTACATTGTGAAAGGCTGCATTGAGTGGATGAGCTCAGAGGATGAGGTCCCAACGTGGAGGGCTGTTTTGAACAGATAGTTTAGAAACGTGATGTAGTGATACTGGGGATTTAAATCTCTGTACAAATCAGCTCTGATCGTTCAGCGATCAGTGGACCCGTGTTGAGTCTCACCTACTTCTCTCAACAGATCTGACACAGAGTGTGTTTCCTGATAAGTAGTGCATTTTAAATATGAAAACACACTGCCACTTTTCATCTCTTTTGGTCATTGGGACAAATCCAGCCTTGAAACAGAGACAGTTAAAAGGTCTTTGTTAAATTGAGGCTATAGCACACAGATTGACTGTAGCCAAATGCTTTCAGGAAATGAAAAGCATTCTGTGTTTGCCTCGATTTGGGCGAAGGGTTTTTGGAGGCAGGCATTATAGCTCGTTACAAGAGAAGTTACTATATAATGATAGTTTTAATTATGAATTTTAGAGGTGATAGAGATTGGAAGACCTGTAGTCGTACTGATAAACTAAGGTAGCAGTGCTTTTGTCAGTGTCTCTGGTGAAGGAAGCTGTGGAGAAATTTTGAATGTAGCAAGTTACAATAACTGGGACTCCAAAAGAAGATAGAGTTTGGACTAGCTGGAAACAATAGCAGAGGTGACTTTGAGTATTCTGTCCCACTCTGATGACAGCCATCAAAACAACAGTGAAATAAGTATTATGCTTCTGTCTAGGAAAGAGAACCATGCATCAGACAGAACAAGATTTAGGTTTTATTTGCTGTTTCTTCTTCCTCACACTTTCCTCAATGAAGCTTAGGTGGATATAGAACAGAACAAGAGAAGTGTTCTCTTAGGTGCTTGGCAAATCAGGTATGAGTGGGAGAAGAAATCAAATTTACCTTCACTTTTAAAATTTTCCTTGTCTTTCCTTTTCCCCCTCTAAAAACTTACAAACTTAATGGGCACAGAGATGTTTTTTATAGGTGAAGAGTAGATAATATTATTGTAAAAAGCAAAGTTTAGCAGCTGCCTGGGATGGTGGAATATGATGATTAATGATTTTCTTCTTGATTCATTTTTTGGTGCTGAATTAGTGAAGTAGTGAAAAATGTTTTAAACGAAGTGGAAATCAGTATTCCAACTTCAGTGTTAACTCTGATAATCTCATTAAGCAAACATGATACCAGTAGTTGTCCAATACATACAGAACAAAGTTAAGGAGGTATAACATGATGGGAGAAAGGAGCTGGCATAACAAACAAACCAGTCTTGTCAACTGGCTAATGTGGGAGGTAGATAACCAGAGCACCAAGTATAAAGTGATGAAAGCTTTTACTGGTCAATAATACCGGAAGGGATTGTTAGTTATTACCAGTCACAGACTGAGTCAGCAGTGCAATATCATTGCCAAAAAAATCTGTGTAAATCCAGTGAGATGATAATTTATGCCTAACCAAAGTGTCTGTAGGACAGGTAGGTTGGGACTGATGTGGAGGTGCTTGCTTCTCCCTCTTCTCCCCTCAGTTAGTGCAGGCTGCCTGGGAAGAATTCACAGAATTGAATTCAAGAGAAACTGTGGGTAAGCAGAGGAAAAAGGATGTTGGAAGTGTCATTTGATCCAGTAAAATACAACCTTAAGAAATCAGAGAATCCTATTTATCCCTCTTCTTTGTCTCCTTTTTGACCTGTGGCTTTTCCATTACCTGGTTCATCAGATATAAGATGTAGCAGGAAGAATCTCTCTATTTGCTCAAGTCCAATTTCCTTTAAAAGAGCTGTAGAAATAATTTTCTTTCTTCATCTGTGTGATGCCTTCTACTTGAAAATCTGTCAGTGTATAGTCCAGGAAAGCTCTACAGAAAAAAAATTAGTCTCTAGTATAGTAAAGTAATACTTCATTTGGGAATAGTCAGTCAAATTTAAATTGGTCTGTCTGCTTGTTACCTGGCAAGGAAGACCAAAGCCGTTGTTGGTAGCCAGGACATCTACTTTAATCACTGTTTAATCGAAGATGACTTAATGATTTTTTTGTCTTCCCACTCTTTTCCACAGCAAATAATGGCTCTTTCTGCTGCTAAATCCATAATTTGTGTGTTATCTTAAATATAGACACTTGGGCCTCTTTGTGTCAAGTCAAAATCTTTCCTGACTTTGTGTATTAAAATTCTGAACTTCTGGCTCCTCTTGCCCATTTACCCAGCTAAAATTAACTTTTTGGCTCTTGTTCTTCATACATTTTGATTACTGCAGCATCTTTTTCTCTACCTTTGACCCAGTCTTGCTCAACTACATTCATAAGATCTTGGCAAAAATTACTCTGCTGATAAATTTTGTTATTTCACTGTCTCAGAGGAGCATTTTGTCAAGATTGACTGTACCTGAATGGTGTTTTTCTGATACTTCAGGCAAAGAGATAGGAAGGAACAATCCCAGAAGAGGAATTTCAGTCCCTTGAAATACAAACTTTATTTCTCTCCCTAGGGATCATTGCCCAAAGAGCTAAGGCATAAAACTGAAATGTAATCACATTATCATTGAAACATACCACAGTATGTCACTTGTCTTATGATCAGGTTGTAAACTTTGTGCCTGAGATCTATCCCTTCTCTGCCCCTAGCACAGAACTGCTGCAAGCATAGCAAAGTTGTGGCTCCTGGTTCTGCTGTCGAGGTAGAGTGATGGCAATAAAACTGACTGGATTTATGTGAGTGGAAGAACTTGAAGCCTTCTCTTCAGACCAGAGTGGGCTGAGTCTCTGTTTTGGAGAACAGTTTCTCAGTAAGGGCCTTGTACATTTGCTTCTTAGTGTTTCCCTTTTCAAGGTGCAGCCAGAGTGGAATGGAACTTCTTGTGTCTGGGTGCTTAGCATAAGACTGAGAAATCCAAGATGTCCTTTCGGGAGCACTTCTGTTTCTGCTCCCAGAAGGGATGGACTAGATAGATGAGGTAATCACCTCTTCTACTTCAGTGTTGCATGTTGCATAATTCCACAGTTACTCCACAGATCTGAATCAAGATAACTGCTGAAGGAAAGAAGGGTAAAAGAAATCAGATAACCTTTCTGATGGTGCGTTCTGGCTGGACTACACCTCAGTTAAACAGAGGCTTTGCTTCCCCTCTTTCAGCTGTAGGAAGGTGTTACAACTGAGCAGTGTGTGGATGGAAGAGTCCTGTTGCCTGCTCCAAAGCACTCCTGAAAGAGGCTGCAAAGTTATGCCTAAGTGAAGTGTCTTGCTTTGGAAGAACAGCTATGAAATCCTCATCCAAGAGTATCCATTAGTGCTGTTTTGTGGAGGAGATGATCAGGCACCACCATTGCTTAAGCAGAGTGCCTGTGTAGCACTGTGGAAGTCAAACTTGAGGTCTTCCATAGCAGTCTTTACTTCGAAGTTATTAAATCATGGTGTTGGCTATTTGAATGCTTGATTTTCTTTGTGGTTTTTACTTGTTAACATCCCACACATTAATATTCCTAATAGCTACAGTATTCTGCTTCTACTTAGCAGAAGGATTACTTAAGGAAGTTCTGTGAATGTTTGCTACCTCTTTTGTTTATGTAACCACACTTTCATTTATTTATATATATAAACTAATCCATACATTTCTTTCCTCCCTTCTTTAACTTTCCTACTTAGTAACTACAAACTAATTTGAACTTAACTGAAATGCCAGATTATCTTGCATGCATTCTCTCTGCTTAGTTGTTAATATATTTTCAGTGTAATAGACAATAAATGAGTGTGCTGACTGTAACATGTGAGCCAGAATTTGTTGTGATCTGTATGGATGTCCTGCCATGCTGTGTGGTACAGCATCCTGCTCTACTTGTGTTGTTTGAGATTAAGGTCTTAGAATGCACATTTCTTGGGACAAGGCTGAGATTTTCCATCTTATCTGGAATCAAGATCTCCTCTGCCAACCTCAGAGCACTACTGCATACCACATGTGCTCAGTTCCCCATTCCCAGTCCTCTTAAACGTGTGGTGGCACAGAGTCCAGTTAGGAAATACTTCATATGTAAAACTTCCTTCTTGTTTCGGGTATTTAAAATGATGCAAGTTGTACTGTAACCTTTGTGCTTCTGTGTGGGTTTTCTCCTGTGTCTTTTGGATTGGTTAGTTTTGGGTTGGGTTGGTTTTGCTTGCTTTTGGGGTTGTTTGGTTGTTGTTGGGGTTTTTGCTTGTTTGTTTGTTTTCTTTGGTGAGTTGTTGTTGTTGTTGGGTTTGTGTTTGCTTCGTGAAGTTTTGTTGGTTTAAGTTATTTTCCCTTTCATACTTTCTGATTATTGATTCTTAAGTTAGCATTGGTCGTTGGAATGATCGTAGAACTTGTTTTGCTACCTGTTAGGTTTGCCTTGTAATTATGTATTTTACTATATGTGTTTCATAATTTCTCCACCCACCTCTGCTGCAGCATGTTAATCTTTCTTCTCTGCTGACTTCACAGAGGCTCTGCATTTAGTAGGGCTAGACCTCTTCTTTCTTCTGATTGTCATGCAGAAGTTGGTGGTTCTTGGTGCCCAACACTGCTTCAGGATTGGTTCTCTCCTCCTCATCGAGCCCATGAATCTCATGGGCCACTTGATTAGTTGGGTTGTCTTTTAGCTGAGACTCTGTGGGCTGTTCCTGTGTGGGTGTTTCTCCTGCAAATACACTTGTTTGTCACAACATGCCAGGAGGGCAAGAGACACAAATACTCCTTCTCTATGAAATCTTACTGATCTTACTGCTTTGTGGGTCTCAGCAACAGGGAGAAGTTAAAAAATGGAGGACGTGGTGATTGCAGGCATAGCAGGAAAGCTGCCAGAGTCTGAGAACTTGCAAGAGTTTTGGGAGAACCTGATGAATGGAGTTGATATGGTCACAGAGGATGATCGGAGGTGGAAACCAGGTGAGTGCTTGTTGTCTCCTTTTGAAGTTCTGAGTGTTCTAGAGGAGTTACCTGTAAAAGGAAAACGTTTGTAAGAAGTGAAACCCTGCCAGAGCTGCTGAGTTCAGTTCTGTTGTATCACCAAGAAACAGGAGCAGAACACTTTTATGAAGGTCTCATGCAATAGGTTTTCTCAGGTTATGTCCTGTGCAGCAGTAGCTTGTAAATAGTGTGTAACTTGCTTCCAAATAAAAGCTGCTGACAGAGCAGCTAGACACCATGAGTCCTGTACCTGCTGTTGATAACTATTGCGGGAACATGGCTCTGACATTTTTCTGGGTTCAGAAGTAGCACAGGGACTGTCCTGTCATGTTTGGCTTTTTACAGTGTTCTTTTCAGGTCTGATTATCTTTCTGAAGTCTTTGGTGTAAGTCTGTCCAGCTCAAGCTAGTGATTTGCAGAACTAAAAAGTAGCTTTTGCTTGTGTTCTGACTGGTGACTGACTGGAACCTTTGTTTATTTGCTTGGTACAGCTTCCCAGAGCAAAACTGCTTGGATTAGGTAAATGTCTTTTGCCCTCACATCTAGGAGGGTCTCAGGAATTACAATTGCTGTTGTTAATGCAGTGTTCTCATTTCTAAATGAGGTTCAGAGAGATGGGTAGGTGAATATTCATGCAGCACTCTGGGTACTGCAACAGGGAAGTGAGGCTCACATATAATCAAGAGCTGGCTGTAGGCATTCTGTTCTTTGTCTCAGCTGGGAGCTGCTTCAAAACTGCCATACTCTGTGTGACTCAGTGTTGGATTTATCTTTTCAGGAATTTATGGACTACCCAGAAGAAATGGAAAGCTCAAGGACCTAAGCAAATTTGATGCATCCTTTTTTGGAGTTCATCCCAAACAAGCTCATACAATGGATCCTCAACTTCGCATACTCTTGGAAGTTTCTTTTGAAGCTATTTTGGATGGAGGTAAACAGCTGAATGTTTGAAGAGGGAGAATTGAGCTGCATTCCCTATATCTCTGCAGCTGATGCAGACATGCACTTATGTGGTGAGGTGTCTAACAAGAGAAAGAAGTCACATTAGAGAGGAGACCAAAAAACTGTTACAGAAGTTAGAGCAGAACTGTTTTTTCTGGAGCTCAAACTAGGAAATCTGTGTTGACTGCCAGCAAATCTCTACCTGCATCATATGGTGAAACTAGCATGATAGAAACTTAACAACAATTAACAAAAAACAGTTCTAGAGCTTTTCTGTCTTCTGCTCTACCCTAATATTGCATAATAGATCCCTTTGTTAAGGGCATATTTGTAGCGCAGAAGGAAGATGACTTGGTTAGCATTCCTATCAGAGGTCTGAAAGAGTGGCAGATGACCTGTTGGCCAGGTTCATGGAAAATTTGTGGCATTTGATCTGCTACTATAGAAGGCTTGCCCAGGAGGAAGTGTGCTTTCAGAAATAGCAGCCTCTTTCCTCCATTACTGCCAGTGTCTGGAGATTTTGATTTACCTACGACAGAGCCAAAACGTTTAATTTTCAGTCCATCTCATGCCTGAACATAAGCGCATGGGAAAGAGTTGAAACCACCTCACTGGCACTGGCTTATTAAAATAAACACTTGTTCCTCTGCTGCTGAGCTTCAGTCTGGAGGTCTTGACTGTAGCAGTGCCCAGCTAAGCTGAAAAGCTGTTTCTGGGCACATATATTCTGGCCAAAAGCCACTACCAGAGTTCTGGTGGGCTCTGTAGTAAGACTGGATAGATCTGCAGTTGAAACAGGTAATAGGTAAGGCCTGCCAGAAGGGGACACCAAGTAGTATTTCATGACCTGGTACCAACATACTTCCTGATACCTCCCCAGTTTGCCTCTTCAAAGTTTGTCTGCTGTAATCTACCTTCCAATATCTTCATAGGCTTTGACCCATCCACCCTCCGTGGCACAGACACAGGTGTATGGGTTGGTATCAGTGGGTCAGAAACTGGTGAAGCCCTTAGCCAAGATCCAGAAGAGCTTTTGGGATACAGTATGACTGGCTGCCAACGAGCTATGGTTCCCAACAGGATTTCCTACTTTTATGACTTTAAAGGTGAGTGGGCATGATTGTACCACAGTTTTTCTGTAGAGGAGTGGGGTGGATATAATGATGTAGACCTTGTTTGGATTGAGAAAGTAACTGGCAACGATCATAAAGTAGTATATGGGAAGGAGAAAATGTATTGCAACTGCATGGTGAAACTCTTTGTAATGCTTTGTAACTCAGTTGCTACTGATGGGCTGAGCTAACATTCATGTGAGAGGTAATGATGCCAGGAGGCTTAGGTCTTTCCTGGTGTTTGATATTTGGTGTCAAGCTATGCAGAAGTCAGCTAGCCCAGAGACAAGCTCACTGGGGAGCTGACTCTTTTTGAGTCAAGTGCAAGAAGCAGAGCCACTGAAATTGTGGTGTAGGCACAACTTTAACTATGTCTGGTGTTGAGGACTAGAGGAGTGGGGAATTGCTCTGAAGAGCAGCACAGAACAGCAGTAATGGCCAAGGTAGCACCAGAAAGGGGAAGAGATTCTTCTTGGTGAAGGTGTGGAAATAGATGAGAGTTACCTGTGAAGCTGCAATATTTCTTTTTGATGGAGGCAGGTGGGATTTTAAAAAATACCCTTAAAGCCAAGCCAAACTGCTTACAATTTTTTTTCCACCTTTCTCATCCCTTACTACCTGGTAAGAAGGCAGAGACTGTGATTCTTGTCTCCCATTGTATTGGGATTAGCTGTTACCTTCTGAAGCAGCTCTCATTTAACTCTTACTTTTAAAAATACCTTTTCCTTGTGGTTCCATCATGTAGATTTTGGAAAGCAACTCTTAAGAAATAAACAGAGGTAAAAAAAAAAACACATCTCCTTTTTATTTTCCCTTTCTGTTTCCTAAGGGCCAAGCATAGCTATTGACACAGCCTGCTCCTCTAGTCTGGTCGCTCTGGAAAATGCTTATAAGGCAATTCGTAATGGACAGTGCAGTGCAGCCCTCGTAGGAGGGGTCAATGTTTTGCTGAAACCCAACACCTCTGTGCAGTTCATGAAGCTGGGTATGCTTAGTCCTGATGGTGCCTGCAAGGCTTTTGATGCTTCAGGTAAGACATCAGTACAAAAGGTTGTGTTCTGTGAGAGGAGCTATCTGTGGACAGATGCTCCTCTAACAGAGCAAAGAGCTGGTCTTGGAAATTGTTCTTGCCTGCTCTGTTTGGGTCGTAGCCTGCACCTGATCTGTGTTGCATCTTCCACTGAACCTGGCAAACTTAACTGTGTGGAAGAAACTGTATAGCTCAGTCCTCAGCCACTGGGGAGGGGAAATACCTGCTTCTTGATGGAAACTTTCTGTCCTCATTTGTCATGAGCAGTGAGCCTTTCTAGGACATTAATTGTTGTTTTTTTCTAAAGAAATGAGTATGTCAGACTCTTAAATCAGTCTGTTGCGAGTGGTAGCTCAGGAAGAAGCTTACTTGCTTGGTGGTTTGCAACATTTTCTGAAGCAGAACAGCATTAGTGACTCATTCTTTTCTCTCTGCTCTCAGGGAATGGATATTGTCGCTCTGAAGCTGTTGTGGTCGTTTTTTTGACCAAGAAATCCATGGCTAAGCGAATCTATGCTACAATAGTCAATGCTGGAACTAATACTGATGGCTTTAAGGAGCAAGGTAAGCCCTGAGCCTCTGAAAAGTGAGATACCTGCCACATCTCTGCCATCAAAAATGGGATGTTGTAGAGCTCCTCTTTAGATGTGAAAGGCCTTTTTTACTTGTTTGAGTTTTTTTTTCCTTTTCTGTGTGTTTGTTAATGCAAAGTTCAGGACCCTCTTTTGTAAAGAAATTAGAAATAAGTGGTGGTTTCTGCAGTAGAAAGTAGCAGGAGCATCCTGTCACTAGTTCAGCCTTCTTCAGCACACCTCTGCAGTAACTTCTGCACTGATGGTAGCAGTGTAGCTAGTTTCATGACTGTAAGGCTCTTTTCCTACTGCTATCCTACTTGTCTTGCTCTCCAGTTGTGGACACACAAGTTTCACATAGTCTGCTTGATCTAGACACGTCCTACTATTCAGTTAACCAATAACTTTCCACACTAGTCCAGTTGGAACTAGGATCCTTGAGGTCCCTTCCAACTTAAACCATTCTATGATTATTGATTTAAGTCCATTTCTGCTTTCTCTGCTCTCCTTCCAGAGAGCCTGAGAGACTTTACTGTGTTTGGTATTCAGGACTTTGGTGTAAATCCTGAAAAGATCTCTCTTGTCTCTTTTGGACTTAGTAGCCCAAAAAGGTGCTAAAACAGAACAGGAAGCATCTGATAGGAGAGAGGAATTGACTGCAATTTTTGTCCTAGGTGTAACATTCCCATCTGGAGACATGCAGCAGCAGTTGGTTGTCTCTATGTACAAAGAGTGTGGTGTCAAACCTGAAGAAGTGGAGTATGTGGAAGCTCATGGCACAGGCACCAAGGTCAGCAAAGCCCCTTTGGGACTGGCCTCTTATCTTCTCCTTTATGTTATTTCCTTACATCACTTACCATGCTTTTCCATTAAATTAATGTCTTCTCTGTCTCTCCCCTTTTTAAATGTACTATATTCCTGTATTTCTCCTTTCTCCCAGTTCCTAGAGTATGTACTGCTACACTACTTTTGAATTTTGCCCATGCATCATTCTCAGGTCTCTTATGATGTGTTTTGGAAACGTTGGCTAATAGCTGTTTTAATTCTCTTCCTGCTAGGTTGGAGATCCACAGGAACTAAATGGCATTGCCAATTTCTTCTGTCAAAATAGGAAAGAGCCTCTGTTGATTGGATCAGTCAAGTCAAACATGGGTCATCCAGAGCCTGCCTCTGGGCTTTCTGCATTAGCCAAGGTAACAGGCAGCTTGAGACAGCAAATTGGGGATGGGGGAAAGGCAATACAAAAGTGTGTGGGGGGGGGGTTGTTTGCTTCTTTTAAGGAAAATTTGCACTGATCCAGGATAATATGTTCTCTGGTAATAAGAATTGAGATGTTTTTCATTGATTGTCTACTTGTTGCTTCACCTGCAAATACTTTTAGAATCTCAAATGACTGTTCTGCAAGCTGGACAGGAGTGCTCTGTGCACATGTGCACATACACTTTAGTTCCCCCTTCCTGCTGGATTCTACAGGAGCATAACTCCTCTCAGAATAAAGGCTTTGGGATGACTTTACTATTATCCTTACACTGAACCTTCCAAGAGAACACTGCTGTGAGTCGTTTGAGTTTGAGGGGCATACAAGGAGCGGGCTTCAGATGTTTGGAGTAGTTGGCAATGAGCAAAGATAAAAGGCAGCGTGGGCTTTCAGTGCCAAAACGGTAGCTGGTCCTTCTGGCTGTTTGTCAGAGATGTATCATCTCTTCCTCTAGACTCTTGTGTTGGCAAGAAGCCAGGTGAGTTCTTTGGGATGAAGCTACCAGCTTGAATAAACTGGTTGTCCTAGCAACCAGCCTGCTAACTACTGCTGTAAGCAGTCATCTGTTGGCTCTGGCTGCTAAACTGCTTAGCAGAGAGCTAGCTAATGTTCGCACTTGGTTGTAAGCCTATTACTGACAGCCTCAGAGCCACAGAGGCAGAAGTCACGTATGCTTGTGCTGTCACTGCTACAACTACAGGGTCTTCAAAGTGGCTATTCTGACCTGAACACATACAACTTACTCATCTGCAAATGAATCATGAAGACAGTGTCACTCTGCAGAGGGAAGTTCACTTTTAGCACCTCTGTCCCTCAGACTGACACTTTTTCTTCATAGGAGGAATAGTAACTGAGCTGTAGTACAATGCTTATTCTGAACGATTTGCTTAGTGCAGTTCTGCTATGATCTGTCAGGACAGGATCACAACTTTGAAGTACTTTTTTCCCCTGTCTGTGTTTCTGCAGTTTTGCAGAACTGCAAAGGCAACATTTTCTTTTTGAATACTTCACTTACACTGTTAGGTGTTTAAAGGAGACTGGATGAGGCACTTAGTGCCATGGTTTAGTTAACTAGAAGGTGATAGTTTGGACTCAATCTCAGAGGTCTTTTCCAACCTGGTTAATTCTGTGATCCTGTTTTCCTCACGTTTTTAGCATCAGTTTTCTTGCTTTTCTTTGTACTGGAACTTAGAGCTGCAGACAAGAGCCCATGGCATCTGTTATGCCTGCTAGAATATCTTTTTGCTTTTTTTATGCTAAGTCTTGTTTCCCCATCTGACATTTAGGAAGCACCTGAAGCTCTGTCTCTGTTCTTGATTCTTTGAAAGTTGGGCAGCATTTGGTATTTCAAAATTTGACAATTTCTCAGAATGGCAGATCAGGTGTCCTTGAGACCAAGCCAAAAGCTGCAACAAGCCTCTCTTAGACTTCAGCTATTTCAGAAAGTCTGCAGTTTCCATAAATGTTTTCTTTTGGAATTCCATAAAATGTTCTTACATGAGATGGCAGTGAGGAAAATCTTGAAGGTATAAGATTTCAGATTTGAAAAGGGTCTATTATGTGGATAAGTAGGAAAGGGCCTATGGCTTGCCAAGGCCACTTCAGTTAAATTCTGATGTACCTTTGAGCTACTCAGCCTGTCTAGCTACATGCTGCACAGCAAAGACAATGCTTTTTAGTGGCTCTGGTGTGTGATCTCTCTACTCTACTCTCAAACTTGTGTATAAACCCTGACAGACTTGAAAGTACAAATGTGTGCTGTGTAAAGTAAGAGCAAGTCCATGGTGTACAGTATTGTAGGTGTGAAGCAGCATGCATGAAAATACTTAAACTGCAGCTTTAGCCATGCTGACTGGAATTGAAGTTGTGCATTTATGCTGGTTGTTCTCCCAGGTAGGCTGCCATGTCTGAGAGTCAACTCAGAAGAACAGTTCCTGAACCAATACCTGTTTCTCTGACCATTTTGTGGTAATGAAGGAATGGCCAAACATGCAGAGCACAGAGTGTTTGCAACTGACCTTGTACTCTGTGATTTGCTGGACTTGTGCCACAGAGGATTATGGGCTTGGTGTTATGGGCTGTTTATAAAGATGCTGCTGAGAGAAGGAGCTCTTGCTTTTTTGGCACAGCTGTTCTAACTCTCACGCTCTTTCTGTACTTCCCCTTGGCTCTGCCAGTTTTGACCAGTCTGCTGTTCCTGCTTTTTTGGATCAGGAAGACAACAAATGGGTGCAAAGCAGCAAGCAGACTCCTTTACCAGTGCTTCAGCTTGGCTCTTTGACAGCAAAAGCAGAAGCATTCATTGTGACAAGGAAGAGAGTGGTGGTGTGTGACTGGGGCAAGATGAAGCAGAATGTAATGAAGGGACAGGTTCAGAAAGGGGAGAAAGAAGATGTGATATTCGTAGCAGCCATACAGCTTCTCCAGCTAGACTGCATGGATTTCCAATTAGGAAGGGTCTGTAAGCTAAACTTAAAGCTGCCACTCTCGCCTTCACTGCTGACTTGCTGCATGGACCTGAAATGTACCTAGATGAAGTAGGTACTACCTCAGTAACATCAATAATGCTATTTGCTGAAGTGTCTCTTCATCGAAACAGCTGCTTGTGTTGTGTGTGCTACATCTCATTTATAGGAAAACAATAACAGAAACCTGTTTGTTACAAGGATATGTGAAGCACAGAAGACTGTTTTTTCTTCCAGGTCATTCTCTCCTTGGAACATGGAGTGTGGGCTCCAAATATTCATTTCAATACCCCGAATGCAGATATTCCTGCCTTACACGACGGCTCTTTGGAGGTAGTCTGCAAACCAATACCAGTGAAAGGTGGCCTTAGCAGTATCAACTCTTTTGGCTTTGGAGGTGCTAATGCTCATGTCATTCTGAGGCCAAATGAGAAAAAACGCAAGCCCGTGGAGCCTCGCACCATGCCGAGACTGGTTCAAGTTTGTGGCAGAAGCCCAGAAGCTGTGGAAACACTGATTCAGGAGAGCAGGAAACATGTAGGATGCAGTGCATACCTAAGCCTGCTCAATGAGATCTCTTCAATTCCTGTATCCTCCATGCCCTACAGGGGCTACACACTGGTTGGCAGTGAGAGTGACGTACAAGAGATTCAGCAAGTTCAAGCATCTGGCAGACCACTCTGGTACATCTGCTCAGGTAAGCCTGCAGCAGCAGGTCCAGGCTTCTGCATTCCTCTAGATTTGAGGCTTCAGCAATTAACTGGACTCTGCATACTAATGCTTTCCACTCCAGCACAAGGAATTATTTTGCAGCCCTCTGATATGTCTAGGAGATTCATGTTTCTTGCATTTTATCTAATCCTTCTAACTTTGCCATCTTCTGATGATAGCAAAGTCCAGGCTAATAAAAATAACCCAGTGCCTAATTCAGAGGATGTTAGAAATGTGTAATGTTTTGTGTCTAGATAACATTCTTTCACTGCCAAAACAAGTGTGTGAGGTCTGCTCCTTTCATGGAGCATTACTGAAGCTCACTTTCTCCTTGCCTGTCCTGCAGGCATGGGAACACAGTGGAAAGATATGGGCGTGAGCCTTATGAAGCTGGATTTGTTCCGTCAGTCTATATTGCGCTCAGATGAGGCTTTGAAGAGCACAGGCATAAAGGTCTCCGAGCTGCTTCTGCATGCAGAAGAGAACACTTTCGATGACACTGTCAATGCATTCATTGGACTGGCTGCTATTCAGGTAAGACTTAAATGACTGATGGAAAGGGTCATTGACTCAGTGCACATCAGCATGCTCTGCTGGTGTGTCTGTTTGGCCAGTAACATTTCAGACCGGTTGATGGAAGCTTGTTTTGTGTAACTGGCAAGTGGCAGCTGTTAGAAATGTCCCTCTCAGAGGAGAGAGTGTGTTGTACCTTTGACTGTTTTGGGCTCTGCCACTTCCAGAGACACCATTTCAAATACTGTGTCCAGTTCTGGTGTCCCTGTTGCAAGAAAGACACAGAGCTGTTGGAGCAAGTCCAGAGGTGGCCACAAAGATGATCCAAGGGCTGGAGAGCCTGTGTGATGAGAATAGGCTGAGGGAGCTGGGAGTGTTCAGCCTGGAGAAGACTGGGGGGACCTTAGAGCTGTCTTCCTGAAGGGATCCGTCAGGAAGGCCAGAGAGGGACTTCTCATAGACATGTCTAGAATAGGACAAGGGAGAATGGTTTTAAGCTGAGGGAGAGTAGGTTTAGATTGGATTTTAGGAAGAAGTTCTTCAGTAAAAGGATGGTGAGACCTCCTTGGGGAATGTTCAAGGCCAGATAGGATGAAGCCTCGAGCAGCCAAATGTAGTTGAGAGATGTCCCTGGCCATGGTTGGGAGATTGGAGTAGATGATCTCTAAGGCCCCTTCCAACCTGAGCCATTCCATGATTTTCCTGTGCTTCTGTGTGTGGATATTGAACTCCCTTCTTTTGAGAAACCAAGGAAAAAGCTTCCATTGAATGCCTTCCAAAGCTTGTTCTGCAAATGAACTAAATGATACTAATTCTGAGAGTCGGTATGGGATGAATTGTTTCTAATAAATTTGAGACTGCTTTTAAAGTGGTCTGGAAAACTGGTCATGCCTCTTACTTTGTACAGACGTGCTCTTGGCAACCTCTTACTGCTGAAAATAGCTTCTTAGTGGAAAGCTACGTAGTGAAGAGGCCCAAGCAGTACTGGAGTCACATAAGGATTCTAGGGATAGCTTTGAAATGAGGCTGGAGCTGCCGTTTTGACAGGTGTGGAGGGAAGCAGTAAGACCAAGAAGAATTCTCTGCACCAAAAAGCCATTTTGTAATGTATAGTCACTACTGCTGTGTACTTTTGAGGGCTGACACCTCCCTACTCTGGTGTGGAATCACTCATCTCTACTTTCCTTGCAGATTGCTCAGATTGATATGCTGAAGGCTGCAGGTCTGCGACCTGATGGGATTGTGGGCCATTCAGTGGGAGAAGTAGCTTGTGGCTATGCAGATGAATCCTTAAGTCACGAAGAAGCCATTCTTGCAGCTTATTGGCGAGGAAAATGTGTTAAAGACGGGAAATTGCCCCCAGGAGGAATGGCTGCTGTTGGTAGGTATACCCTTGTCAAAAGAGTGATACAGAAAAGTTCATCTGATCTGTTTTGTGGCACTGGGATAGAAATGTGTTGGTGGAGACAACTTCTGTAAAAGTTTGGCTGCTCTTGCCTCTTCCTTCTGATGTAGGACAGGCTATTAACTACTAAAGCTGATATAATGGTAGTCATCTCCAACCTAAAATACAGCAAAACTTTGGTAATCCATTCAAAACTAAGTGGAAATAGAGACATTTATTGACAAGTGACAGAAGCCTGATAAATAACCACCTTGACAAGAGAGGTGAAAATCTAAGGCACTGGGATATTTGATTCATTATGTAGTAGACAACTGGGTAGTGAAACTTAATGCCACTAGAACTTAATGGGTCTAGTAGCACTTAGGAAGCAGCTTTCTCCTAACCCAGCTTTGCTCAGTGTTTTTGTAAGCCATATAGTTTTGTCTTCTCTTGGGGGAAATTTTGAGCTTTGGATGGGCCCAGCACTTTTTTCCCCTGTGGCTTCATGCTGACTTACATGTTTAAAAAGACAGTTATTATTGGTAGCATTGTTCTTCTGTTTCTTCTTACTGGATGCCGTGGTTGATCAAAAACAAACACTTCAGAGAAAAGCTGCTGGAGATCTAATGCAGGACTTGATACAATCCTAGACTTCTTTCTTTAATGCTATGAAGGACTACCTACCTAATTTACCCTCTTTTCCTTGATACTGAATACTTGACAGCACAGAACCTGTTTCAGAGTGCTGGGTATAATATGTTTTTTGTAATCTGATACTGAGGTCAAGTTCATCCTGTGACTTGTGTCCATGTAACATATAACCAGGTGCTACTTGTGTTAAGCTAGTTTAAACCACTCGAGTTGTGACTCAGTCTGAGTCAAGCTGGCTTATTCTTTTTTCTGTTCTAGCTCAGATTGCTAATGGCAAGATCAGACAAACCAATTCTATTGCTTCTTTGAAAGCGTGTGGCTTCCCCCCACCCTGTCCCTTAATGGGCTGGTACCAACCTTCGGTTCTCTGTTCTCGTGCTCAGTATCAGAGTGATAAATGCCATGTTAAAGCTTTGAGTTAAATGTTCTTAGCTTCTGCAGAACCACTTCTGTGGAAAGGGTAGCCATCTTTCTCTTCAGAATCCTTCCCAGTTTAGCAAAACGCTGAATGAAGTACAGTGATTGTGCATTAAGATTTCCTCCTCTTAGGAGACTCATTGCTAGAAACACTTGTCCTGTGGTCTTCCTTCTGCAGGTCTGACATGGGAGGAATGTAAGCAGAGCTGTCCTCCAAATGTGGTACCAGCCTGTCACAATTCTGAAGATACAGTCACGATTTCAGGGCCTCTGGTGAGCAAGGAACTCGAGTTTGGGTGCAAGCTGGAGATGTGATTGGAGCCTGCAAGGGAAGAGTGAAGCTGAGTTAAAGCTCAGCTGCTTGCAAAAGGGGGCTGGATTAAAGTGGTGGGAAGGAAATGGTGCTTTGTATAAACTTAAACACTCAAATGTCCTATGGGAGGAGGTGGTGTCAGTGCCTCAGTGACCTACTGACAAGAGATCTCTGTGCTGAATAGTCTTAGCAGTTGTGGGCATAGTGAGTGATGAGTTTTCAGACTCATCCCAGAATTGGCTGCCCTTAAGTGGCAAGTGATGAAAGCTGTGTGTGGGAGCACAGTGACTGACACAGATATTAATTATGTCCTGAGATTTTATTTTTCATTGCCTCCTTTTCCTAGGACACTGTGAATGCATTTGTGGCCAAGCTGAAGAAGGATGGAGTGTTTGCAAAGGAGGTGCGCAGCGCTGGCGTTGCCTTTCATTCCTATTACATGGAATCCATTGCACCAGCACTCCTCAGTGCCCTGAAAAAGGTAAGGCTCACAAACTCTGGCTCATGTGGCTTGTACTCAGGCACCTGGATTTGAGCATAGGTGATCTTGAGTTTTAGGGGGCTCCCTTCTTTAAGAGGAATTCTCTTGAAGAGTGCATAGATGTCTCTGAGACCTAAAGTTTGAAGTCCTATGACCTCAGGCAGAAGGATCTCCTGAGTAAGAAAGATGGGGAAAATGGCCTGCAAAAAGTGGCTGTTTGATTTTTCCTGTCTTACTGTGATCTGTGACGTGGAACTCTTCTTCTGTCCCTCCTCCTTGTCTGTCTGTAGGTCATTCCACGCCCCAAACCTCGTTCAGCACGATGGGTCAGTACCTCTATCCCTGAATCTCAGTGGCAGAGTGATCTGGCAAAGCATTCTTCTGCAGACTATTATGTGAACAACCTTGTGAGCCCAGTGCTGTTCCAGGAGGGTCTGATGCATGTTCCGGAGAATGCTATCGTGGTAGAGATTGCTCCACATGCTCTTCTCCAGGTATTGTGTTTGCTTGTGGCAATGTGGTACCATCTTGATACGCTGCTGCAGGAAGGAAACTGAGGGTCTGAGGACTGAGGAATATTGAGGCTTGGGATATTTTTTTCCCCTTAGTCCCCCTACACTTCCTCCCTCTGGTAGTTTTGAGTTTCCCCCAGCTTTAAACCTTTCTTGATGCTTTTGTTTTTTTTTAAAGGGTTTTGTGTGATGTTTTGGTTTGTGGTTTTTAGTTTACTTTAAGGGTGGTTGGGGTTTTTGGAGCATGATGTATATTCATAGTCTTTTGAAAAATGGAAAATCATTCCCTGACACTATCAATTCCCCATCCAGACCTTCACATTGCAGTCTTTCTTTATTACCATGCATGTCAGAAAGCTGACAGTCAGCTCTGAACTGTGTAGTGAGTAAGAAAAGCATTTCATTGTTTGGATCTAATGGAGAGTGTGTGCAAAAACTGGGGTGAAGGGAGAAATTCAAACCTGACTGACCATCTCTATGAAAAATCTGTTACCACCATCTGTACAATGAACTTGGTTGGAAATTTCTTTCTTAGAAGAAGAAAGACTCTACTCTGTTAGTAGAGTCTTCCCCTCTTCTCTTAGACCAAGAATTCTGAGGCCACCCCCTGAGAATTCTCTTTGTAGCACTGGTTCCATAGTAGAGGGTGCAAAGCATCAGGTTCATTGGGATGCACTTGTTCCACAAGACCAGTACTGTGATCTTGTGCCTGTCTCTTAAGTCTCAAGGTCTAGTCTTTTTCATTTGGTCTGTGACATGCAAGAGGAGAAAAGTCTTAAGAAGGATCTGTTACTTGAGAATCAAGTTGATAATAGTAATACAGTTCTTTTAAGTTCCAGTTCTGTGTGTGTATTGTGTGATGTTAGTCTTGTTTATGCCTTAAGAGTGACTAGAAGAGAGAATTAAGAGCAAAGCTGTTAAATTGGGCAGATATTTTTCCTCTATAAAAAGATTATACACTTAAAGTCATTGCACTATTCTAGACTCTGATATAAGTGACTGAAGACTTCATCATCTGGTTTTGAGAGTGTTCTGCTTTTTTCTTCTCTCCCCTACGTCTTTCATTTAAAGACTGTGAGAAGTGATAGAAGAGAAGATAAAAGTTGAGTCAGCTGTTCAAGGCTGCATTTCGAACTTTATTAGCTGTCACTTGGAAAATGCTGTAAGATGCTTCAGACAAAAATGGGCTGCTCCTGGGACCCTAAGTTGTGTGTGGTGTTCTTGTGAGCGAGTGAGAGGCTTTAGAAGGTGATCTTGCAGTTCTCGAAGTGCAGCTTATGATTCCACCTAGCAGTCTCTCGTGGGAAAGGGAGATTTGTCTTTTGGCAGAATTTCATGAGTATTTGCTTTATCTGATGTGCAGTTTGGGTTGTTGGAAGGGTATTGTGCTGCCCTTCCTCTTCCCTGTTAAAATGCTGTGTGTCACCTAGCACCAAGCTCTTGGCACAGTAGTAGAGAAAATTTCAGACTAAGTAGTAAGTAATGCTTCCCACCAGTGATATATGGACTCCATTTGACCAGGGTATCTTGAGGAGGAGTTTGAAACCCACTTGCACCATCCTGCCTTTGATGAAGAAAGAGCAGAAAAATAATTTGGAGTTTTTCCTAACGCAGATTGGAAAGATTCATTTAACTGGGTAAGGAAACTTAAGGGAGGAGGGTGGTGTGGGTGTCAGGAGAGAATTAAACCTCTTTTGTAGCATTCATGTCTTCACAGAGATTGAAATACTTAAGAAATCTTGGGGGAAAATGGCTTGGGTCTATGCTTTACATATTCCACACGCTCACTTTTGGAGTGTCACCTTGGGTTAGAGACTTCTTGGTCCAAGAAGGTGACTCTTAAAAGAGGAATCCCCATTTTAGAAGTCTAGGAACCTGGAGCCAGCTCTTGGAAAGGAACTTGGCATCTTGTAGACTGTTTGAGTTCCAAATTTGGCTACAGTGTTACTCCCAGGCACCCAGTGACAGAACGAGAGGACACAGTCTCAAACTGCACCAAAGCAGGTTTAGACTGGACATTAGGAAGAAGTTCTTCACAGACAGAGTGATTGCCCATTGGAATGGGCTGCCTGGGGAGGTGGTGGAGTCACCATCCCTGGAGGTATTTAAAAGGAGGTTGGATGAGGCACTTGGTGCCATGGTTTAGTTAATTAGAAGAGTTAGGTGATAGGATGGATTCAATGATCCTGGAGATCTCTTCCAACCTGGTTAATTCTATGATTCTGGTACTGCTGGTTACATCTTTAGACGTGGAGCCCAAGAGCAATTACTGTCTGACCTTTAAATACTGTGGTCAGTTTTCCCCCTTCCCCCATTGTCTTGATCTCTTTTGTCTTCCTAGGTTAAATGTTCATGGGAATAACTTGTTCCCACTTGAGGAATACCCTGTCCCAGTGGGAACACCCCTTATTTCTCCATACATCAAATGGGACCACAGCCAGGACTGGGATGTTCCAAAAGCTGAAGACTTCCCGTCAGGTTCCAAAGGCTCTGCATCTGCTTCCATCTACAACATTGGTGCGTTTGCTTATTTGGGGTTTTCTGTTTCTCTCTTTCCTGCTTTGCCTCTGCATTTCTTTTCTACAACCAGGAAAAGGATGCTCAAAGCAGCATTCTTGAAGGCAGCTTCTAAAGCCTAATGCTTAGATTGAAAGAAGTCTGACTCTGCTTCTGAAATGGGATGAAGGAATATGATTCAGGCTTGCAGTAGTTTTAAGAGCTTCATGTTGCTAGGCAGTATAGTTGGGGAAGCTACTATACCTCATTTAGACTTTGAAGGGAGAAGATCTCTTTATCATTTGATTTTAATTTTTTTTCTGCTCTTTATCATGTGACAGATGTGAGTCCTGGCTCTCCTGACCACTACTTGGTTGGTCACTGCATTGATGGCAGAGTCCTGTACCCAGCAACTGGGTACCTAGTACTGGCTTGGCGAACTCTAGCAAGGACCATTGGCACAGCCATGGAGCAATTAGCTGTTACATTTGAAGAAGTCACAATTCATCAAGCAACCATCCTTCCCAAAAATGGTGAGTGAGGAGTGCAAAGTGTGCAGTGACTTGAGCAAAGAACTGAATTCATACAGCCAAGTAGCACACATTATGGTTATCTTTATGTTGTGTGCAGTGGGTCTGGCGATGGTGGGAGAGAAAGATTGGCTGGATGGCAGCAATGAGTGACCTCACTGTTCCTGTCTTCCTCAATGTTTCTTGCAGGATCAGTAAAGCTGGAAGTACGATACATGCCTGCCTCCCACTGCTTTGAGGTGTCAGGGAATGGGAATCTGGCTGTGAGTGGTAAGTGAAGGCAATGTAAGTGCATGCAGCTGTCCTACTAAAACCCATTATGTATGGACACTGATTCTTATTCTTGCCACTGTGCCCATCAGGAAGGATTTTGCTCTTGGAAAGCACAGCTCTGAAGGACTTCCAAAAGCCAGCTGACTCTCAGACTCAAGCAGACAAGAGCTCGAAAGGCCTCTTGAAAGATGACATTTACCAAGAGCTGCATCTGCGTGGATATAATTATGGACCAACTTTTCAGGGCGTTCTGGAATGTGACAGTGAAGGTGAATTTACTTTCTGTAGAAGAATGATGATGAATAGTTGATCTTTTAATTACATTTGTATTAGAAGTCCACCTGGCTGTGTTCTGTGTGGTAATTATACTTTGTGTGATAAAGGAGAACAACCAGGATAGAGCATTGGGAAGCTCTTACCTCCATTGCAGAGCTGTCAGAGTTTACAGGGGAGCTGGGCACATACAGCAGTCTCTGCATTTGTTAAGTAATGATTTCTGGTATCTGCTGAGTAACAAAATCACAGTGAGCCTTCTCCTTGCTCCTCTTCTGCAGCAAACACAGGGAAAATTCTGTGGAATGGGAACTGGGTGACCTTCCTTGACACTCTGTTACACGTGGTAATCCTGGCCGAGACTGGGCGCAGCCTGCGCTTACCCACCCGCATTCGCTCTGTGCACATTGACCCAATGCTGCATCAACAACAGGTGTGCCAGTACCAGGACAACGTAGAAGGTAAACATCTCATATGCTTGGGCCTTTGCTGGTTGCTTTGACTTATGTGTGGATGAATGTGTGATTTGCAAAGAAGTTGGATGGACTCTGGGGGATCCTCTGAGTCCACAAACTATTCCGTAACAGTCCTGACGTAGCACTGTTCATCTGATCACCTTAAATAAGACTGCTGGTAGTCTTTGGTGCAGACTTCTGTTTCTTTCCCTTCTTTCAGCGTTTGATGTTTTTGTGGACCGCTGTCTCAATAGTGTTAAAGCAGGAGGTGTTCAGATCAATGGTCTTCATGCTTCTGTGGCACCGCGGCGACAGCAGGAACGAACTGCTCCCACCCTGGAAAAATTCTGCTTTGTGCCCTATGCTGAGAATGACTGTTTGTCTTCCAGTGATCATCTTAATACCTATCTGGACCACTGCAAAGGTAAGATGGGGTTGGTTTCTTGTCACATGAGGGGAATGTTGCAGTGTGACAGAAATATCTGAGAGAAGCTGTTCATACTACTTCAGAACATCCAAGAGAGAAAGGCAGCGTCAGATGACATAAGTCTTTGTCATAATTTAACCCCAGCTGACAGCCAAGCACCACACAACCTCTGGCTCACTCCCCCTCAGTGGGATGGAGGAGAAGGGTAGAAGAGAGAAAATTCATGGGTTTATTTAGATAAAGATAGCTTAGTAGGTGAAGCAAAAGCTGCCTGTGCAGGGAAAGCCAAACAAGGAATTCATTCCTAACTTCCCATTGGCAGGCAGGTGTTCATCCATCTCCAGGAAAGTTGGGCTCCATCACACTTAATGGTTACCTGGGAAGACAAATGCCCTAACTCCAAGCACTCCCTTCTTCTTCCAGCTTTATATACTGAGCATTGTATCATATGGTCCAGAATATCACTTTGGTCAGTTGGGGTCAGCTCTCCCAGCTACATCCTCTTCAAATCTCTTGTGCATGCCCAGCCTACTTACTGGTGGGGTGGTGTGGGAAGCAGAAGAATCCCTGACTCTGCAGCTGCTGCTCAGCTGTAACTAGAACACCCATGTGTTATCAACAGTGTTTCCAGCACAAATCCAAAACACATGAAGAAAATGAACTGTCCAAGCAAAACCAGCAAATCATCTTTAAAGGGAAATTGACCCCTGCTGCTCTAGACATAGACAGGAGAGCCTACTTCCTCAAGTGTTGGCCTTTATTGTTTTGTTTTCCCCTGTGAGCTGCCAAGATGAGTTAGCTGCATATCTGCTCCCCTTTGTTGTGAGCACCAAGAACTTACCCAAGGAGGTAAAAAAGTCTGTGTCTCCCATAAGGCAAGAATAGGAGCAGCTTAACCTGTTGTGCAACTGGTAGCCTAGCACAGTCCTCTCTGGATAGGAAGATACCCGCCCAGCTCACCACTTTTAAGTGCTTTTACATCAAAGAGGGGAAAGAAAATACTATTTTTTGAAGTTTTTACTTTAAAATGTGATGATTTTTCCTGTATCTTAAGACAGTAGTTTTGTCATTCTATGTTGGTAGCATCTTCACATTCATCCTTTGATTTGGCAATAAATATAAAAGATTTCTTTTCTCTTCTGCAGTATCCAAATAATGTCCACAAATCCTATTGCAAATGCTGTAGTGGAATTTTTTTTTTTTAGTAATGCTAGTCAGGATGAGCTATTTTCTATCTGGTTATATAGCAAAAAAAGGGCATTTTAGTATTTTTGTATCGGTGGATATTTACAGTTTTCTTCCACAACTCACTACCTCAGTCAGACGTTTTCTGTTAGTTGCCTTCTTTTAGTCAGAATCTTGCCACAGGTAATTTTGGTGGTTTAAGACTGTTTTGCCACAAAACCTGTTTGCCTAAGGGGCCTCAGCTGTTGGATAATACATATATGTGACTGTGCAGGAGTGCACTATCTGTGGCTAGGCTGATGATCGAATATGTTGCAATTTGTGGTGCTGATCAGCTCATACAGCAAATTAAGATTAAGTGGAAAATAAAACCCTCTGAAAAATCTGACTCTTGTTTTTCTTTCCCTTTCTCTTCCTTAGCTCTGATCCATAACTTACAGGACAAAGTGGCAGTGCATGGGGTCAGATTAGTTGTCCCTGGACTAGAAAGTGCAACAGTTGCTGCAACATCCTCACCCATGCAGAAGGGCCTTCAGCACATCCTTTCTGAAATCTGCGATCTGGAGCTGAATGGAAACCTCCATTCTGAGCTGGAGCAGATTGTGACTCGAGAGAAAATGCACTTCCTGGATGACCCTCTTCTCAATGGATTGCTGGATTCTACAGAGCTGAGGACTTGCATTGATGTGGCACTGGAAAACATGACCAGTCGCAGGATGAAGATAATAGAGGTTAGCTGGAAGCCTGGGATGGGACCATAACTGGTGTTTATAGGCCTTCCAGTAACCTAATACCATACTCCTATTGTTCCAGTTATAATTCTGAGTACCATTGATTTGTCAACTTGATTTGCCCTTTTCCTTCCTCTTCTCCCAGGCTCTTGCAGGAAATGGACATCTGTTCCCTCATGTCACAAAGATTCTGAATGCTCAGCCTGTGTTGCAGATGGAATACATTGCCACTGACGCCAGCCAGAAAGCTCTTTCTGAATCAGAGATACAAGATGCTGGAATTTCATTTAGCCAGTGGGATCCATCTAACCCCCCATCTGGAAATCTAACCAATGCTGACCTGGTGGTATACAACTACACAACAAGTGTTGTAGCGAACACCAAGGAAATCATCCCTAATTTGGCAGCTGCGTTGAAAGAGGGAGGCTTTCTTCTGGTGCACACCCTTTTAAAAGGAGAAACTCTTGCAGAAACTGTCAGTTTTCTTACAAGTCCAGATCTACAGCAGAAACAGAAATTCCTGAGTGAGGTAAGCCTCCTGCCAGCACCAGTACTTTCTCAGTGGATAGTCTTGAGTTCGCTGCTTGTAGATGCTCTTACGATGAATGTTGAGTAGACTTCACTTACATCACTTTGCACTGGAACCCTCTGTGGGAATACAAACAGAGAAGAGTTGTGAATTTCCACGTACTAGACTGGGAGAGTAAACTATGAGTTCAGTTAGAAAAGCCTTTCTTTAAATTACCTTTGTCATTGGTGTATCCATATAACCTGCATGAAAACACTGGCCAGGACAATGCCTTTCAAGCTAAAAAGATGTGCTGTGTTTGTTAGGTGGGGTACAATTTTATCACCACAGAATCCTTAAATGTTTCAGCATCAGAGTATCTCTCTTCCTTTTGATATCACTGCTGGAAATGAGACTTCATGAGCTAGTTGAGTTCTTCTAACATTGAAGTGCTCCCCGGAAGGCAAGCTTTTTTTCCCTCTTGTCCTTCTCTCTTCTTCCTCTTTCATTCCATTCTTCCCCACTTTATCTGATCCCATAATGTGGCAGAGCAAAATAAGCCTAGGGAAGGCAGAGTGCCTGCTTTGTATCTGCAAACCAGTATATCATGCAGATGGACTGATGCCAGTGCTGGCAGAAGAGAGGAGACCGTAGTGAGGGGAAGGGTGGGAACTGGGACACTGCCTTCTTTTGGAAGCTGCTAGTTCAAGTGGGAATGGGAAGCTGCCCTTCTACAGATCATAGGCATTCTTCATCATCTGAGGGGCTGTAGACTCAGCTCTTTAGAAGAAACTTATTATGCAGTAGTTATTTTAATAATGAGCTTTGGTTGCTGTTGTTGGTAAGTGTGATAGTGATGGTGTGTTGTTGATAAGTGCGATGGTTGGATTTTGAATTTTGCACTGGCACTGATTCTCCTTTCTGTAGACTTTTCTGTACTTTCTGTAGATTACACTTCCTGTAAAGATTTTTTCAAGGAGATCTGAGAAGAAAGGTTGGGTTCTTTGGCTTTGCATCTTACCCAGCAAAGAGGGGGGTAAAAAAAAGAAAGTGAGATGCTGCTGAAGCTAATAACTTCAAATCTACATTTGCCATAAATGTCAGTATTCTGGTCTTGATAAATCCCTTGGATAAGTATAGATGTGAGTTGAATGCACCTTCTCTAAAGAAAATGATACAACACAGGCAATAGAGAGCAGAGCTACTACAGCAAAGTTTTCTAGGCAGGGACACTGTCCCTAGTCCTTGATGTAAGGGCTCATGCTGTAAAAACCTTCCCTTGTTTTGTGCTATGCCTATGAAAAGCAAATGGGTGGTTGTCTAGGAGCCTGCAGCCCTTTACATGACTTTATTTCGTTCAGATAGAGCCTCAGTGTTTCTGGATATGCCATACATGCACTTTTCATTCTCTTGTGTTTCCAAAGTGCTGTTTCAACATAAGTTTTGTGTGTAGGTGCTTCTTCTCTGCTGCTGGTAGGCTGCTCCTCCCCACCCCAGGCAGATGAAGGATTTAGGTGACTTGGCTTTCCATGTTGCCTCTCTCCCACTGTTTCTTATTTTAGGCTGCCCTTAGGGTGATACAGACTGGTTGCATCTAAACTTGATGTTTCCCCTTCTGTTGCTTTCTGCCTTGGAATCTGCATTGTGTTTGTGGAAGTCTGCCTTACTGATGGAATTACTTCCAGACTGCTCAAATCATAGAATGGTTTAGGTCGGAAGGGACCTCAAAGATCATCCAGTTCCGACACCTCCCACTAGAACAGGTGGCTCAAGGTCTCAATACCCTCTGGGATTTGACAGCATGGTCACTGATTTTTGCACACCTGGTAGTGTGCTAGGGCTAGCCAAGAGCCCTAACCAGCTCTTGGAGATGCTTATGCTACTGCTTTCTGAAGATCTAGTAGGGAAGAAGAAACAGTCTAGACGTGGATAAAATGCTGTTAGATAATCAAATATGTGTTTGTACTGAGACAATACAGAGCAGATGCCAAGATCTAAAGCAAAAGCAAGAAAGAGGTGGACAGTGCCTCTTGGTCCTGGTGAAGCCATGGCTGAGGAGACTCAAAGTACAGGCGTGACTTGTGTTAATTGACTTCTGACTTGCCTGTTAATTGTTCTTTTACCTGACTTGACAGGCACAGTGGGAGACTTTATTCAGCAATGCCTCGCTGAATCTGGTTGCCATGAAGAAATCCTTCTTTGGCTCAGTTATTTTCCTGTGTCGCCGGCAAGCCCCTGCCAAAGCCCCTGTTTTTCTGCCAGTAGATGAGACCAATTTTAAGTGGGTTGAATCCTTAAAGGTGAGAATTCATGTCTGAGATGTCTGAATTTCCAATTCATTACAGTTTCTAAACGAGATCTTCAGCACTGTTAGAAATGTGCGTGTGTTGCAATGCTTTCAAATAGAAGTTACTAATCTCTGCCTTAGGGTATGAGGGCTAGTTCCTTTTTGTGGTTCCTAGTAAAACAGTTTGGGGTTTGTCTTGTAGGAGGTCTTGGCTGACCCCTTGGAGCAGCCTGTGTGGTTGACTGCCACCAATTGTGGGAACTCGGGAATTTTGGGAATGGTGAACTGCCTCCGCCTCGAAGCAGATGGCCACAGAATCAGGTGTGTAAGCATGCCCTGGAGTCGCAGCTGAAGCAGAGATGTTTTTGTGTTAGCTTTCTTCCTAGCCTGTAGCAAAACAAACAACAGTGCCAACTCTTGTTTTCTAGGTGTGTGTTCGTTTCCAACTTGAACCCTTCATCAGCTGTCCCACCCATGCGTCCTTCTTCCCAGGAGATGAAGGAGATTGTTCAGAAGGACCTGGTGATGAATGTGTATCGTGATGGAAAGTGGGGCTCCTTCAGGCACCTCCCATTGCAGCAAGGTAATGCCTTTGAGGTCTGAGGATCCTTTGCAGGACCGTGAATCTGAATGGGCTTTCAATACAAAAGGAGTAGTTATTGTGACTGCAATTACTTTTTATTACTATTTTGTAATGGATAAGTTGGAATTCTGCCCCAGTTCACAGTGAACAGTGGCAAGCTCTGGTGCCAGGAGGAGGGATCAGCTATTTAGGGTACGGATGATATTGTAGGGGTAAGAAGGGGCTTTCTGGAGAGCAAATGGAGAAAGAAGTAGCAATTACACAAGGAATTTACTCATTCTGGAAAGTGTGTGAGGTTGTTATGGTTCCTTCTTCTGCAGCACAACCTCAGGAGCTGACAGAATATGCCTATGTAAATGTGCTGACTCGTGGAGATCTCTCATCTCTTCATTGGATTGCCTCTCCACTTCGACACTTCCAGTCAACTTCTGATGTTCAGCTCTGCAAAGTCTATTACTCATCTCTCAACTTCCGTGACATTATGCTGGCCACAGGAAAGCTGCCTCCTGATGCTATCCCTGGTGAGTTAAAATTACACTAGAGCAAAAAGTATCTATGTACTACTGGTTTACAATTTCTTTGCATAATCTGCTTTATGTTAGTTAAGCACTGACTAAAGCATGCATCAGTGTTTGCTAAGCAAGAGAGCATCCTTTTGGAAAGCTAAAGCCCTGCTGCAGACTTTTTAGCTTGGAGAGGAGAAGATTAAGGGGTGACCTCATTAATGCTTATAAATATGGTAAGGGTGAGTGTCAGGAGGATGGAGCCAGACTCTTCTCGGTGATGCCCAGTGACAGGACAAGAGACAATGGGTGGAAGTTGAGGCATAGGGGGTTCCACGTGAACTTGAGGGAGATTTTTTTCACTGTGAGAGTGACACTGGAGCAGGCTGCCCAGGGAGGTTGTGGAGTGTCCCTCTCTAGAGATACTCAAGAATCATCTGGATGCATTTCAGTGTGATCTGCTCTGGGTGATCCTGCTCTAGCAGGGGGGCTGGACCAGACGATCTTCCAAGGTCCCTTCCAGCCCCTGACATTCTGTTAATAAACCTTGCTGTGAGAAATCAGCACCAGCCTCATTGCATAGGTACCAAGTGTGAGGTGACCAACTTGATGGAGGTGAAGTAAGGTAACTGCAAAAGGGAGAATGTTAGTTTCCTGTTGCCATGCCACTGGATACACTTTTATGGAATGAAAAAACAAGGTGATAATATCTTACCTTGTAGTGAGTTAAGAATAAATGTAGTGTCTATTAAATGGTTTTAAAGCAGAGGGGGCAAAACATGTAGGAAATGTGTTTGAAGGTTCTTATGGGTGAGATGGTCAGGACTGGATTTCCCTTTGTGACTGAGGTTAGGCTGCCTAAAATGGATGTTTGCAGAAACTAAGGTCTCATAGGATAATTTTGCTCTCATCATTCTTCAACAAGGAACAAAATTGCCTCTGAAACAAGAGGTTTCCATGAAATTTCTCAGATGAAAACTGACAACTAAAGCAGTACCATTGAGAATAAAGAGTAAGATTTAATGAGACAGTCTTTTTGCACTACTCTTGTAGGAAGAATTTAACTGTGAATGCTGTATGTAAACCACAGCATTTCTCTGGGGTTCTAAATTTCAGGGGCTACTGTTGTAGTAAATTGTTGATTATAAGATTTTGGAAGAGAAATTCCCTTTGTAAAAGATGTTAACATTCTTTCAGGTAACTGGGTTTTGCAGCAGTGCATGCTGGGCATGGAGTTCTCAGGACGGGACCTGTCTGGAAGAAGGGTGATGGGACTGCTGCCAGCAAAGGGGCTGGCTACAGTGGTAGACTGCCACAAGAGGTTTCTGTGGGAGGTGCCTAAAAACTGGTAGGTCAACTTCTGTTTTCTGGTTTGTCTATGTGGTTAAGATTTGCCTTCCTGCCTGAGGCTGGTGACAGCCTTGATCAGACCAGAGTCTCCTCTGGAAGTGATAACAGAGCTGTAGCCCTCTGAGCAGCTGTAGGATTTGGCTTAGATTTGCTGCAGGAGTTGAGCACTGGTTTTTGTACAGTGGCTTTCACTGCAGGAGTTGAGCACTGGTGTTTGTACAGTGGCTCACACAAGGTTCTCCTCTCCTTCCTTGGGCTCTCAGGTCTGTGTTTCAGCAGACCCTGAGATTTCTGTGTTGGTTATGTTACTGGTTAGTTGCTAAAATGTCATAGAGGGATAAAACTCTTGGCTGTGCATGGCAGCTGTCACAGTCTGCTGAGTGATTTGAGAACCATTTGTAGTTTTTGGTCTTAGTTGTTTCAATTCACTTTCCTACAATGAAAAGGTTAATCAGGAGAATTTAGTTGTCTTTTCCAAGGCTGAAGATACTGAGCCATTGTCTCTCTTTCACTTTGCTTCTTAGGACTCTGGAAGAAGCAGCTACAGTGCCTGTGGTTTATGCCACTGCTTATTATGCTTTGGTGGTTCGAGGTGGCATGAGGAAGGGTGAGAGCATCCTTGTCCACTCTGGCTCAGGAGGTGTGGGCCAAGCAGCCATTGCCATTGCCCTGAGCATGGGCTGCCGTGTCTTCACTACTGTGGGTGAGTACTGAGAGTCTAATGCTCTGGGGAGAAAGCTAAATCCATAATATATAGACATAATAAATAGAGGAAATGGATACATGTGTCTGTATATGAAAAGCAGCTCTTCATGTGTATATTCTTTTCCCTCAGTATGTTCTCCTGTAACTTTGATCTAGTTTCTAAACTGAGATCAGGATACAGGGTAAATACAGTTACTATGTGCTTGAAAAATCCACAGCACAGACAAATATATCTGCTTCTGTACATTATATAGTCAAAAGTATGAAAGAAAATCAAGGCTTCTTCATTTCAAATTGAGTACATTGATCAAAGAATGTTTATTATTGAAAGGCTTGATATGTTTTTGGTCCTTGCTTTGTCTCATAAATGAGCAGTGGGGGTTGGTCTCTTCTGCCAGGCAACCAGCAACAGAGCAAGGGGACACAGTCTCAAGTTGTGCCAGGGGAGGTCTAGGCTGGATATTAGGAGGAAGTTCTTGCCAGAGAGACTGATTGGCATTGGAATGGGCTGCTCAGGAGGTGGTGGAGTCAAGAAAAGCATGGATAAGGCACTTAGTGCCATGGTCTAGTTGATTGGCTAGGGCTGGGTGCTAGGTGACTGGATGATCTTGGAGATCTCTTCCAACCTGGTTAATTCTATGGTTCTACGAATAGTTTGGGTTGGAAGGGACCTTAAAGATCACTTAGTTCAAACCCCACTGGCATGGGCATTTCCACTAGACCAGATTGCTCAAGGCCTCATCCAGCCTGGCCTTGAATAGCCCCAGGGAGGGGGCATCCACAACCTCCCTGGGCAACCTGTTCGCGTCTCACCACCCTCACTGTAAAGAATTTCTTCCTAATATCCAGTCTAACTCTGCCCTCCTCAAGCTTCATTCCATCCCTTCTTGTCCTAGACACCCTTTGTCCTAAGATTTGACTCTGAGAGCTGTGAAACAAGTGCTTGTTGGCTGCTCATATTTACAATCCTTGAGGAGAAGATGTGCAGTGTAGAACAGGATGTTTCATCATTTAAAATAAAGGTAACATAAGAACACTGTCATCATTCAACCTGTCTCCTGCTTCCAGGCTCCACTGAGAAACGTGAGTACCTCCAAGCAAAATTCCCACAGCTGGATGCCAGCAGCTTTGCCAGCTCCAGAAGTACTGCCTTTGAGGAGCATGTGCTGCGAGTTACCAATGGAAAAGGTAAGCTCAAGGAATGGTTTTTTTTTCCTTCTTTAGTCATCTCTGCCATATTATGCAGTTGTACTTTTTTTAAAGACAAAAGGAGGCACTGAGCACCAGAGTTAGGCTGTCAGCAAAGATGAGTTGAAGTATTTGCTTCTCCTTTCATTACAGGTGTCAACATGGTGTTAAATTCCCTGGCAGAAGAGAAGCTCCAAGCCAGTTTGCGTTGCCTTGCTCGACATGGCCGCTTCTTGGAAATAGGCAAATTTGATCTGTCAAAGAACAGTCAGCTTGGTAAGATCATCAGGAAATGCATCTCATTAGGTTTAAGCATGCCAGCACAACCTGTTTGTTATCTTAACCCTGACTAGTCTTCAAATGCAGCAAAGGCCTTAGCTGGAATACTTGTTTCATTTTTATCACTAACAGTTGATGTGCTCTTTTCAACAAACACCTTCTGGGAGCTGCATGGCATTCAGCATTGTTCTGGAAGCCTGCAAATAATGACCTTCCTCAAATCAATATCTTCCTTAAAGTCAGTACAGGGGACATGCTGCCCAAAGTGTTTCGATAGGAAGGTAGTAAGAAGCAGCATTCACTGGGGACATGCTGCCCACAGTGTTTCCATAGGAAGGTAGTAAGAAGCAGCATTCACTGGGGACATGTTGCCCACAGTGTTTCCATAGGAAGGTAGTAAGAAGCAGCATTCATTTCACATGGCACTGCTTACCTCTGTGTCTGTTAGCTTGCAAATATCATAGCTCTGTTGGACTTGACTTAGAAATGTTTGTGGGTATGCCACAGCTATTTGTAATAGCTGAGTGCACTGTCAAACTCAGCAAATAAAGTTTATAGATATGCAAGCTTCAGTTTTGCTCTCTCTTCTGGGTAAACTTGGTCACTTGTAGAGTGAAAGCCATTGGAATTTTTCAGATAACTCAGAGAACCTGATCTTGAGAGAACCTCAGTTTGTTGTTTCACAAATATCTGGGCCATTTTGAATAGAATATGTTAGTTCTAGTTGGAGGGGACCAGCAATGACTATCTAGTCTAACTGGCACTTGTTCTTGCTAAACTTTGTGTCATTGATGATTGCCCAATGTACCAGTCTATCCAGACCTCTCTGCAAGGTGTCTTGTCCCTCAAGAAAGTCAGCAGCATCTCCCAGATTTTGATGGCACAGAGGCAAGATTAACCTGATTGTTCTTGGATGGAAAAACAAAATTGAGTGTTATAAAAGGATGTGTTAGTGAAAAGCAACAAGAATGTTCTCCTGTTGTAAAATGATTGCACAGAACAAGTGTTGACAGTCTCCTTCCTTATTCTAATTAAATTTCAAAAGATCTTAGCATCATGAAAAACTTCCTATGAGCAGGAGTTTCTTGTGGAGATGGACAGAGGGACATAGGATTCTAGCTCCTCTGTGACTCTAGAGGAGTGGCTCAGCTGTCACTAGACACAAACTGTCCTTTTTAATATCAGGCTGGCCGTGTTACAGCTTGTCCTCTCAGCACACAGTTTTTGTGAGTGGAGTTTCTGTTAAACTGGTCTGCTTGTAAGAGAACAACCTAATGAATACAGCATTTAGAGAGTATAGGTAAGAATGAGTGTGGGAAAGGTACAGTTCTACCAACAACTACTTTGCTCCTCGGTTTTACACTGCTGACCTACAAAGAGATGTTTTTGAAGCAGAAGACAAAATGTTTTGAGAACTCAGCAGCATCAAATCCTAACCAAATTGCTCTTTTCTAGGAATGGCTCTCTTCCTCAAGAATGTGTCATTTCATGGGATACTGCTAGATGCAGTCTTTGAGGAGGGAAGCCCAGAGTGGGCATTGGTATCAGAGCTGTTGACAAAAGGCATCAAGAATGGTGTAGTAAAGCCCCTGAAGCGTACGGTCTTTGATAAAGAAGAGGTGGAAGCTGCCTTCAGGTTCATGGCACAAGGAAAACATATTGGCAAAGTTATGATTAAGGTAATGAGATAATGGCCTTCTCTGATGCATCTGGAAGTGACTGTATTGAACACTTTGATCCAGTACAAGTCGAAGTTGTGTAACTAGGCCAGCATGGGCTTACTGTTTTCAACGCTGACAGTGTAATGAATGAACTGTTGGTGATTCTACAAGGCTCATTCTTACTGACTGGGGGAGCATAGCCTGGAAAGATAAGAAATGCATTGTGTATCTGATCTTAATGACTTCTTTTCTTGCCTTTGTTTTTTTTTGGGGGGTTAAAGGTCCAAGAAGAAGAAAAAGAATATCCTTTAAGAACATTTGATCCAGTTAAAATCCCTGCCATCTCCAGAACCTCCTGTCCACCTACCAAGTCTTATATCATCACAGGGGGGCTAGGAGGATTTGGGCTTGAGCTGGCACAGTGGCTAGTTGAGAGAGGAGCACAGAAGCTTATCCTGACTTCCCGTTCTGGCATACGGACTGGTAAGCAAAAATAAAGGAGCAGGGAATGTGACTGTCTTTGAACAGACCTCAGGTTTATAGTTTCCATTTCCCACTTGTCCTATCAGCTACTAATATCTTCATCTGTTTTCTTCTTATCATCTCTATATTCTATTCAAGCTGTGGTCCCTCTTTAAAGGAGAAAGTGCCTTTTAACTTCACCTCTTTTCCAACTAAATCTTCCCTGGTTTTTTTATGCTTACTGATTCTATCAGCTTTTTTGCCCTTACTTGGGATTTTTTTTACTTTTACCCCCTCTACAAGATTTTTATCACAGGCTATTAGGGGTTGGAAGGGACACAAGTAGATCATCAAGTCAACCCCCCCTGCCAGAGCAGGACCACACAATCTAACACAGAGCACAGAGGAACACATCCAGACAAGCTTTGAAAGTCTCCAGGGAAGCAGACTCCACAGCCTCTCTGGGGAGCCTGTTCCAGTGCTCTGTGACCCTTACAGTAAAGAAGTTCCCCCTTGTGTTGAGGTGGAACCTCTTTTGCTGCAACTTACACCCATTGCTCCTTGTCCTGTCCCATGGAGCAAGTGAGCAGAGCCTGTCCCCCTGCTCCTGACCCCCAGCCCTCAGATGTTTATAAACATTTATTAAATCCCCTCTCAGTCTTCTCTTCTCCAGACTCAAAAGCCCCAGGTCACTCAGCCTCTCCTCATAAGGCAGTGCCCTCCAGTCCCCTAATCATCCTCATAGCCCTCCACTGGACCCTCTCCAGCAGATCCCTGTCCCTCTTAAACTGGGGAGCCCAAAACTGAACACAGTATTCAAGATAGGTCTCACCAGGGCAGAGTAGAGGGGGAGGAGAACCTCCCTTGATTGTATCCTGCTTGTCTATATCACTGACTGTAGCACAGTGAATCCCACACCACAAAGAAAGGTCTCTAAACTCGTTGCTATGGGTACCCCTTCCCTTGAGTCACATGTGTTACGTGTGTGCTCTTGCTCCTTCAGGTAGTCAGTCTGTAGAGATTTGCTCTGCTGTCTGGTAACGTCGTTTTCACTCAGTTTTAATGGTTACAGTCACAGCATTTCTTATCAGTGGGTGGGTTTTGGTGTTTCTTCATACAAATTTAGATTTATTCTTTCTATTGGTAAGTTCACAGTTGCAGTACTTGTACAAACACAGAGATTAAATACTTCTACTTCTCAAGTTCTGGCTGTGCTACTGTAATCTGTTGCCTTAGTCTAATGTAGCCATTCTTTCCTTTCTCAGTACTCAAATACTTGAGAAGCTAATTTCCCTTCAATGGTGTACTTTTGGTTTGTTTTCTCACATCCCCCACCTCCCACCCCTTTTCCACTCTGATCTATTTGGAGTACTTCTGAAACTCGAACTATGTACTACTCTTGTGGCTGAATCAGGAACTGTTTAGCTATTCAGCCTCTGTCTAGTGAGAAAAGCACAAGAAAGACGTTAACCAAAGCCTTATGCTTTGAATACTTCATCCCAGGCACTGTTAACCTTGGGGTTTTTTTGTAGGCTACCAGGCTAAATGTGTGAGAGAGTGGAAGGCACTGGGAGTCCAAGTGTTGGTATCTACCAGTGATATTGGAACACTAGAAGGAACACAGCGATTGATAGAAGAAGCCTTGAAGCTTGGCCCAGTTGGAGGCATCTTTAATTTGGCTGTGGTAAGTGACAAAAGTGCTTAGGGCTTGTAAGAGACAACAACTCATCATGTGGCTTTTACACTGAGGACCACAGGGTTTTATAGTGTTAGGTTGCCCTGTTTCAAAGGACACTTTGCTTTGGCATTACCTAGTGACTAAAGGCTTACTGATATGGCCCCTTGACCTGGGAAGCAAGGGTATTTTGCTAGCAAACTCATTTCTGGGATAAGACAAAAAGTTGCTTAAGACTCCTGGGGACAGGAAGGATCCCATATGGAACTTAACAGTTGAAGGCTGCAGTGGCAGTTCTGAAAAATGCCAGGTTTGCCAAAAGCCTTTTGCTGCCCTTATTTCTGGACAGTCCAGATATGTCTGTGCTGTAAACATACAAAACCACCTGGCCCAGTGAAATCCTCTCACCTCTTATGTCACTGGCAGATTTGAACAGAAAAACTCGAGATACTGAAATGGCACCTTCCTTTTCTTTTCTCCCCACTTCCCTATCCCCCTTCAGGTCCTTAGAGATGGCATGATTGAAAATCAGACCCCAGAATTATTCTCAGAGGTCAACAAGCCCAAGTATTCAGGCACCCTTCACTTGGACCGGTAAGTGTCTGTAGGAGGGACAAAGATAAACTGCTTTGTGGTCACAAAGCTGATCGAACTCAGTCATTGTCTTGCACTAGCCTTCCATGCTGACATGCCGTTAGCAGGTTTGTTTTGACTGGGTTTCTCTTTCCTGCTCTGCTCAAAGGGTGACTCGTAAGAAGTGTCCAGACCTGGACTATTTCGTTGTGTTCTCCTCTGTAAGCTGTGGAAGAGGAAATGCTGGGCAAAGTAATTACGGCTTTGCCAATTCTACCATGGAGCGGATCTGTGAGCAGCGACAACATGATGGACTCCCAGGTAAGTTGACTTTATGCATTGTGCAGAATGATCTTATCTCAGCAAACATCCAAAGAACAGCTCACCAGGAACTTTAGCACTCGTCTGGAACAGTGAGGAATGCTGAAAGCTTCTTCCTCTCCTAGCTGTTCCCTTGAGTGATTCATGTGTAAATGAACCATTCGGCAGCACAAAGGCAATGCAGACCTTTGGCTAGCTGGTTTTTAACTCCCTTTTGTGGCTGCTACATACTTGAGTTGGTTGCCTAATACCTGAAATTCTGGTTTCTCCTCCAGGCCTGGCAATCCAGTGGGGAGCCATTGGTGATGTGGGCATCCTTCTGAAGACAATGGGAAACAAAGAGATTGTCGTTGGAGGAACCATTCCCCAGCAAATCAGCTCATGCTTGGAGGTGCTGGATACCTTCCTGAATCAACCTCATCCTGTCATGTCCAGTTTTGTCCTAGCAGAGAAGGTCTCTGTGAAATCTGAGGGAGGTGGTCAGCGGGATCTTGTAGAAGCTGTGGCTCACATCCTGGGTGAGTGCTCTCAGACAAGTCCTTCCGGGCAGCATCTGCTGTCTCAGTGCTTTTTGGAAAGCAGTGGTGCTGCCGTAGGTGCTGAAGATGGCCTTGAAAGACCCTTCAGCTGCTGTTTGTTCCACTTTCAGGTGAAAGAAGGAAGCTGAGCAGACTGTGTGCTTTTTTTTTCTCAGGTGTCCGTGACGTGAGCAGTCTGAATGCTGACAGCTCTTTGGCAGACTTGGGCTTGGATTCCCTGATGGGTGTGGAGGTGCGCCAGACCCTGGAGAGAGACTACGACATCGTTATGACCATGAGGGAAATTCGGCTGCTTACAATCAACAAACTGCGGGAGCTTTCCTCCAAGACTGGGAAACCAGAAGGTAGTGTGTTGGGAACTAGCCACCTGAGCCCAAACAATTAAGCTTCCAGTCCATCTTTCATCTGTATTGATAGGGTTTTCTATCACATCACAACAAGATCACGAAGCAAGGTTATAGCTGAACAGCTCTTGAGTGGCAGATGTGTCACTGAAGTGAATTGACAGCTGGGTCAGGCCCATCAGTTCTTGGGGCAAGGATATAAAAAAGAGCATGAGAGATGCTTTCTTGCCTGGCTGGTACCTGCCCACGTTGAGTACTCTTATTCAGCTGTGTGCAGATTCTAATTTGAAACCTTCTACCTAAGGAATAGAGTGCAGTGTCATGCTTATTGTAAGCTAAAAGCAGATGCAGTTGATACAGAGCAGCTGACAACAGGAAGGTCTCCTTGTCTGTGCCCCCTGATAATTTAGTGAGCCAGTGTGCTAATCCAGAGCATCCTGGAGTTCTCCTTTAGGACTGTGGCCATGTGACCAAGAGTGATCCTGAATCTAATTGTGTTTCTCTGCTGTGCTTCTTTTCAAAGAGATGAAGCCATCGCAAATGGCGAAGGCAGGCCCAGGTGAACCTCCAAAACTGGATTTGAACAACTTGCTGGTGAACCCAGAGGCACCAACAGTCACCCGTCTCAATGATATCCAGAGCTCAGAGCGACCTCTCTTCCTCGTCCACCCCATTGAAGGATCCATTGCAGTTTTCTACACTCTTGCCTCCAAACTCCGTGTACCCTGCTATGGGTTCCAGTGCACAAAAGGTATCTCAGTTCTTTAGCATCTTGAGTTTGTAAACATATAAAATGCTGGAGTTTAGTAGTTGCTTTATGGAGCTGTTTCTGAGTTCTCAAACTCAGTACTTGAAGCCTGCTTGGGATCGTGTTGGACATCCCCAGGTTACAAGAGATGTGCTAGGCTGAACTGAGAAGCTCATGTATGGGGAAAAGGAATGATTGGATGTTGCATTGAGGCCCCAGGGGAAAAAGAACAATTGGATGTTGCACTGAGGCCCTGCCAGCAGATAAATATGCAGGATCAAAATAAGGCATGCTGTTCAGCTGTCTTTGGAAAGCAGAAACCTTCCTATTCCCTGTCCATAATGTACATTGCTATCGTTTGGAAACTTCCCTTCAAAATAACCTGGATTGTTTCTGAGCTCATGGAAATGTTTCTGACTTGCTTCTATGTTCCAGCTGCTCCTGTGGACAGTGTACAGAGCCTGGCAACCTACTACATTGGCTGTATGAAGCAGATACAGCCTGAAGGACCCTACCGCATTGCTGGATATTCTTTTGGTGCCTGTGTAGCCTTTGAAATGTGCTCCCAGCTGCAAGCACAGCACAAAGGTTCCCATGCACTCAACAGTCTGTTCCTCTTTGATGGGTCTCATTCCTTTGTGGCAGCATACACTCAGGTAAGCAATGGAAAGGAAACCACCTGTCTGGGGTCCATCTTGTGCCATCAGGGCTCACCTTCTGGAAGTTTATTACTTTAGATATGAGCAGTCTGAAAAACTGACAGACTTTTTTCTTGAGTGGGGAGTTGGGAAGCAACTGTAGATACAGTGGATGCTTAGGGGTGACTGAAGGATGGAAGAAGATGGGGGTGGCCTTTATTAACTGGCAAAGGCTAGCACACAAATATGTGTCCTCTGGAAGAACCTGGAGCCAGCAAGACAAGATCCTCATGTTGGGGTGCTTGTTTAAACCTCCCTTTCCACTTCTGTTGTACTTTGTAGAGGATACTAGGCTCTTGGCAATTGCCAGCTGTGGAATTGCTTTCTAGTCTGTCCTCAAGGGATATTCCTTCTCCACCCCAAGCCTCAGTCTACCTCTTTTCCTAGTTCAGATCCCTTTGTTCTGCAGTTGTTTTTATCTAACACACAAGATCAGACACACCCCTCTCATATTTGAATTTGGTTCTTCTCTTTTCCAGAGCTACAGAGCCAAGCTGTCAGAGGGAAGTGAGACTGCACTGGAGGCTGAAGCTTTGTGTGCCTTTGTTCAGCAGTTCACAGGCATTGACTACAATAAGGTAAGGAGGTTTTGGGGGGGGTTGGGGGTTTCTTCACCTGTCTCTGTATGTTGCATAAAATGGATGCGGTTTGGTTTTTCCTTTCTATAATGGCAATGGTTTCCCAGATACTGAGACTAATGGAGGGAAAAAATGTTTCTGTTTTCAGCTACTGGAGGTTCTTCTGCCCCTAAAAGATCTGGAGGCTCGTGCAAATGCTGCTGCAGACCTGATAGCTCGAGTTCATACAAACATCAATCGTGATGCACTCAGCTTTGCTGCTGCTTCCTTTTACCATAAACTGAAGGCTGCTGACAAGTATGTCCCAGAGTTCAAGTATCATGGGAATATAACACTGATGCGGGCAAAGTCTAACAACGAATATGAAGAAGGTCTGGGCGGAGACTACAGACTCTCAGAGGTCAGTTTGAGGCCCACAGGTCTCTGTTGAGGTTCTTCTGATATTCGGGGGAGTGAATGAAAAGCATGGAAAACAACTGTGTTGAGAGGAAAGGGATGGAACCAACCTGAAATAAATGATCGTTCTGCAGCTGTTGTGCTCTAACAAGAACTAGCAGCCCCCAAAAGCAAACAAGTTGATTGGTTCTAGGCATTTTCTCAGGGTAGTGTAGTCTCTGTATTTGGTGTTTTATATAGCTGATACTTGTAGCTCCCTAGATGCACTTGAGATAATAAAGATGTTAAAAGAGTAACATGACAGAACAACTTTCAGTCTCCTCCAATTCACTGTAGACCCTTAAAGTCTATCTGCTGCATGAGGACAGGTTTTTGAAGAGGAAATGTCAGCCTTCTGACAATAGAAGTGACTTTTTCTTAGCTTTTGTGGATCACTTACAAGTTAATATGTGGGCTTTCTGTGAGCCTAAAAGAATTCAGGTTTTGGCCTGTAGTCCAGATAAGGTCACTGTTCTTTAGTCTGTGTTCATACAAAAGGGTCAAATGCCTTACATGATAGTTCAGATTGCAGGGAAAAGGAAGTGCTTTTCAGAATTACCTTCCTGTATTCAGCATCTTATCCCTTCTAACTTACATTCATTATCAATTCCAGGATAACTTCTATGTTATTAAGAGTACATAATCATAGAATCAACCAAGTTGGAAGAGACCTCCAAGATCATCCAGTCCAACCTATCACCCAGCCCTATCCAATCAACTAGACCATGGCACTAAGTGCCTCATCCAGTCTTTTCTTGAAGACCCCCAGGGACGGTGCCTCCACCACCTCCCTGGGCAGCCCATTCCAATGCCAATCACTCTCTCTGTGAAGAACTTCTTCCTAACATCCAGCCTATACCTACCCTGGCACAACTTGAGACTGTGTCCCCTTGTTCTATTGCTGGTTACCTGGGAGAAGAGGCCACCCCCCACCTGGCTACAATGTCCCTTCAGGTAGTTGTAGACAGTAATAAGATCACCCCTGAGCCTCCTCTTCTCCAGGCTAAACAGGCCCAGCTCCCTCAACCTCTCCTCATAGGATTTGTGCTCCTGGCCCCTCACCAGCTTCGTTGCCCTTCTCTGGACATGTTCCAGCACCTCAACATCCTTCTTGAATTGAGGGGCCCAGAACTGGACACAGTACTCAAGGTGTGGTCTGACCAGTGCTGAGTACAGGGGAAGAATAACCTCCCTTGACCTACTGGCCACACTGTTCCTGATGCAGGCCAGGATGCCATTGGCTCTCTTGGCCACCTTAAAGAAAGATTTATGGTGGTGGGAGAAAGATGAGGTGGAAGGGAGGGGTTTTTTGTTGTTTTCTTAAGGGCTTAGAAGTAGCTATTTTGTCATTAATTCTTTGATACCTTAGGCAAATTACTCTGTTATCATTCTTTAGGTTCATTGGTTTCCTGCCCAGTTTATATTTGAGTGGATCACCTGCCAGATTGCCAAAACTACTGTACTTTAAAACAGTGGTTCCAAACAATGCTCTGCATCTGGTCTATGATAAGACGTCAGAGTAAAACCGGTGCTGGTTTTGGTAGACAGTGGTGTTACTGAGCAGCTTCGACTGCCAAAGCCCAAAGAGCTCAGCGACCATCTGATTGTAAATTGTGAATGGAATATAAGATTTTCTTTTTCACATCTCTGCAGGTGTGTGATGGGAAAATATCTGTCCACGTCATTGAGGGAGATCACCGCACCTTGCTGGAGGGAAACGGCGCTGAGTCAATTATTGGCATCATCCACAGCTCGCTGGCAGAGCCTCGCGTCAGTGTCAGGGAGGGCTAACGTCTGCTTGCTCACTGTCAACGAGGAAGAAACTGCCAACAACATTCCTTGTTATGATAGACCCCAAGGAACTCTTCCTGTTGTTTAACATCTCATCTGCTCTGTTGCCAGAACTGGGAAGTTCAGCTGATTTGGTCTTTTTCTCTCTCCTTCTTGCTCATCTTTTCCTTTGTCGCCTTTATGGATTCTCTTTCCTCCTTCTCTTCCTAACCTTTATTTTCCCCTGGTATCCCTGTCCATGTTGCCGTAGTGCTGTGACTTTGTCACTGTGCACTGCTCTGAAGGTTCTCCACTGATGGTTGCTTCCTACACCTTTGGCAGTATGAAAAACAAAGTTAGGAGTAGATTACTTGTGCTTTGTATTGTTTTGTCTTAACAGTATTCCAAAGTGGGATAGCACTTGTTGACCAAGCCCAGTGAGCAGGGAGAAGAGCTGCAGCTGATTTCGGAGATAACCTTTTGTCTGTGAAGAATCTGTCTGTAGTTGAGTCAGAAAGAGAATTCCATTGAGGCTTTTGTAACTATATTTTTTTAATTTGATATATTCTAAGTATTTATTGTGTCAAACCAGAGACTTCTTACTTGGTTTTAATTTATCATGGGTTATAGGAGAAAAGAAGCATCCCTTTTTGGAGGGGAAGGTTTATTCTACAAGGGGAAGTTGTCCATCTGTTACACCAAAGTGAATCTTTGGAACAGTCTGGTTTCTTTTGTTGTTTAATTGTTGTTTGGTTTTGGGGTTTGTTTCTTTTTTATTTTTAATTCTACTGCTCTGCCCTGTTCAGAAAGGAAAAGGTAGAAGGAAGGGGTTTTGACACCATCCACTCTTTGGAAGAATGAGAGGGATGGGAGGGAAGAGTAGATGGTTTGACAGATGCCACTGTATTGCACAGCCTTAGCTTGGGCATGATACAAACAGGCAAAGGTGTCCCTGGAGAGGTACTTTCTTTATATTAATGCAGGGTCCTGTGCTCTGCAGCATCAGAACCTTAGTAAAGCATTAAGCCTATTACTTTACCCTGTTCCCTTCCACCTCCAGTCTCACCACCCAATCAGACATTTGGAATGGGGCAGGAAATAGAATTCTTCAACAAGAACTGAATGAACAAATACTCTTACCCCTGCTGTCCCATAACCAGAGATCAGGCAAACCTTGCAAGCACCTTCCCAGAGCCCCTGTATTTAGCATGGGGCTTGCTTAAGCCTCGTGTATTCATTTTCCTTGTAATGAGACTGGAGATCCCACATAAGTTAGCTAAGTAATCAGTTTGATGGTATGGTTTTAAAATGTAGTACCTTTTTAAAGGAAACTTGCATAAAATTCAATTTAAAAAGTTTCTTGCCTTTGCTATGCTGGATCTGTCCTTTCCAAAATCAGTAAATCCTTGCTACACTTATGATACAGAGGAGACCTGGGTAGCAACAAAGCGCCAACTAGGAGGAGTCCTTGTGCCTCTCAGAACTGCTGTAAAACCCCAGTTCTCTCCATCCTGCAGTGAAGTATCCTGGTAGTGCAGCAGCATTTCTGTGGCAGGAATGGATGGCTCTTGACTGCAGGTTCTGACCTAGTGTCTTCTGCTTCTACCACCCTCTGTTGATAGTGGCTGGGTTAACTGGTTTTAGTTTTATAAAATATTTCTTTTGTGAAATCTGAAATAAAACCAACATGATGTCAGCTTAAAGCATTTCCAGAATAAGTCTTTTTGTTTTGTTTTGTTTTTAATACTTTTTTGGTCTGAAGAGTGTCTTTTTCTCTTTGGCTTTCCTAGTATTAAACAGAATTGATCACTGGTTGGCTTTTTGTCTTAATTCTTTACCACCATTTCTTAACGCTGTGTTTCATCACATTTCTTGGTATAAAGCAAAACCTGCTGCTGGCATATCTGATCTGGAGTCTGTAGAAACAATAATAAAGAAGACTTCATATTCTAGACCATGGCTTCGTGCTGCCATGATTTTGGTACCCTAGATGCAACCAAGCCACCCTCACCCACTAGACTGAAGTGGAAATGCTTAAATTCTAATCCTAGCTCCACTGCTGTGAATTTGGACAGGCCATTAATGCTAATGCTTCAGTTTCCCCATCTGCAAAATGAGACTAATAGCATCTCAAGGTCATTGAGAGTGTTAGGTAGGCAATTAAGTTGTTAGGTATGATGACTAGGTGTTAACAGGAGGAGGGAAGTGGGTGAAGTGTCTTAGAGGTGCTGAGAATCAAATAGTAAGGAGTGTCTCTGAACTGAGCATATTCTGAGACTTCAGTGTATCTTTGTGCTATCCATGCACATGCCAGCATAGGATACTACCCAAAACAAAACAAATACGGACTGCTTGCTTGGTTTACTTCAAATTTCACTACTTGAAGTTGTACTGAGTTTGAAAAGAGATGAAAGATTCCTACTTGCCGTGATTTTATTGGAAACTTAGGCCGAAAAACAAAGGTGTGGTTAAATTTTAGCAGAGTGATTGCAGTTGTTTGCTTAAAGTGTTTAACAAGAATGGTCTCTGTGGAGGGAGGAAAGGCTAACACTGGCTCAGCTGTCAAAGCAGGAGTTGGACAAGTTCTCTCTAAACATAAATGTGCGTGATTTCATCAAAGCATAGCTTGATTCTGGTTTAGTAGTAGAAGTTCTTTGAGAATTACTTAACAGCCTAAATGCTCTCAATGTTCTTGTGATGGGAAAAGCAGAAGATTGGGGTGGGGGGTTTTTTGGGGGGAGGGTCCTCCATAATTGTCTAATTCTGAGCTGCTGCTCTGTAACCCATTATGTAATTGGCTGCTGAATACAGTGTGCCAAAAATAAAAACCTTACTAGCTCTGCTACTGCTTGTTGTTTCTCAGTGGTCCATCAGAGAGACAGAGGTAGAACAATTCATAATGCAAACAAATGCTGCAGTTGCTTGTTCTGAGAAGAGAGGGACAGAAGCAAAGTCCTTTATGTCTACCTTTCTAGCCAAAACTGAAGTGGAAGTCTCTTCTCAGCTGATGCTGCTTTTCACCTAGCACTGCACCATGCTACTCCTAAGACTTGCCAAGCACAGTTCCATGTTGCCCATTATAACTGTAACTAGGCTGACAAACTCTCATTGCTGTTCTGCAGTGGTGGGCAGTATACCTTAAATCTGCACCACAGCCTGAACAGGAGAGTTAAAAACAGCACCTAGCACATGGAGTGATCAGCATTTCAATGATTGCCCTTTTATATTGTGCCACCTTCCTGAGGGGAAAGAGTTACACTTCTCTTGGCAAAGACTAAAGAAAATGCAAGAAGCCATAGTTCAGTGAACTGGTGACTTTAAACAGCAGAAGTAGAGAAGCTCTCTGGTACTAAGAGGTCAACAGGGAAAAAAAAGATATTTGAGACAGCCTAATGATAAAGGAGTGAGGTGTTTGCTTCTCCTGCAGTTAGTTAAGAGACCCCTTGAAGATCAGACCTTGCCAGCAAATCGGGGTCAAAGAAAATAACCCTGGAGCAGCTGCACAAGAGGAAATGGGAGTGGTGTGGAAGGGCTGGGGAGGGTGTGTGTGTATTTAAAACAGCAGAACTGGTTGTATTAGCCTCTTGGAGGGCAGCGGAAAACAAGAGAATCAAAGGAGCTTGAAGCATAGATATTTCTTGCAGCAAAGTCTGTCACCCAGGAGTGCTAGAAAAGTGGGGAGAAGGGAAATGTGAGCTTTGTCTGTGGTCTTGAACTGTGAAGACTGTCAGTGGACAAGGTCTTAACAGCTTACTGAGTTCTATGTAGAGTCTGGTGCATGCAATGAGCATGTTGCATGTAATGAGCACTTTTTTCCCCTTCTGGAGAAAAAACATCTAAAGCCCTATGCCTAAAGGTACATGGATATTCTGACGTGAAAAGACGCAGCATTTTCAGTGTTCTGGAAGGTTCTGGCAGCTCTCCCACTGTGCTAGCGCTGGTGGTGGTCAGCAGCTTTAGGAAGTGCTGCAGAAACGAACAATTCTATCGCGTATGTCGTTATTTGAGCTCGGACAGGTGGAGCACTTCCACCTCTGCCCTCATCTGACGCCGAGGACCAGCAGGACCCTCTTGCCTAGGGATCAACAAGCACTGCACCTTGGCATTTCTTGGGGGTAGAGGCCAAGGAGCAAAACCAAAAGTACACCTCGGGACTCCAGGGGGTGTGTGAGGAGGCTGTGAGGGGTGCGCGGTGCCGGTCAGAGCTGGGACACGGCGGGGCCGGCCGCTGCTGCTGGCCGCTGCTGCACAGGCGGCGCTGCGAAGGGCTCTTGCGGGCAGCTGCCAGCCAGGGCCGGCGGCTGAGGCTGCCTGTGCGCTTCCCGGCAGCGGGGCAGTCCCTCGCCGCGACACCCTGTCTGTGTGCCGGCCGCGACGGCAGCCGCCCCTCACCTAGGGTGAATGGCTACGGCACCGCTCGGACCGGGGTCGGTGCAAGAGCTGAGGGCGCCCGCAGCGCCGCAGCCCGTGCCCGCGGGGCAGCGCGGTCCCCTCCCGTGCCGCCGCCGTCACCCGGACCGCTGCGCGCGCGGCCCCTACTGTCCGCGGAGCGGTTTCCGGAGGGGACGGGACGCGGCTGCACCGCCGGGCCGGCCGGAGCGAGATGGCGGTGGCACCGTCCGGCCGGCGCGGTGCCCTGCCAGGGCCCAGCGGTGGTGCCCGCCTCCGGGCCTCAGGCGGCGGCTGGCAGCCCCGGTACGGCGGCACGGGGCGGCAGCTGGCGCAGCGCCGCCCGCGCGGGAAGGCAGGCGGGAGATGCCGAAGCTGCGCGGAGAGGCCTTCTGGAGGGAGACGCTGCGGAGCGCCCACTATGTGGTGGCGCCCATGGTTGACCAGAGTGAGCTGGCCTGGAGGCTGCTGAGCCGCCGCCACGGCGCCCAGCTCTGCTACACGCCCATGCTGCACGCCCAAGTCTTCCTCAGAGACGCCAACTACCGCCGCGAGAACCTGTACGGCGAAGCCTGCCCCGAGGACCGCCCGCTCATCGTGCAGGTGAGTGCCGCGGCCCCCCGGCCAAGCCACCGGCGCTGCCCCCGGCCCGCCCGCGCTGCCCCCGGCCCGCCCGCGCTGCCCCCGGCCCGCCCGCGCTGCTCCCGGCCCGCCCGCGCTCTTCCCGGCGCGGCGACGCCTGCCCAGGCAGCCTCAGCACTGGGAGCGGCGGCAAGGAGCGGGGCACCTCGCCGGGTGCTCTTGGGTAACTTGCCACAAAAGCCAGTCAGCATTGCCCAATGCTCCCTCAACCTCCTCAGCCACCCCTGTGGGAGAACAAATCCAGATGTTCCCCAAACGCATGTGAGGTAAAGCTACTCCGTCTCACCCCGGGTTTGAGTGGCTGTGGTGTAGGGTGACAGAAATCTCATTTTCTTTACCTCGGTGCAGCTCACGATGACTCTGCTTTTATCCCCTGTCTAGCAAAGAGGGTTTGGGTGCCTTAACCACAGGAGCTTTACGCTTCTGACTGGGTTTCAGTCCTCTGCATCTCGTTTTCAGAGAGCTCATCCTACTGAGGAAGGATCACAGGTGTTTGAGTAGTTCTCTGAAACCATAAGGTCAGTGGCTAGCCACAAAAAAAGGATGCAAAGGAGATAGGACACGCTCTTAAGTTATTGTTGCTTCTGCTTGTTGAGTACCATGTGAGTTTCAGGTGCTCCATCCCAAAGGAGGAGAGGATCCTGGAGAGATAAAGAATAATGCAGGGACAGACAGCTGGCACAAACCGAGAAATAGGTTGATTTCCACGTCTTGAATGGATAAGGAGGCTTCACTCCTCAGGTCCTGACCAAGAGGAGAAATAGTAGAGATGTGTGAAAGTATGTCTAGCTTGAAGATGGTAAATGGGAAACAAGTGTTAGTAAGAATAGTGACAGTTAAACCCAGCAAAATTCATTCCCTTGGGATCTACTGTATGCTGAAAGTAAAAAAGGGAAAACTCTTGGGGCTCATGAGGTACAGCAAACACCACTCCTGCATCCAGAGTCCTTGAAGGTGCTTTCAGCTGCTACTGTTCTCTGAACATTGTTGACTATTACCAGAGGATGAGGTGGGTCTTTGGTCTCAGTACAGCTTTGCATAGCCTCACTGTTTTTTGCGATGGGAGGCACAGAAAAATACAGGTGGCAAAATCCTGACTAGTCTTAAAAGATGTATTTTGAGCACAAGCCTTCAGCTTAGCTGTGTGTGCTGGGCCAGCCTACCTGAAGTCTGCCGATTACCGTGGGCTTGCTGTATTCTTGCCCCTGGCCACTGGTGGTGCTGAGGTACAGGACTCAGTCTTTAGATTGACCCAGTACAGCGATTCTTGCTGAGTTGTGCTGTGTTTCTGGGCAGGCTTAGGTTATGGTTACAGACTCTTGGAAGTGGATTAGGCAAGAGGACATCTGAGCCCAGCCTGCAATCTGGGCTCTGTCTACTAGGTAAAAATCCTCACCAGTGTGGTTTTGTTGGAGGCTTTGCCTTGTGTCAGTCATCTCAGAGAAAATAAATGAAAGGGGCCTAGCAGAAAGCTGGGGAAGGACTTTTCAGGCTATCAGGGAGTAACAGGACTAGGGGGAATGGAGCAGAGCTGGAGATGGGTAGGTTTAGGCTGGATATGAGGAGGAAGTTCTTCAGCATGGGAGTGGTGAGAGCCTGGAATGGGTTGCCCAGGGAGGTGGTTGAGACCCCATCCCTGGAGGTGTTTAAGGCCAGGCTGGATGAAGCTCTGGCCAGCCTGATCTAGGGTAGGGTGTCCCTGCCCATGGTAGAGGGGTTGAAACTAGATGATTCTTGTGGTCCCTTCCAACCCTGACTGATTCTATGATTCTGTGAAATGGCTTTTCTGGGTTTAGGTGGTGTCAGTAATAATTTATTTATCATAGAATCAACCAGACTGGAAGAGTCCTCCAAGATCTATGATTCTATGAAATATTCTACAAATGGTTCTTTGCCTCTTGGATGTTCACCTTTCTCGGTTTGTTATTTGAGGGTTGAGGTAGGGGACACAGTCTCAAGTTGTGCCAGGGAAAGTCTAGGCTGGATGTTAGGAGGAAGTTCTTCACACAGAGAGTGATTGGCATTGGAATGGGCTGCCCAGGGAGGTGGTGGAAGCACCGTCCCTGGAGGTGTTCAAGAAAAGACTGGATGGGGCACTTAGTGCCATGGTCTAATTGACTGGCTAGGGCTGGGTGATAGGTTGGGCTGGATGATCGTGGAGGTCTCTTCCAACCTGGTTGATTCTCTGATTCTATGATCTTTAGCTGGTAAGTGTCACATTTTTTGTTTGGTGGGGTTTTTTGGAGAAAGGGTGCTTGCTATCATGACCTGCAGATTAACTGTTTCTGTAGCAAGTAATTGCTTCATAACTGTGTCCTAAGATGTTGTCAGTATTTGAAGAAAGCTATTATCTGATTATTCCATTTTGCTTTATCTTTCTCAGTTCTGTGCCAATGACCCTGAAGTGTTTGTCCAAGCAGCGCTGTTGGCTCAGGATTATTGTGATGCCATAGACCTAAATTTGGGTTGCCCCCAGATGATTGCAAAAAGAGGTACGTGCAGGCCTGATCCCTGGATAGCCAGAGAGCTGGGATGTTCCAGACAGGAACGTTGGCAGAAAAACATCAAGAGGATCAAAGTGGCTAACTTGGTGGAGGGGGGTGGCTGCACCACTGCTGAAGTCAGACTTAGTTACACCCACGTTAACAGATAATGCTTTCTAATAACTAAAGCAAAAAACAGTTACTGATAGTTAATTCCAGCTTCTGCTCTGTGACAGGTCTTGCATCTTGAATATCTGTCAGAAAAAGTATTTTTAACAAGAGCTTTGTTTTCTTTCTGATTTCAGTTGCTCAGACAGCCCAATTTTGCAAACCTGCATTTAAAGTTACTTAGTACTCAGTGTCTTGTTTCTTTGATACTTGCACAGTTTGTTCACTTCAACATAAAAGGGGATAACAGCGGCTGAATCCCTTAATGACGCTGAAAGGAGAGCTTGTTTCAGAACCAGTGTTTGCAGGTTTTGGATTAGTTGGGGTGTCAAAGGAAGGTTTGGTCAGTAACTGCCCATTCCTCTTCTAGAATGTCTTTCAGAGACTAATAGGAAGTGGTCACTGGTGTACAGGGCAAGTAGATCTTTCAGGCTGATCAGTTTTTATCCTGAGAGGAATTGTTAAACACCTGGTATAGACCTCTGAAAGTTGGACTTTGAGCTATCAGTGTCAACACACCAGCCTTAGGGAGCAGTAGTGAAAGTGAGGTGTGGGTATTCATCCTTCGTCCTGTAAATCTAGAGTGGCATTGGGAAGAGAGTGATGCAAATGTTGCAGTCTGGGCAGGGCACAGCACCTCTGCTTCTGCCAGGGACACATACGAGTGTCTGCATCATTGTATGTGGGCATTTATGAGAGCTGCATGCCTCAGTCTCACCCTGCTGTTAAAGTGTCTCATCTGCTGGTTTATTGTAGGTCACTATGGGGCATTTCTGCAAGAGGAGTGGGATCTTCTTCAAAGAATGAGTAAGTCTTTAGAGGGGCCTCACTTTGGAGAGGCTTCACTCTGAGAGAGAATGGGATGAACGCATCATTGTGAGGAGGGTTAGCAGTTCTGGGGGAAGGAGATGCAGCATGTTTCTGTCAGGAGGGTTGTGTTTGTGGGGCTTGGGTTTTTTTCTTCTTTCTCACTGTGTTCCACAGGCATCCTCAGGATGGTGATATCCCACTACAAACTCAGGCTAGGTCTGCTGAAAGATTTCAGTACCTGAGACAGACTTTAAGGTGAAAGTGAGTCAGTTCACTTCCAATCCAGTGGTGGTTTAGTGTTGGAGAAAATTCTTGTTAGCACAGCACACAAGAATTGATAAACATGAGCAACCCGTGCTGGGAACATCCTGGGAGCCCAGGAAATCGAGCTGTAAACAGCTGAGCACCCCACACACAGCTGTAGTGGGCAGAGACTAGGTAACCAAAGGGGCTGGAGTGGGTGGTGATGGAGGCTGACCCTTAGAATGTTGTGATAAGTTAACCTATGCACGCCTTACATGTAACTCTGGACCCTCTGACTGTAACCAACCTTGGTGGAGCACACCTCTTGCTAGAAGTGTATATAAGTCACTGCATCACGGAAATAAAGTGGATTTGACCATCTAACCATACTGGTGAACAAAGAGTCATTTTCCCATAGCACTCCACCAATGTGTCCCAACAGTTTAGTGACTCTCCAACTCTACAAAGAGCAGAACTCCCAGTGCCAGGCTTTTTTATTTTGCTAGGACTTTTGCCTCTGCTTGAAGTGCTTGAAGCTGCAGTTGCTGTTTTTTAATCAAGTCAGAGTGCTTTTTCTGTCCACACCATAGTAAGGCTCTCTTCTGATGCTCACAGAACATTTTCAGACTATTGGTAGCAGTTGTGAACAGTATTATAAATTTGGGTTTTTTAAAGAAATACATTCAAAACGGATTCTAAAAGCAAGGTTTGGGTCATTGTGCAGATCTGAGAATGTGCCTCCACTTAAAACAAGCATCTGAACCATCAAGTTAGAGTTTTCTGTTTGTGTTCTCTGTAGTCCAGGGAATCTCTAGTGATGATTGATGCAAAGACACTGCTGGGAACTGTGAAAGACAGACAGTGTGATGCCCAGCGTGTGATGTGGTGTGGTTGTTAGGGCACTTTCCTTAGGAGTGAAAGATGCAAACCAGAACAGTCTCAAGGTGAGAAGAGAACCCAGGTCATCTAGTTGGAGAACCCAGGCTGTCTAGTAGGAGAATTATCTCAACAGGCTGTTCTATGAAAGGTGGGCAAAGCTTCCTTGTCCTCCTGCTCTCCCAGCCATTAAAATAATGGGGTTCCTGCAACACTTTGCTGGCTCCTTTGAAAGGGCAGTAGGAAGACCTATCATTGGAGCTCCTAGGAACTGCATTAGAAGACAGCAGGTGACTTTCTACATTACACATCAGAGCTCTGGAAGAGAAGAGAATTTCAGGCCTGCCCTTGCTCAGTGTTTTCCTGCTGGCTGTTAGCTCTTGTCTTAGCAGCTTTCTGATTCGGTGCACTGTATGAGGACTACAGGAGTTTATCACATTCTAGATTTCACCCTGACTTGGTAATCTATATTTACAACTTAAATGGGTCCACAGCCCACCTCTGTTGATAAGCCTCTTAGACTTGTCATGGTTATTTGGGTGTAGTTTGGAAAGAAGCAAAGCCTTTCTTCTAGGTGTGCAAGCACCTTCCTAGGTGTTCATGTTGGCAGAGAAGGCGTATAAGAGCCTGTGATGTTAGCAGGCTTGTATCAGCGATTGTGATTCCAGGTTGTGATCAGAGGGAAGATTTGATGCAGTGGAAGTGTTAGGGCTGTTAAATGCTGCCTGTTTTATGTCTTCTTGTTAGAGTGCAGATTTTTTGCTTTGTGTTTACTACTGCTTGATTAATCCATGCAGTTAAGAGTTGCAGGGAACACTGCTGGTTGTTTCAGCTGTGAGAACTACACAGCATTAACTTCTCAGGCTTTTTCTTTTTGTTCACATCCAGTGTCAGCTCTTGAGGAGAGCAGGGACTTTTCACAGCTTTGTGCAGCCCACTTACCTGTCTTTTCAACCTCCCCCAGTTTTGCTGGCTAACGAGAAGCTCTCTGTGCCCATCACCTGCAAAATCCGCGTTTTCCCAGAGATTGCCAAGACGGTGAAGTATGCACAGATGCTGGAGAAAGCTGGCTGCCAGGTGAGAAGGAGCTCCCTCCACTTGGCACTGCACACGTGCCTCTGTGCAAAGCATCTGGTGGTCAGTTCTTGGTGTGCTGTGGAGATGGTTTTCAGGCAGAGGACACGGGATGCAAGGGGTTGTATGTTTGCAGTCATAGGCAGCAGGTCCATAGTATGAGATGGAACATATCGTTGGATCTTAGGAAGAAATTCTGCACTATGAGGGTGGCAAGGCTTTGGAGTGGATTGTCCAGAGAGGTTGTGGATGCCTCCTCCCTGGAGATGTTCAAGGCCAGGTTGGATGGGGTCTTGAGCAACCCGGTCAAGTTGAGAGGTGTCTCTGCCCATGGTAGGGAGGTTGGATTAGATATCTCTAAGGTCTCTTCCAGCCTAGGCCATTCTAGACTGTTCAGTCTGGAGAAGAGAAGGCTCTGAGGTGACCTTATTGTGGCCTTCTAGTATCTGAAGGGGGCCTACAAAAAGGCTGGGGAGGGACGTTTTAGGATATCAGATAGTGACAGGACTGGGGGGAATGGAGCAAAGCTGGAAGTGGGGAGATTCAGACTGAATGTGAGGAGAAAGTTCTTCAGCATGAGAGTGGTGAGAGCCTGGAATGGGTTGCCCAGGGAGGTGGTTGAGGCCCCATCCCTGGAGGTGTTTAAGGCCAGGCTGGATGAGGCTCTGGCCAGCCTGATCTAGGGTAGGGTGTCCCTGCCCATGGCAGGAGCATTTGAAGTGGATAATTCTTGTGGTCCCTTCCAACCCTGACTGATTCTGTGATTCCATGAGCACGATTTTGGTGTCTCTCTTGCAATTGCTGCACAAAGTGACAACCTTCACTCTGCATCAGTCTGACGTTATGCTGCAGGAGGCAGTGTGAATGCTTGAAATCCACGGTGCTGTAGGAAATAGTTATCACAGATGACCACCACTAGTGGAGAAGTGAGCAGCCTTCTAGGCTTTAAGCCCAGTTAAACTGGAAGAGACAGCCTGGAGTTAGCGCCAGTACAAGAGTGCCAGTGGGGAGCCAGCCTGATCCATGTGTTACAGAGTGAATCATAAAGGGGAACCAATGCAACAGGAAATGTGTAGGTTCTCCCAAGATACAATCAATAGCAAGCTGAACGAAGCCCAAGCCCATGCCATGGTAGGTGAGCTGCTGATACCTGCCTGTGATACCAAAATCCCCACACTGTTGAAACAGCAGCAGGGACTTAGAGTGTGGGGCGGGAGGAAGTTTTTGTCAGCGGATTTGTTGCAGTGGTTCACAGAGGTGAAAAGGGACTTTGTGTTGCAGCTGCTGACGGTGCATGGCCGAACTAAAGAGCAGAAAGGACCACTTGCTGGCGTGGCATCTTGGGAGCACATTCAAGCCGTCAGGTGAGGGAGCAGTCCCAGCCCCGCTGGATTTCCGCTTAGCATGCTGTGAGGGTGAATTTTTAAGCATGCACAAAAGTGTGTGACAGCAGTAGAATTTCTGGGTGGACCCCGTGTCTCAGTTCTGTGCATCTGTTTTATTCACTGGCACAGGAAAGCTGTAAAGATTCCTGTGTTTGCAAATGGAAACATCCAGTGCCTCAGGGACGTGGAGGAATGCATCCGTAAGACAGGAGTGCACGGTGTCATGAGTGCAGGTAATGAAAGTGAGCTTACACTCACAACAGATGAGAGCAGAACTGCTTCTTACCCTCAGCAGCTCCAAATACATTTATTAAATGCTTACACCAGCCTGACATGGGGAACAGCTTTGAAAGCTGAGTGGCCACTCTGCCTCCTCTTGCACCAACCATCACCACAAGGCACTTAAGACTTGTAACAATTGTGTTAGGTTAGACTTGCACCATTAAGTGGATAGCTCAAATCTCATTGCTTGACAGAAATAGGTGGGACTTCTCTTTTACTGGGATGTTTTCCTGATATCAGCAGAATGGGCTTGCCATTGGAATGGGCTGCCCTGGAAGGTGGTGGAGTTGCTGTCCCTGGAGGTCTTCAAGAAAAGACAGGATGAGGCACTTGGTGCCATGGTCTAGTTGATTGGATAGGACTGGGGGATAGGTTGGACTGGATGAGCTTGGAAGTCTCTTCCAACCTGGTTGATTCTCTGATTCTATGGTTTTTGAATGGATCTTCATGCAGGAAGTGCATCCACTGGTTAGTATTCCTTCAGGTGGTTCATGTTGGGATGGGACAAGTAAGAAGTGCTATAACTTCCTACAAGAAGGTCCAAGATAGACAGCAGAAGTAGCTTCCCGTCACTGCAGATAAAACATTGTGGGGGGATTGTAGAATCTCAGTTTTAGGAAATACTGTTTAACAAAAGGCTTGAGGAGCTAGTAGGGAAAAGTAGAGTGAGAAGCAGCATCTGTAAGCTTAAGCCAGATGGATGCAGATGCAGATGTAAAGTCCAAGTATGTAACCACAGGGCAAGAAAAGCAGAGGGTTCTCTATTGGCTTTTTGCATTCTGTGTCAAGATGGGTTTCCTTTCTGGGAAATGTACTTTAGACAGGAGCTATTTGGCTCAGTTAAGAAATAGTGAAATATGGCATGCTGAGATAAGGCTGCACTTTGTGGACCCTGGATTCCTCTTTATCAGCATGAGTGATGTGTCTGACTGGCTGGTAGAATCACTCAGTACTGATCAAGCCCCACAGCTTGGATTTTGTTTTCTGTTGCAGTCCTGAAATGAAAGTTTGAGTATTTCTTTTCATTCTCTAGAAGGTAATCTTCATAACCCAGCTTTGTTTGAGGGCCGAAACCCATTGGTGTGGGAAATGGCTGAGGAGTACCTGGAGATAGTGCAGAAGCACCCTTGTCCGCTGTCTTACGTGAGGGCTCATCTCTTCAAGCTCTGGCATCACACGTGAGTATCTCCAGAGAACTTTTGAATGATTTCAGGGCTCATCCTGCTCAGCAAGTGTCTGACTTTTCTGCACAAGGATTTGTCTGGTCAGAACTAGTATGCTGCCAGGTTTTCTTTCCTGGGCTCTTGCTGGAGAGTGTGGGCTGAGGCCTTTATGCTTCACTGCACATCTGGGAAGCAGGGCATGGGGAGTGAACAAGTTACCACGAGATAAGGGAGGGTGTGAGCTCCCAGCACATCATCTGCCATGTGGTAATTGCCCATCTGCACACCTGCACTTGTGGCAAACCCGAGTTAATGCCTGGTCTGCTGTGAAGCAACTGCCCTGCACTTATTGTAGAATAAGAGCATGGCCATGGGTAGCTACTGAGGAGCAGCTGACGTGCTGCAGGTTCACCTCAGCTTATCTCTAAGTACCTTGGTTGTGTGCCAAGTGTTTATTTGGCTGAGAGGAGCAGCTGTGTGTGCTTTCCTCTGGACTTCCAAGGAGATAAGCTTCTATCAAGGCATGTGCAGCAAGGAAAGTCTATAGAAAGCTTTTATAAAGACATTTTTCAGCTCATCTCTTCTTCAGTCTAGCAATAATGCATAAGTATGACTTGATGTTTGGGATTTGCCTCAGGCTTCAAGTTTACCAGCAGCTGCGTGATGAATTAGCAAAAGTGAAGACTCTAGAGGGCATTGTAGATGTCAACAGGGAGCTGAAACTACGATGCCAGGTACCAAGATGGGCCCTAATCTCCCAGAACAACACTGTCTGCACTTGGTGGGAACTTACCATGTATGTCGTGCACTTGGTGTTTGTTGGTCCCTTTTGTGGCTTTCCAACCTTGATATTGGTAGTTTTACTACAGTGGCAGCCCCTCAAGCCTCAGCAGCTTTACACAGGATCAAGTTGCTTTAGGAGGCACAAATCTGCTTCTGTTCATCTTAGTAGGGGGGGTTGCCTGTATTTAACTGTCAGTAACTGTTAGTTTAAATTCCAATTTGTGGTTTCCTGGAGCTTGAAGTGTTATTTGGAGCATTTCCTGAGAACTCCAGGGACACTGACTGGAACTCTGTGCTGCAGGAAGAAATAGCAAATCAGAAAGAAGGAGAAAAGCCAAAAGAAGGGTTGCCTTTTTTCCACTGGATCTGTCAGCCATATGTCAGGCCAGGGTGAGTGATCTCTTCTAATGTGGACAATTCTCCTATGTCTTTCCCAACCATGCTCAGTACAGAGCCACCCAGTTCTGGTCTAGGAACTTACATACATTAGAAGATAAGGGAAGACTTTGGATTATTTTTATTCTGTTGTCTTCTTCCTTCCTCCTCCCCTCCACCCCCCAGGTCATTGCTTTGTTTCTGGGGATGTTGCTTTATGGTGTGCATCGCCTCCTTTAGATGCTCCTCAGATTTCTCTCTCTCTCTCTCAAGTAAACCCAAATAATTCCACTGCAGCTCAGAAAGAGAATTTGATGTGCAACAAACATGCTGTCTGAAAGTCTTTTATTGTTATAAGCACACTGATGTTGCTTGTAACTGCCAGTGCAGCAAAGGTGCAACTCAGTTGTGTCTGATAAAGGATCCTTTGTGCTGTATGGACAGGCTTTGCAGGTACCTTACTCCTTTTCTGTTGTGAAAATTGAGCTGAAGAGGAGAACAGCATGTCAGGTGTAATACTTAACTAAACACTTCAGTAAAACCTGGGAACAACAGGTACCTGACTAATTCAGCTGATTTACCAACCAATAAATCTGACAGTGTCTGTTATTAGCAGGTAGTTATCCAAAAAGTTAGACTTTTCTAGCCCACTTCCAAGGGCAGTGACACTTCCCTGTAACTTAGCCATGACAGAAAGGTTTCCAGTTTGCCCAGACCTCTGTAAAGCAGACCAGTGTTGAGGGAACACCTATTTGTACCCTTCAGCCAGCTTAGGGTGACTGCTATTCATTGTTCCAGGCCAAAAGAGAGATGCAAGGAGAATGGAAGCAGTGAGTCTGACAAATGTGTGCGAGGGAAGCGTGCTTTGGAAGAGGAGGAAGATGGAAATTCTGAGCTTCTGTCAAAGAATAAACAAAAAAAGAAGTTAAGAAACCCAAATAAAAGCTTTGATCCATCTTTAAAACGTAAGTTCCATTTATTGGCATAAATGCATGGAGTTACTAATACCACATTTGTCATTGCCACCAATTAGTTTCCTTTTTGAGATCAAAATGCACTACCAACAAAATTCCAGCTGTCGCTAACTGAACTTTTGTATGCATTTCAGGCAGACCTCCTTCTCTTCTTTCACACTTGACTTGAAAAGTCAAATTTTCAGTGTTTAGATTTAATTGGAGGCACTTAAAAAGTCAGAGTACCTTTACCTCTGCACTGCTCTTGGAGGTGCTCTAGTTCAAAAAGACTGTCTGGCTAGAAGAGTGCCAAGCTTTGTCTGATCCTCATTTAAAATTACTTCTCCCACATAAAAAAATCCTATTGCTGAAATCAGCTCTCTCTCTCTTTCTCTCTTTTCCAGCCAAATATGCAAAATGTGACCAGTGTGGAAACCCAAAGGTAAGTCAGTGCCAGTGTCCATTAACCCATTTCCATGAGGTGGAAATTAGACCACGTTCAGCTGGCACAGCTTGGTGCAGCAGCTATGCTTGTCTGAAGCTGTGCTAGGTCCCAATTTTGTTTTGCTTACACCACTGTAGTGCTGCAGGCAGCCTGAAATCTTGTGCCTGGGCCTGTGTTTTTCTTTGTTTCTTTCCTAAGTCAGATGTTTCTAAGCTCTGGCATAAGAGACTGAAGGGATGAGGGGAAAACAACAGAAATCAAGCAAGGACTTCCTAAACATGAAGTATTTTTTTTTTATTGGGGTGGAGGGAGACACACCAAACAACCCCTACTTCCCTCAACAGTCACTAAGCATGGGTGAGCCAGAGCACCAGAGAAGCCCCTCAGCATAGCCAGGCTGTCAGCTATCCAGGAGTCAGCTGCTGCTGTCCCTCAGGGTCATACATGATGTTTTAATATATACTCAGGTACATTTTAAGCTGCATGTAGGGTAGTAAGTGCTGTGGCACAGATGGAAGCAAGCATGTCAGGCACTGTATTCTAGAGAGTACCTTGGCAGAGGACTACAGCAAGCTCAGCTGCAACAATCACCATCATGCCTGTTGCAGAGTGCTCTAGGCACTCATGTGCTTCTGCTGCTCAAGATGCCCAGCAGACCACAGATGCTGCAGAAGGATTTACTCCTCTGTACAAACAGCTGAGAGCTGAGGCTCCCTCTCCCCAGTGTGACATCAGCCCTGCCATCTTCACTAGCCTGAGGTGTGCCTATCTAACATTGGAGTTCGTGGTGTTTTTCCCAGAGGAGGTCTGAATGTGCAGAGCTGTTCTGCTGTTGCTTATTACAGTAACAGTTTCATTTTCACTGATACGAGCTTCTTCCCACCTCCATCCCACCCCAGGGCAATAAATGTGTGTTTAACATGTGCCGAGGCTGCTGCAAGAAAAGAGCATTCAGAGAGACTGCGGACTGCCCAGGTGAGTGTGGCTGTCCCTGTGGGGCACTGAGCAGGTGGCTCATCTTCCATCTATATTTGTTACTTAATGGTTTATGAGGTGTGGGTTAAAATCTACATACAAACCTAGCTGCAATTTTATCAGCAGTTTAAAAGCCTTTTCGTTCTGTGATGCAGAATTCCCTGCTGGGGAGGACTCCTCCTCTGGAACGCTAAGGAATGAGCTCTTCTCTTTTACCAATGCTTTCAGGGTTGTTTCTGTTATATTTTTTCCCTCTCAATCCTTGTTTCTTCAGGTCATGGATTACTTTTTAAGACCAAATATGAAAAATCCCTTTCATGGCAGAGTAGTCAAAGAGTAATTCAGAACCCAGAGGTCAGTCGGAGAGGAGATGTAGCTGCGGGGGAGGCTGCTGTGCTGCAGGAGGCTGGTGACAGTACTGTGTGAAGCTTTGGAACTGAAGGTAAAGAGCTCCTGCCAGGCCTCTGCTTCCCTGGGCCAAAGAACACATCGTCTCCAGCTCCCCATCAGCTGTGTGAACTCGTTCCACAGGTTTAGTTTAAGTTCTGGGAAATTTTTATTTAAGTAAAAGCAAGCTGCTTACTCAGGGACTTGTCCTGCATTTGAAATAAAAAAAGGATGCAATTCAATTTCTCATGCTGTGTTTTGAAGACTGAAAATGCTGCTTTGTTGGTTTTTTTTTTGTTGGGGGCAACCACTCAAGTGCCATCAGGCTCTGCCTCTTCTGTGTTCATTGACTGTTTGTGTCCTGGTTTCAATAGCTGGGTATTAAATGTATTGGGGCAGCTTCTGGTGTGCCAAGACCAGCAACGTGGATGACTTATGCACGAACAGAATGTGTCACACCTGCCTGAGTTGCCACAGGTTGCAGTTGCAGTGCAAAAAGGAGTCCAGCAGTGCTTTCAACATGTGAATGTAAAACTGTTAAGATGTTGCTATTACCACGTTGTGTATTAACAGTAGTTTTATACACTATGATAAAGCTTCATGAGCTGCCATGAGCCAAAGGTTGGGGGAAAATTAAATCTCTATTTTAATAGACAGGAGTGTCTGAAATTATGTGCTAAGGTAGAACCAAGTCCCTGAACCCTTCCCTGCCCACAATCTCATACTTAATTACATGATCATTGTTTCTCCTTCCCCTCTCTTAAAGCCTGGGAGAAGTGTGTCCAAACCAGATGCAGGTTTGCACATCCATGACCCCTGCCTGACTTTACCTCTTCCCCGTGGGCTTTGTGTGTCTCCTAGGCCTTTGGTCAGTGCAGCTTTGCAATGGTCAATATACTGTAAAGAATGTCAGCAGTCAAAGAACCCATCCAGCAATGGTGCACAGCTGCTTAGCAGGCTGAGGAACTGGAAGCCAAGCCAGCCCCTTTGAAGCTGGGAAAACCAAATCAAGCTTAGCTCAGCTGTGGCCTGTATTCTAAATGCAGTTTACTTACTGTATGCTTGGTGACCCTGCTCCAGCATGGCCATGTCCTGCAGCCTGAGCAGCTTTCCTGCAGAGCTGCTGGCACCTTCTTAGTGCACTGGAACCAGCAGGCCCTTAAGTGCTTGTCACAGAGCCTGCTAAAGGAACCAAAGCAACGCTCTGTTGTGCAGCATTACACATGCAGTCTGGCCATGCTTGGGCTGGCATAGCTGACCTGTGAGCAAACCCTTTACAGCACTAGAGCCTTTAACTGGAAGGTTAGCAGGGGTTAAACTGCTGCATGCCCAACGAAGTGGAGACAAGAGGGGGAAACATAAAAAAAAAAAGGCCAGAGAGGGAGGGGGTAGGAGAAAGAAGGAAACAGTGCCAGGTCGGGGGGAGGACAACAGAGTTGTGTGTCTGGCCCAAGTCCTGAGCAACCATTCCTGCCCATCTAAACCAGCCTGATTGCAACTGAGCAGGTCTAGGTCTCACCACTACACTATCCAAGGCTCTGCTTCTAGCCTGTCAGACCAGAACGTCCAGAGACTTGGCATACACTCACAAGCATGTCCTGTTGCTAGACCACATGTGTCCAGTTGGAGCCTTTAAATTTGCCTCCATGGATGCAAGGCTTATTCATAACTGGTCCTCCTTTTGTCTGACAGAAAATGGTCAGGAAACCCAGCACCCAGAATCCTAGGTCTGCATAAAGCACTGGCAAAGTATGTCCTCAGTGCCTTCTTGCCTTGGAAAAGAATATTACTGACCAGTAATAAACCAAAAGTGCCTGCAAGGGTCTGAAAATAAACACATCTCCCTGCATGTCTGACAAGAGGGAAGATCCTTCCCTGCCCCACCCCAATTACAGGGCTCATGACTTGTTTTTTAATGCCAAACACAGCATTTCCAGGAACCAGGAGATAAGAGCACACCCTAAGTATTTTATAAACCCCTTTTAATGCTTTGACTTCTCAACAACCTCATTCTGTACAAGTGTGTTCATGTCTCTGCACACACATCCCCTCTGGCCCTGCTGAGCTCAGCCCTGCAATTGAAGCTGTATTACAGTTTACAGGCATGAGTTCATACAAGGACTGGAACTGTGGGCTGAAAAGATCCCTACCTAGTAGCTGTGGGTTTGTTCATTTCATGGAGAAAGGTTCTCATTCAAAGCACTCCTAACAAGGGAGCCCAGCAGCAAGATTAACAGCTCACTAAGCACAGCACCAGTGGGAAGCAGAGCTCTCGGTCTCCCTGTATGTCACCCACCTTTGTGCTTGCTTTCTTCTGGTCTGGGTTCTCCTTTTCTACAGTTTCCTCAGCCACCTTCCCTGTCACATGATCCTGACCATCAATCTCTTCTGTCTACGCCAGCTGCCTGTTCCCATTCATTCACACCACAAGAGGTAAGGCCTTACAGTCGTTTGGCAGGCTGGACTTAAATGCTGCCTGGCATTTAGCTGTGGCATTCTCTAGATGACAGTAAGAGTAGTTCAAACTCTCCTGCCCAGTCTGCCCATTTAATTACTTTGCTACTTGAACAAAATAACTTCCAAGATACTCTGGGGATAACATCTCCCACCCTAACCAGCCTGTTAACCAAGACCTTCTGCAACTTTCATCACTTCTGAGTACCCTTGTACTCAAATCAGGTTTAGACACTAAGCTGGTACATGTTATTCTAGCTTGCCTCGTGAATTGGAACTAGCCCAGCAAGTGAGGGGGAGGGACAGGGTGTGGCATTTGCCCAATAGGCCAGTGATTAGTGTGGGAGAACCAAGTCCAAAAAAGCTTCTCTGCCTTGTTTAAAGATGGCAACTGAAACCACATTTCCTACCTCCCATGGAAAGAGTCCACTTCTTCCCTCGTGCAGACACACACTTTAAAGTATTCTGAGTTCCATGGCCTGTTCCAGAAGCCTCTCTTCTAATAGAAAGCTAAATGTCCATCATGGTGGAGTTTCAAGCTGCTTACCTGCCACTTCCCATTCAGCCAGTTTCCCAAGACCATCACTCAATTCTCCTCTCTCTACGCCAGAGAAAATATATCAGTCACCAGCACGACAAACAACCCCTGTTACAGCACAGGAGTGGGCTGGGGCTATGTGATGGATTCAGGTTATGTTCCTAACCACACAGTGGGATTTTAGAAGCCATTTCTCACGAGTCTCATCACACAATCACCAGTGTCAAGAAAGGATCAAGCCAGCTTTAGGCTGCTCAAGTCAGGAACACTTTATACTTGAGAATCCCAATTGGCCACATTTCTAGACAGAACTGATATTTAAGGCATACTCATCCCACCCCCTCTTCCAAGGCATTTCTTAATAGGCAGTGCAGACAGATGCAGGCTTGGTTCATTAGTTCCTGCTCCATGACACAGGTCAGAACACTGCTCAGTTAGGCACTGCAAGACAGAGCTCCCTTTGTGCATGGAACTACAAGTCACCATGCTAATGACAAAGAGGTTGCAACCCAAACTTTGATCAGGCACTCTAGAAGATGATAGCCTTGCAATTAACAAGAAGAGATGACCAGTGCATTCATTTCTTAATACACAGTGCTTGTGAGCTCAGAGGCACTATTACAACAGGAGCAAAGCCAAGCCACTTACCATTCATGCTGGGCACACCTGCACCTACGCTAACTAGGGATTACTTTAAGGCAAAGCAATATACTAATTATCCTCTTTAATCAAACAATTGCAGCCTGCCAACTCAGCAAAGTAATGTTTTGTTTCTGCTTCACATAACCCTCAAGAAAACACAGACTATTTAACGGGAGCAGAGGGAGGAAAAGGCAGTGCTTTGCCTGCAGAGGGAGGGTGAAAGCAATCCTCTGCCTTTGGGTTTCAGGGAAATTGGATTCTTGTATCTAAATCCATTCTCAGAGGCACGTAGGAAGAAGGTGGAGTAGTCCACTTGACAAAGGAGAAAGGCAGCTGCCTTAGTCTGGCAAACAGCTCATGGGATAGCAGAGAACTAAACATGAGTACATCCAAACAAAGTCTGAAAGCCCTGGATCTCACCATGCATTGGCAGGGTACAAATGTTATCTACCCAGACTTCACCATTACATAAACTGCAGGCACACAGAGTGTCACAGTCAGACCTGCAGGAGCATTAGAGAACTGGAACTGCAATATCTGGGTATCAGGGACAAGATCACCTGGCCTGAACTGTCATGCAAGACAGATTTTCAGGTCTTGCCACCTGCATTCCTGTTTGAATCAGACCATCTCTTGCTAATGCAGCTGTCCTTCATTCAGCCTAAGTCTGAATCATTTCTTTGCTGTCAAGAAACTCTCTTACTTGCATTAAGAATTTACCAAACTTCTAACTACTGAATCTCACACATTTCTCTTAGAGCTTAACCCACCCTATTGGCCAGTTTCAGTTCCCTACCCAATTAATTTACCTCAGTCAAGATATCCTATGAGATAATCTAGAGCTGGGTTGCTCTATCAGACCCTGTGAAACACTGAATGGAATTCACAGATCTATAGGAAAAGCCAAAATAAGATCAGTTGAAGTACAAAGCTCATTTGCAAAGCAGAGTAATTTAGCCCCTATTCCTTCAACAGCATCAAAGATAAAGCAGAAGTCAATTCCATGCCAGTTTGGTGCCCTTCACCCCCCTGCAAATTCACAGCTGATGGACTACTGAAAAAATGACATGTTTGACTCATGCTAGACTCATCTCTCACAAGGGGGTAGCACAAGTAAATACTAAGAGCACTGCCCTGTGGAGCACACTGCTCCCCCATTGTCATCTGCTGCATATGAAGAGCAATGAAGGAGGTGGCATAAGAACCTTGAACAGCCAAGCTGGCTGAGACTTTACTCTTCATTAAAGAGAGGGAAAAAATGAATAAAAATAATCAGTGCTTGACCAGTGCTTTCCACTCATGCACTGATGTGTCCTTGTCAGGAGCACTGTTGTTGCTATTAAAGTTTCTCCACCTGATTTTTTCTGAAGGCAAGTATATGACACTCCACAAGTCAGAGGTAAGACTCATTCAGTGGCAGCTTTGGGAGCTGTTCAGAGGATGGAACAATGCTGAAATTACAGCCAAGTTAGGAAGCAATGCTGAGATCATTATGGCAGAGTCCCAGAAACCAGTGTACAGATCCCACAAATGGCATGGGGCAGACTCTGCCACTTTCTCCTTCACCCAGGGAACTCTCTCAGACGATAGCAGTTTACACAGGTTGCTGCACCCAGCCACGGTCCAAGCAGTAAAATCATCATACAGACCTCCCCCTACAAATCTTGGCAACACAGACCACTACACTGAACAAGTTCTGGCCAGATAATTACCAATCACCCACAACTACTCCAACACAAATCTCCTAGTGGCAGCTCCTACATTAGCACTAAAACCAGCTGTGCTAATCAGAACTGCCTTCAGCAAAAGTAACATGTTCTTTGCAACTGTTTCTCCTTTATTCCTAGATAGGTCAACTAAAGAAAGCAGAATTCACACTGTATGAGGACATCATCAGTTGTGGCCTACCACCAGCACCCCCTTCCTCAGAAACAAAAAGGTGCTACAAAGTTACTCTGAATGCATCCCAGACGCATCCTACAGAAGTTCATCCACTCAGTTACCTTGGTGGTCACAAGGAATCACTGCAAATTCATTCTGAGTCACTATTTTCCCATGTATTACTTGGGAATCACTTAGGTAAGTGAGCTTTCACTGGGGGAAACAGCTTCTGAATGCAAGTTAGGCAGAACTACATCTGTGCTGTATTTCCTGATGTCTAGACTGGCAGGTAGTTAGGACTGAAGCAGGAGTTGAACACTGCCTACAAGAAACATGCCTGGCCAGCCCTGACTCACATCTACAAAGTCCTAAAGCAACAGCAGCTTTTGTCCCAGGCTGAAGGAGAGTCACACATGCATAATTCTGTACAAAAGCACAGACTGTGCTTGAGCTGTGCTAAAGGACACAGCAACAAAAGAGAAGTGCTCCAGCAGTCCAGAACAGGTTCTGAGTATTTCTGTCTGGAGACAAGAAACTGCTCACCCCTGCCCAGCTATGGAACTGCCCCAGGCTACAGAAGAGCTGGAAACTGCTGTTGCCACCTGGTGGGCTCCGTGCCGACTGCTAAAGGATAAGAGCTTGCAGCCACTTCTGAGAGCCGGCAAATGCTGCGTCTAGAAGCCAGCATCTGAAAACATCCATCTACAACTGAGGATGCCTCCAGCAGAAAGCTTTCAGGGAGGCACAGAAGGAACATAATAAAAAGGAGAGAGTGGAAGCTGCGTGCAAGCAGAGGTAGCCAACTGACACAGTGAACTCCCTTGGGTTGCCAAACCACCTTGTCAGGAGCAGAGCATAAGATCTCCTCCAACATGGCAGCACTGGCCCATATTAGGAGGAAAGTAAGAACATGTAAGCAGCATTACAGCACTGAATGGCTTTTCTTCAGCATGAGCAGAAGCATTAAAGTGACTTTCCCAGCACTTCTCCAAGGGTGTGCAGCAATTTACCTGAGGACTCAACTTGCCTTTCTGACTGAACAGGCCAAGAGTGATGCCTGACTCTCTAACAATAACTATTTCTCTCTTTTCTCCCCTCAAAAATAGGAGAATATTTCCATGCCAAATGGAAAACATTTAACCAAAGACCTCAGAGGAATGATTGCTTCCATTTTCAGTATGACCCAAGTCATAAAAAGCACAGAAAAGCCAGAGGGAGAGAGCTCTGCTGCAATTAGCAGCTGCACAAACGCAGTCCAGGAATTCTGCTGTTAGAACCTTCCCTCAGACTGCATTTTCTCCACAGTTCAATCAAGCTACACCTCCAACCAGACCAGAAAGCAAGACACAACAGCCTACAAAACATCATCAACCTTAGAAAAACACACAAAACCAAGAACAAACACCAAACAATTAGCGGCTTGAGATCAAAATACCTGAAAGCCCGACCTTAACAGAAAACACCTAAAGCACAACCTCAACACAAAAGTGAAGTACTCAGACAGTTTGTAATCCTGTTTAATGCACCAGAGTGTAACAAAAAAAAACCAAAAGAAAAGGGGAAAAAAAGGCATGAACACATCAACAGGAACATCTGCAGTCAGTTGCCAGACCAGTCAGGGCTGGATCAACATTTCCAGCTTGCCTTATGGATGACTTCAAAACCTCCAGTGCACACCTGTGTTCATTAACACAGCACACACACACCCCCCCCTTGGCTGCCACCTGTAATCCCTTTATAAAAGGAAAAGCAGAATAAATGCACCTGGAGAGCAGGCACCCAAAGTGGCTGCCTTCAGCTCTCCCACAGGACTCCAGTGGTGTTTATGGTATTTATCCACGCTGCCAGAAGCAACTGTTGCACATGTTTAGAAACCATCACACCGCATGGCAGTAGGACTAGACAAGCAGCAACATTTGCATGAAGTAAGAGGTGTACTGCTGTGGTAACACTGGGCCCCCAAAGCCAGGTCATGCACAAGTGGGAAACACATCAGGAAACAGGTATTTGAAGAGAGAGATCAGAGAGAAAGAACCTGGATCCAGGTAAAGGTAACAGCCTAAAACAAAAGCCTGTGACTGAATGCACAGAAGTAGTGCCATATTTTCTGGTGTAGGTGAAAAATCATGGAGAGTTTCTCCAAGGAAATCTCCTCTCCCCTCAGAACTCTAGCTCTGTAACTGAGAGCAATGCACTCCTAAACCTACCTGGAATAAACAGCATCTCAGCATTGCTCAGAATCAAGGCAACGCTTTCAGGCCAGCGCAATCCATCTTTGATCATGCCTGTCCCTTCAGCTTAACACTAACTACTTTTGCAGCTTTGAAACAAGAAAACTAATAGCAGCTGAAAAACTCTCAAATCAGCATCTCTATGAGTCACCTGACAGCTCTTTATGGAGTGGTGGAAGGAAGAGAATGAAGGAGGATGTTCTACCAAAACTGAAATGAGGACCCACTGCAGGGATGCTGTTTTTAGAAACAATTTCTTTTCCAGAACTGAAGTTATTGGAATATTCATATTACCCACCATCAGCCCTGACCCTCTGAATCCAAGCAACAAGTGAGGGAGACAGGGACAGCTTGTGAAGCTCAGCAGTTAGTGGGCGAGACACTGGGTACAGTCCTGGAGGGACCATTTCTTTTGGTAGTGCAGGAAGTTTTTCACATGTTGGTGCTCATCCTGGACTGGCTGTTAGCTGGAGTAAGCTCCCCTTGGCTACCTTCTCTTGGAGGAGACTGCAACAAGACCAAAACACATCTGGAGTTAGCGATGTGTACACACCCTGCAGAGTGCTTCCCATAGTGCAGCACAGGCAAAGCACAGCAGGGTAACAGCAGGGAGAGAGCAAAACCCCAACTCAGAAATAACAGAGGCTTTGTGAAAGCTTTGTCTACTCCTTCTATATATAGCTCAAAAGGAGTCAAACCAGAACTTCTAAATCTCTCTTATTTACTATGTACAAGGTGCTGTTAGCCCTAGAAACTGGATCCCACCTGTTATTTATTTATCACAGAGATTAAAATACTATAGCATGGAACCCATCCTGTGGCAGATGGCCTATCTTCCTCCAGGATGTTCTTCTGGAACTGCATCCTGGAAGGAATACTCTAAAAGCAAGTCATTGATTTTTTCCACTTCCTCTACTTAAAAAATCCCAAACCCAACCTTCAAACAATCTTTATTTGATAAAAGATGTGTGCATAGAGAATTGGTCAGAATGAATTAGTTAGAATTAACCCAATTAAATTAACTTTAAAGGACATCCTACATGGTACAAGCAGGTCAATGTACTGCCTAGAAAGGTTTGTTCCTTGTGTCTTTTAAGTTTTTACTGCTGTAAGAATTCGTCCAAGCACGAGCACAACAAATCCATTCCCTTTCAAAAGCCTCAATTCACCAACTTTTACCATTTGAGCTTTAAAACAGTCAATTAAATAAACAAATAGAGCATTTAAAGAGCGTGCCCAGGCCCTCACACAACACAGCCATACCTTGACGTGGATCTGGTTGCGCAGGACGGCGGCTCGCAGGATCATGGCTTTGGCACGGCGCTGAAACTCTTTGCCCATGAGCAAAGACTTCTCGAAGGTTGTGCTGCGCTGATCTACATCTCGAGCATAGAGAATCTGTAACCAGTGCACAGAACTGTAGACAGGAACTAGGAGAGGGCTCTGCAGCAGCCAACCCCTTTCACAGAATCACAGAAACATCCTGGTTGGAAAAGCCTCTCAGGAGCACCAAGTCCAACCTCTAACCCTACTCTATAGGATTCACCTCAAACCATAGCCCTAAGCACCACATCCAAACGACTTTTAAATACATCCAGGGTTGGTGACTCCAGCACCTCCCTGGGCAGCTCATTCCAGTCCCTGACCACTCTCTCCAAGAAAAACTTTTTCCTAATGTCCAATCTAAACCTCCCCAGCCTCAGCTTGAGGCCATTCCCCTTTGTTCTGAATCCAATTACCTGTGAGAAAAGACCAGCAGCAGCCTCTCCACAATGTCCCTTCAGGTACTTGTAGACAGCAACAACATCTTCCTCAGCCTCCTCTTCCTCTCACTAACCATCCCCAGGTCCCTCAGTCACTCCTCCGAAGATTTACTCTCTAGGCCCTTCCCCAGCTTCATTGCCCTCCTCTGGACCTGCTCCAGCACCTCCACATCTCTTTTGTATTGTGGTGCCCAAAACTGAACACAATACTCAAGGTGTGGCCTCACCAAAGACGAGTACAAGGGGACAGTCACCTCCCTACTCCCTTTGCACCCCAGAGAACAGAACTAGGGGTCGGTGGAGTCTGAGTTTACATTCAGATAAGCCCTATTAAAAATGACAGTCACAGCAGATGAGTGAAGCTTCAAAGTCTCCCAGAAATGGAGTGTTTCTAATCTCAGTCTGTCATCTGCAGCTCAGATGCACTCACCTTACTGTGAGAGTCTATTCTGGCATTGATCAGTCCCTCCAGAATCAGCTGAGTAAGTTCATCTTCCAGAGCAGCCACTGTGGTATTGAAGGCAGTGGCCATCTTGCGCATATCTGCTGACACGTAGGGGCTGAAGTACTAGGAAGAAGGAAATACTCAGTTGCCAGGTGTACTCCCACCCTCTGAGATAGCATGGGGAAAGCAGGTACAGAGAGGTGACCTCTCAGGGTTATGGGCACAATCACCTGGATAAGGGCACGGTTTCGAATCTGGGTATAAAGTGTCCTGACATGAGGTGCAAGGTACATATCCAGCAGCAGGTTGTCCTGGGCCAAAAAGAAACGAAATAAGACAGAACTTGAGAAGCAGTCTGGAAAAAATACACTCTGCCTATGTCCTGCAACGTGTATGTGCATGCATTTAAGCCTTAAGGACACTGTACAGCACAAGACAACACCATAACCAAGAACAAACAGAAGCAGCAATACGTATTACAAATCTTATCATTTCTCCTCACTCTCTACTGGTAAACTATTCCCAGTTTCCATCCACCACCTCAGGACAGAGAAGACACAGAAGACTTGAACAATCTCGTAACTACTTTTAACAGTCACTGCTTCTCACAGAAAAAATAGGTGAAGGGAGTTTTTTAGGCTCTGTTCTGCATTGCCCCCCTTGCAACTCACCTTCATCTCATCCAGCATCTTCAGGCACGAAGCATATTTAGATTCATAGAACTTGAAGATGATATCACGAACCTGTGGCTCCAGCTCCAAAAATAATTTGAAGGAGCTACAGACAAAGACAGCAATGATCAGACACTGGGACACTCCCCCAGTCCCAACACTCCAAGTTGCAAGGTTACAAACTCTCACTATCATTTGAAGATTCCAAGAATTTCCTCTTTAACAGACCAGCCCATTTTCAGCAGGACTCTATTCCAGGGAAGCCTGGAATAGAGAAAGATGCAGCACAGCAGCAGAGCAACAGCCAAAAGAAGTGGTAGAAGTGGTTGCCCACACAGACCAAAAAAAGAGGGGAAACAGGTCAAAATCAGGATACACCACCAGAAAACACAGGCCACATCTGCACATGCGCTGTAGTCTGCACTGGCCAACCCTTCTCTCTTTCAAAGGGCAGCCTTCACCAGGCACAGCATGGCACAGGTAGGTTCAACGTGCAGCTGTCTCAGGAAAATAACCTCTCACAAGCGTGGGAGATCTTCAGGATGTACACACTCCCTCAGTGCTCTCCTGATTCTCCAACACGGACTTCCAAAACTTGGGATCTCACCCTCTAACTCAGCCAGTAAAAATATCAGGGCAACAACCCTTTTTCCACATCAATCCAAACACTTAACTGCCAGGAATTCCTTATCATTAGGGTGAGTGCCAGGAAGATAGAGCCAGGCTCTTCTCAGTGATGCCCAAAGACAGGACAAGGGGCAGTGCCTGGAAGTTGAGGCACAGGAAATTTCATTTAAACACGAGGATGATTTTTTTTCACTGTGAGGGTGACAGAACACTGGAACAGGCTGCCCAGGGAGGTTGTGGAGTCTCCCTCTCTGGAGATATTCAAAACCTGCCAGGCCACGTTCCTGTGTGATCTGGTATAGGTGATCCTGCTCTGGCAGGGAGGGTAGACTGGATGAGCTAATGAGGTCCCTTCCAGCCCCAGACATTCTGTGATTATAATTCAATCTAAAACACACAAATGGCCATTTTCTTCCAAAGACTGCAATTCTCTAACTCTTGTACACTTCAAATTGTATTAACAATCATTAAAGTGTATTAATACAACTAACACAGAGCAGGATGAGTGCTAACATGAAGGCAAATTTTCTTAGGGTTGCCTTCTGTAGGGCTCTCTCCCTTTGATTTAGTATCTGATCTGCATTGCTGATGGAGATGGAAAATTGGGGTGTGCAGATGTTGGACTTGACCCAAGCTGGAAACTTCAATTCTATTAGTAAAATCTCAGCTGTGTTTTAGACAGTGAAAGATCAATCTGAGGCTCAGTGATTCTTTCTCTCCTGTAATAAGAAACCTGGCAGGCTCGTGGCAGAATCCACCCTCAAAGCCCCAGGTACCAAAAGATGTCCAATACATACAAATTCCTCTCAAGGCATCACTTACCTGCTGGAGATAACATTTCGTTGTAGTTCCTGACGGTCAAAGGTAGCAAGGGCACAGAGACCACCATACACAGCCACATTGCTAGGAGATAACAGCTAGAGAAAAAGAGACTTGTCACTGATGACTAAAATGGCAGCAGGCTGGAATCCAGTATTGTGTCTCAGTCCTTTCCACACAGTGACAAGACTGTTCCTTGTCAAATGCAGTGGAAGCACTCAGTATGCTCTCAGGCTTTCACCCAGAGCTGAGGAGTGATTGTCTATTGCTAAAACAGAAACCAGTTTTGACAGCTAGTCTGAGCTACACAGATAAGCATACCTCAAAGGTAATTCTTTGTGGTCTAGAGTAGATCACTCAGAGAACCCAAAACCAGAGACTTAAAAAAACCCAAGCAAACAGAAAAAACAAAGCCACAGTTCACAGCACTACCAAACCATACAGAAGTGTTGTGAGAATAACTACAGTATCTGAATTTTACAACCCAATGCCTAGAATGATGACATCCCCTCCAAGATCCACATCCACACAGCTCCCTCACAGTCCTCACCTCAGGGAAATCACAGTGATCAAATGATGCCAACAAGAAGCACTTTGCTGCCTGTTTGTACTTCCGAGCAGCCAGCTCTGCCAAGCCTAGGAACCAGAAAGAGAAAATCCTTTGTTTATGATAGCACAGAAGCTGCAAAACTTGGGGAGCAGGGCAGGCTCTCAACACAGCTGCTAGCACCTGCACCATTGAAGTGAAATGAGAATCTCAGACAGTATCTAGCCTCCTTCAAACTGCAGTGAGTCCCACTGGCATCCTCTTTGAAGAAACTCAAGAGAGAGGAAAGAAATGGCAAAACCAAGTCAGCAGTTTCAGCTCCTCAGCTTTGTTAAATGTTGCATTTCTAGTGAGAAAACACAAAGCTTGCCAAATCTGTCAAAAATTAAACCCAGCACAGGCTGTTCTCAAAGGGCTCGCCAGAGAGCTAACAGACAGAAAGATGGGCAGGAGTGAAGGATTCACTCACCTGCTGCACATTTCAGTTTGGTGAGAATTGCTTGTGTCTGGCTGTCTCTTTCTCCTCTTTGCTGATAAGATGGGGAAAAAAAGCAGTAGTGAGCAAGCAGCATGAAAACCATTTTGATCACAACTGTCCTTGAGATATTTCACCCTAATAATTACCTTGCAAATCTCATCAGCAAGATAACTTCATCAATTTGTTTTGAGAAACACAGCAAGAATGGAGGATGGGAAGTCTCTGTTTTTACCACAAATCAAATTTTCTACACATTTATGATGTGAGAAAAGTAACAAAGCATCTCAAAAGAAGTAGTACAGCAGCCAAGGAGGCTTATGAGAAGAAGAGCAGACTGCAAGACGAAGGTAATCTTATAGTGAGCAAATCATAAAGGTGGAAATGAAGAAATCGTTTTGCAGATTTTGGAGGAGACAGAAAACAAAGAGAAAACTCAGGCAAGTTAAAAAGCAGGACCTTACTTCTGCAATTTCTGGTGTAGACTCAGCCTTGCTTACGTAGCTCAGAACATGAGACCAGTTCTGGAGGTAGACACTGACCTGCAGTGAAACAGTGCAGAATAGGCATTGATATGTGGTGTTACTCAGATAAGCAGTACCACTGCAGACACCAGAAGTGTACCCAAAGCACAGATGAACTTTACAGCAGGTATCAGACACCACTTCCTGCCACCCATCCTACCTTGATGACATTCAGACACATGTTGATAACGTGTTTAGCACTGGTGCAGTAATCCCGAGCTCGCGAGTAACACTTGAGAGCGTTGCTGAGGTCCCCACAGTCAAGGTAATGATCACCCAGGTCATCATGGCCTCTCCTGCAGCACAGGAATTAAAACACCAATGAACCGTGTGCTCAGAAAGGGACACGGCCAGTGTGCTACAAACAAGCAACCTGACACACTGACCTAAGGCAGTGAATGCAGCTGACATCCTGTGTTTAGGTGCCCGGAGGAGCAAAATGCTCTTCCTTGCTCCAGCAGAGCCTTCTGCATCTCACCTGATACTCTCCTTGATGGAGTTCCCTTTGTAATTTTTCAGATCTGTGTCGAGTTTCTCCAGTTTAAGAAGAGCTTTTTTGCGTGTAGCTTCAACCCAAGTTGTGTCAAGAGGAGGAGGCTCAATTCCACCATCAGGGACAGCATCAGGTGTATTCTGCAGCTCCCTGGAAGGAAAGAGTTTAAATGGGGCTATTATGCTGCAAACTTCTCACAAGAGAGTGATGCCAGGTACCTGGCACCATTACCTCAACAAACAGGACTGCAGCCACAAAACAGACCAAAGAGAGAACAAGGATGGTGGGGGGAAAAAAGAGAGAGACTGCTGAGAGTTCCAGAGAAAAGAGTAACATAAGCACCACAGATGTTTACAAGTTCTTCTCAAAAGCATCACAATCATCTTTTGCAGGTATTTTGGTAACAAGCAAGTTATTGTTCCTTGTAAAGAAATAAGCTGCTCTATAAATCAGTGGAGAGCAATTCAGTAACAGTGCTGCAATGGATTACCTCACATGAGAGTATTTAATGACTCTGAAGAGTCACTGAATCCAACCAAACATCTCTTGACAGGACACAGGATGGGTGTGTTTACAAGCTCTGCTCTCCTCAGCTATAGGGCAATGGTTTGCTAGCAAAGCAGCACCGTACAGATCCTTCCCAACTACTGTTCCCATTCAGTTCAGATCAACACATCGACTTGCACTGAACTCACTTTCTTATGTTGTAAACAAAAAAAAACCCCACCATATTTTGAGTTTTGGGGGTTTGTTTGTGGTTTGCTTTTTTATATACTGTCATAGACAGATGGCAAAGACTCCCAGGGCAAAACAACAAATTTGCCTGGCAGCAAAAGTAGTGCAAATCCAGGAACTGCAAACAAAAAAGTGAAGTATCAAATGCTCTCCTTAACAGCAAATGTGTTGTTAGGGAGGGAAAACAAAACCAAAACAAACCCAACCAAAAAATCAAACCAAACAAGAAAAATCACAAATGACAACAATGAAAAATCCACCAAAACAAGCAAACAGATTAGGCTTTAAATTTATGAACACAAAAGAATCTAGAAGGGGCTTCATCTCCATAACCTAATTAAGGAAGATTTAAAGCAGTTCTAAGGGCTAAATTGTCCTTAAACACCTTTAAAACGTGGAGATTTCAGAATGAGATCGGACTATCAAAGTGACATATTGTCTTCTATGTTTAGTCTTCTCAAAAAGTGTGAGACCTTAGGCCTAAACACTCACACACACATTCCACTACCATCAGCTCCTAAGGGCAAACACAATCTGCATAACAAAACGACAGTGCTAAGTGCTATCTCCCCCACTGCTGCGCACTGGTCTTAACTCAGCCTAAAAAAGCTCCCAACTTTTACCCTGATCTCTCAGTTACCTGGTGGCCTCAGACAACTTTCTGTGGATTTCTTCATACACATCAACATTGAAAGTCCTCTGGACAAACGACAGTGCCATCTTGAGAGCTTCCACCCGCAGCTGTGGGCAGTGATCAGCGATGAACTGCAGCCGCTCGATCCGCATCAGCCCGCTGTAGCTGGACGCATACTGCTCCAAGTCCTGCAGACAAAACTGGGTTGTAGAGGGTGAGGAAGACAAAACCAAACCAGGCTGCTGCACTATCACCTGCACCCATTCTCCTGCAGTATTGTCCTCCCGGTGGAGGGAAACATTACTCAGAACATTTCTGCTTTCTTCAAGCAGTAGCAGTTTCCTCAGAAATACACAGTCTATGACAAGTGACCTTTCTTCTTCCAGGGCTGATGCTGTCCCTTAAGGCCAGTGCAGCACCTGGTAATAATGTTGTCAAGATTTCATCCTTTGTGCTGAGGTTTCCTAACCCAGACAATCATTCCAGGTGTAGTTTTCCCTAGAAAAACAGTTTCCACACGACAATTTGCCTTTTTTTTCCCCCTCCTCATACTAATTTCTTAGAGCATCTCCTTTGAGATCAGGTAAGGGTTCTCACTCTCGAAGAAGGACCTGAGGTTTAAATTCTGAACACTTAACAGAAGCAGGGAGCTCTTCCAGATCCTGGTAGGAAGGAATGTAACCACTATCCCTCACCCAGCACATACCAGAGTGGGGTTCTCCACCACATAGTTGATATCAGGTGCATTTTGCTGATCTTCTTGTGGATCTACGTCAATCTGCATGGGCTCAACTGCACCCTGGAACAGCAAAAATGAGGTAAAAGGTAGCTTACTGCATTTGAGTACAGAACAACTACGTGGTTCAATCCACTAAGGAGTTGCTTAAATAGGCATTAAATTATTTTAATGAAAAAAAAAAACCAAACAAGCCACCCCTCAGTCTTTAGATGTGTTTAGGATCTGTTTCTAGCAACACCACTACTCAGCATGATTCTTGGTCTAAAATAAGCAGCACTAAGACTCAGCACTTGAGCACAGAGCATTTTGTTTAGTTCTATTTGGCAGATTATCAAGCAAGAAACTGAAGGGGTCAACAAATCTGATCCTTCAAAAGTACCCCAAGTACGTATGCTAAATTCCAAACAACAATCTATGTCCCTGAGCAAGAGCAAGCATTAACACTCAAGAAGCTCCAAGCCAGAAAGTATCCCAAAACCCCACCAGAACCCTTGAAAGCTGCTTTAATGCTTAAAAGTTACTATTTTGGAGTGGAAATAAAGATGATAACTGTTAAATTATTAAAAAACACAGGTCCAAGTATCAAGAAAAGAATGTGGGGTAGGAATTCCAGTTTCTAACTACACACTGAGGAAAAAAATAATCTATCTGCACTGCAAAAATCTGTCATCAGTTGAACTATCCTACTGGAGCTATCCAAGTTCAACTGTTAACACAGATTTTCTCTTGCTGGAAAAGCAGATTTTTTTTCTCCCAGTGTATCTTGCACTGCTTTGGATTGCAAGAGGACTCATACCAGCATGGTGAGCTTAGTAAACAGCATCAACACAACACAACACCTGAGCACAGAATCATAGAATCAACCAGGTTGGAAGAGACCTCCAAGATCATCCAGTCCAACCTATCCCCCAGCCCTATCCAGCTAACTAGACCATGGCACTAAGTGCCTCAGCCAGGTTTTTTTGAACACCTCCAGGGATGGCAACTCCACCACCTCCCCGGGCAGAATACTCCCATTTAAGACCCAGTTTACTGTGCAGTCCCACAAACTAATCAAATACACTATCATGGAATTCTTTTCCTCCTCCTAGTAAAATGTGTGCTGAATATTCCCCCCCAGGTATTAGTGATGTGTAGCTATTACCATAAGCAACACCTGGCTTGGGGCAGACTGCACGAGTGGAACTCAGAAAGGACAAAGAAGCCAACCACCTCGCACCCACCAGCATCAATTTTTTGCCCTGTTCTTGTTGGGTTTGATGTCATAGAATCAACCAGGCTGGAAGAGACCTCCAAGATCATCCAGTCCAACCTAGCACCCAGCCCTAGCCAGTCATCTAGATCATGGCACTAAGTGCCTCATCCAGTCTTTGCTTGAACACCTCCAGGGATGGTGACTCCACCACCTTCCTGGGCAGCCCATTCCAATGCCAATCACTCTCTCAGTGAAGAGCTTCCTCCTAACATCCAGCCTAGACTTCCCCCAGCCCAACCTGAGACTGTGTGCCCTTGTTCTACTGCTGATTGTCTGGGAGAAGAGACCAACCCCCACCTGTCTGTTAAGAAACCAAAGATAGAGAGAGGATTTCTTGACTTGGGTTGGTAGTTTCTGTTTGTTTTCTGTGAGGAAGAACAGAGCAGATCCAGATTTCTTAACTCCTTAGGAGTTAAAGCATTTTGCATTCTCCCAATGTCTGTTCCTTTCCCAGCTTGGGATATACCAAGCACAATCATATCTCAACACTTATCTGAAATCTGCCAAAATTTGAAGTAAAAGCAAGAAAAGCATGTAAAAGTTTGTTTTCCTAGTTTGTTATTCTCTATGTGAAGGACAGGAAGGAAGAATGCAAAGAAGAGTTTGATTGTCCAAAGCACCACTCAGAAAAACTATGCATGAAAACACTTAAGTCACCACATAGTAAGAACACCACTTTTTACATTTTTAATCTACCTTATCTCTTTTCTTAGATCATAGATACTGTCAGGGTTGGGGTTTTTAGCTTATGTTTGCTTATCATAGTAAAAACCTAACACGGATTGTTCAGAAATCAGTGTGACAAAGTCACAGCAACTCCAGCTGATGGAACAGAATGATTTGTGTCCTGCTATGCTGCTTGGCTGTTTCTGTATTCATCTCCCAAACAAATAAACCACAGAACCACAGAATCAACCAGGTTGGAAGAGACCTCCAAGATCATCCAGTCCAACCTATCCCCCTGCCCTATCCAGCCAACCAGACCATGGCACTAAGTGCCTCATCCAGCCTTTTCATGAACACCTCCAGGAACAGTAACTCCACCACCTCCCTGGGCAGCCCATTCCAATAATCTTCCAGTCAATATCACATAGAATCATAGAATCAAGCACGTTGGAAGAGACCTCCAAGATCATCCAGTCCAAAAAAACACAATAATAGGCTGAAAATCCCTCTACAACATGCAAACTCCTGACATTTTCAAGCTAGCTCTTCATTCTGGAAAGAAGACGCAAGGTTTAGTTAAGAACTACTCACAGACCACATAAACCAATGCTCATTGCCCAGGATTTTCCCAGCGCCCCGTTAGGAGGCACCTCACACGGCCTGACACATCTGGTAAACTGGCTCTTAGGCTGTAGTGGAGAGGAAGAGGCGTGACCTGTCAGATCTGTCACCGACGAAGAAGCAGAGCTGGATACTGAACTACCAACTGTCCCTGTCCTGACTCTCCAAACATCCGAGCCCTAACACAGAACTTGTTTTAACGGGAAGAGTAATTTGTGCGGTTACTGAAGGTAACGCACCAGCACCCGCTGGACTCTGGCGGCTTTCCCCCGCACTGCAGACTCTCCATTCCTCTTCGCTCGCCACCTCACTGTCCCCTCCCCTGCTGCCCAAGCCCTACCTACGGAACGTACAACGCCAACACCGAGCAGAGGGGCCGCAGCAGCGAACACCGCGGGTGCGGGGGGGCGTTCAGCCGGGCGCTGCTCCTCGCCAAAGGCGGCGGAAATGACACCGACAGGACCGGTGGTGAGGCGAACGAGGACCCACCGCCACCAGAAGCGGCTCCCTTTCCCGCGGAGCCTAAGGAAGGCCGCACCGCGCCGCCCGGAGTCCGCGGCAGGGCCGGACCGAAGCGCCCTGCCGGAGCCGGCGCAGGGGGGCGGCGGAGCGCGGCGGGAGCGCGGCGGGAGCGCGGCCGCGGGCGGCGGGGCAGGGCAGGGCTGCGCCGTACCTGCAGGTTGAAGACCTGGACGGGCAGCGGCATCCTCCCCTCGCGGCCGCCACTTCCGGCTGGCCTCCCGCCCCCCGCCGCGCCGCTTCCGCTTCCGGGTCGCGGGGCGCCGCCAGACCGCATCCAACAGGTGAAGCCCTTAAAGGGGCCGCGGCCAGGCACCGGGCACGCCTCTCCGCCGGGGCACCAGGGGCGGCACAGGCAGCGTGGGGCTCTCGTCGCCCGCGGGGCCCGGCTGTTCTTGCTGAGACACGCCGCTTCGGGAGGCCTTCCGTGCGGATCAGCGCGGCCGGGGGTGCCTGCGTGCACCCCTTCGCCGGCCACCGGCGCTGCCGCCGCCTCCCGCAGCGCGGGGGCTGCCTGGCCGGGACTGGCCGCGCTCCCGGCGCCGGCGCTTCTGGAGCCGCCGCCCGCCCGCGGGGCCATGAGGCGGCCGCGCAGCGCGGTGGGGGCCCGCGGGGCTGCAGCATGAGCGGGTCCTGCCTGGGGCTCCGCAAGGCCTGCTTCCTGCTGTCCGTCAGCGCCGCCGCCCTCCTCCTCCTCCTGCTGCCGCGGGGGCAGCCCCCTGCCGCGCCCCGCCGTCGCCCATCGCCCGCCGCAGGGCCTAGTGGCCCACCGCAGCAGCGGGCGGGCCCCGGGGGGAGCGGCGTGCACGGCACACGGACGAGCTCTCGCGGGGAGCCGAGCGGCGGGCCGGGGGCCGCGGCGGGCGGCCGTGGCGGCGGCCTCGCTGGCAGCCTGCAGCCTGCGCTGAAGGGCCGCGTCGGGCCAGCCGGAGCCTCGGCCAGGGAGAGTCTGGAGCTGAAGGACATCTTCATTGCGGTGAAGACCACAAGGAAGTACCACAAGAGCCGGCTGGACTTGCTTCTCCAAACCTGGATTTCCCAGGCGAGGGGACAGGTGAGGCTGCGCCAGCGGGCTGGGCTGGGTAGCACGTGTTGAAACCTTATTTTGTAAGACTGAGAAGAGCCGTGTTAACCAAATAACTATCCTAGCCTATCTCTGAGAGTCGGTTGCTCATGCAGTAAGTTTACTTGCAGTCTGGGATTGGGAGTCCAAGCAGAAAAAGTTTGCTGATGTTTGTACAGCTGTGGAAAATACTACAGGGTAGTGAAAAATTCCTTGTGCTGATGGAGATAAGCTAAGTAGTTCAGTGGTTTGGGTCTCTCCACAGAATGGCATAGAATTTGTTCCCTTGCTTGGGAATTTCAGTCTGCTCAAGCTTATTTATTAATGCAATGTTTCCCAGCAGTTGGGACAAGACAGTGTTACTGCCAGGCACTTCCCATCCTGACTTTAATTCTTTCCTTTTAGCTTGCTTAACACCTGTGGGATGACTCAGCCAGAGAGAGGAGGTGAAGTTGCAGAGGGAGGTGCTACCAAAAAAAGATAGTAATTCCTATCTGGAAATTAGCTCTCTACACCCTAAGATGAGGAGAGTAAAATCTTGACTGCTTTACCGAAATGAGACTCTTCTGGTTGGCAACACAAAAACTTAGCAGATAAGGCAAGCCCTGAAGTTGCTAGGGCTCTCTCCACGACCACTCCCCACTCACAACAGCTCCTTTGAAATAAACTAACAAGGCAAAACGTTAGGAGTTGTGACTGCAACTGTTAGTTTCTGGAATCGTTGTATGTGGACGCATCATTTGTGTCTCCCACAGACGTTTATATTCACAGACTGGGAGGATCGGGAGCTGCGCCTGAAAGCAGGTAAGCTGCACAGCAGGAGTGCACACAGGCTGTTAGTTTTGTTTCTGTTAGGCTCTCCCTAGTATCCCTCGTTTCATGCTATACAGACATGGAGTTCAAATGCAGAATGAGCCAACAGTGTGCCCAGGTGGCCAAGAGGGCCTGTGGCATCCTGGCCTGCATCAGGAATGGTGTGGTCAGCAGGAGCAGGGAGGTCATTCTGCCCCTGTGCTCTGCACTGGTTAGACCACACCTTGAGTGCTGTGTTCAGTTCTGGGCCCCCCAGTTTAGGAGGGACATTGAGATGCTTGAGCGTGTCCAGAGAAGGGCGACGAGGCTGGAGAGAGGCCTTGAGCACAGCCCTACGAGGAGAGGCTGAGGGAGCTGGGATTGGTTAGCCTGGAGAAGAGGAGGCTCAGGGGTGACCTTATCGCTGTCTACAAGTACCTGAGGGGAGGCTGTAGCCAGGGGGAGGTTGCTCTCTTCTCTCAGGTGGCCAGCACCAGAACGAGAGGACACAGCCTCAAGCTACGCCAGGGGAGATTTAGGCTTGAGGTGAGGAGAAAGTTCTTCACTGAGAGAGTCATTGGACACTGGAATGGGCTGCCCGGGGAGGTGGTGGAGTCGCCATCCCTGGGGCTGTTCAAGGCAGGATTGGACGTGGCACTTGGTGCAGTGGTCTAGCCTTGAGCTCTGTGGTAAAGGGTTGGACTTGATGATCTGTGAGGTCTCTTCCAACCTTGGTGATACTGTGAAAAGGGAGATGACTTCTCCTTCACAGGAGACTATGCTGCTCCTACTGTGCTTACCACCTGGACAAGACGCTTGGCACTCCTTGAATGCAGGGTCCACCTTTGCACCCACTTCCTTCCCGTTTGTAAGCTTAAGTCTGTCTGGCCGCAAGTTAATGTTAGGTATTTCCTTTGCATAGTGTCTCGTGGCACTATGTATATCCCTGGACTTGCACCCTGTGGTGTGCTCTACAGCTTGCATGCTGTATGCATAACTCATGAGCCCTGCTGCCCTCTGCATGTGGGCAGCATATGAACTTCAGATGTGCACTATTAGTGCCAAATGTGCTCTTCTTTTGTAGTCTTTTTCAGACTACACATGCGTCTCAAACCTGAAAGGGCTGAGCTTTATTTTTCCAGGGGATCACATGATCAACACCAACTGTTCTGCTGTCCATACCCGGCAAGCTCTCTGCTGCAAGATGTCTGTGGAATATGATAAATTCCTGGAATCTGGGCAAAAGTAGGTGAAACACATTGTTCTGGTGGACTTTGGTTCTTCCAGTTCTGTATCCACAGGAAACTTGAGTAACCTCTTCTGCCTCCAGTGCAGAATGCAGTGTTAGCTAAAATGTGGTGAGCGAAGGGAAGGGAGCACAGCATGAGGCAGTGTTTATAAACAAGCATCACCTGAAAGGTGAGACGGATGAGAATCTAAGGGGGGGGTTACTAATTTCAGCCTGCCTACAGAACCATGACCTGAGGTGGCTTTTCAGTTTCCAAGGTCTGTAATCCAAGACAATGAGAAACAGGCTTCAAACCTTGAAAGACCTTAGACTCAGCTCTAAACTTCTAACTCATTCCTTTGTCACTGTAGTAACTCTTACTTTGTTTTGTTTGAAGATGGTTTTGCCATGTGGATGATGACAACTATGTAAACCCTCGGACTCTCCTGCGTCTCTTGTCTGCCTTCTCACACAGCCAGGATGTCTATGTGGGGCGACCAAGCCTAGACCATCCCATTGAAGCAGCTGACCATGTCCAAAGTGATGGATCAGTAAGGAAACTCTGCAGTTAGTCTGAGAGACATCTTGACCTTCTAAGCTTTGAAAACCTTGAGAGTTCAGAGGATGCTGCTGTAAAACCCAATCATTTAATCTTTGGGCAATGAACATGGCTCTGGTTGTTCTCTCAGATAGGGTGCTGGGTTAAATGAACCTTCAATCTGACCTCATATAGGATCAGTCAGGGTTGGAAGGGACCACAAGGATCATCCAGTTCCAGCCCCCCTGCCATGGTCAAGGACATTTCCTACTAGATCAGGCTGTCTGGAACCTCATCCAGCCTGACCTTAAGCACTTCCAGGGATGAGGCTTCAACCGCCTCTCTGGGCAACCCATTCCAGGGTCTCACCACCCTCATGGTGAGGAGCTTCTTCCTAACATCCAGTCTGAATCCACCCATTTCTAGTTTTGTTCCATTCCCCTTAGTCCTGTCACTACCTGACATCCTAAAAAGTCCCTCCCTAGCTTTCTTGTGGGCTCCACAGATGTGGGTGTCAAGACACCCACTCAGTATATTGTATTTTAAACCAAAATTCATCTCTTCAGTTAAAACTTGTGAAATTTTACTCCCTTTTTTCTCTCCTCCTGAAAAATCAGAGGTTACTGAGCCTTTGGCTAAGAACTGCTTTGTCAGAGACACATGTACAGTAGAGTTTGTGTCCTGGATGGATGTCTTGTTTTAGCTTTGCTCCTATATACTGATCTCCCTCACACTGAGATGAGGAAGGCCTCCCCATCTGAACTTTTCCTTTAGTGCTTTTTAGGGCAGTGTTTCTTGGTTTAGGGTTTTGGGGATTGGGGTTTTTTTTTTCCTGTTTGTTTTGAGAGCAGTATCACATCATCTTGAACCAATCACCAGAGAGTACCCATCTCAGATGGGTGACAAAGGCTTTCTGGGTAAATAAGGCATTTCCAGTACTGAGTGGCTACTTAGGTTTCCAAGAAGTGGAAGTAAACATCTCAGTCACAAGATAAGTGTGCTAAAGGACAAGTCCTCACCAAGTCAGCTATACTGACAGGCCTAAAGATAATCAAATCCATTGCCCAGAAAGTCAGTTACAAAGCAGCTTGTTAGGGAAGACTGTGCAGCTGAAGTGTCTCCTTGGACTCGGAGCCAAGCGCCTCATGGACCACCTTTTGTTTACCTGGGGAAAACTGAGCAAGCTCTAACCTTTGGCTAGAATGGCCAGGGGACAGATGAAATAGGGTAAGAGTGAGACTGTAGTTTCCTATTTTGGGTGTCCTACCTCAGTTCTGGTAACTCGGTGGTTCACCTGCTGTCAGTGCCAGGAGAGCATTTCATTTGAGAGAGCAGCCAGCTGGGCTTTCAGCAGCCTAAAGAAATATGAATTAGTCTGTAGCCTTGTTCCGACTTGTGCAGTATGTGATACCAGTAGAAACTCAGGTTGCTTTCCCTGCCCAACCAAATGGAAAAAAAACCCAATATTATCAGTCACTACCATGTGTTTTCTTGTCTCTCTTCAGAAGACAACCGTGAAATTCTGGTTTGCCACAGGTGGAGCAGGCTTCTGTATCAGCAGAGGTCTTGCCCTGAAGATGAGTCCCTGGGCCAGGTAAACACTGTTCCTAGCTGAGCTCCATCACTGTGTGTTTGGTAGGCTTGTTTCATCTTGTCTCCTATGCTCTGTCCCACAGCCTGGGTAATTTCATCAGCACTGCAGAAAGAGTGCGTCTTCCTGACGACTGCACCATTGGCTACATCATCGAGGGGCTGCTGGAGGTAAAGCTCCTGCACAGTCCCTTGTTCCATTCCCACCTGGAAAACCTGCAGAGACTACAAGGCGAGTCTGTGCTGCAGCAGGTAGGGCTGAGCTTCATCATCTTGTAATCAGTCTGGTCAGAGTGAAGACTCTCCACAGCTTTAGCACTCCTTGGCAAAGAAAGTTGTCTGCAGATTCACTCAGAGTTGCATCCTGTGCAGCTCCTTCATTTAGCCTTTTAGCGTATCTTCACCCTAGCCACTTAGGTCACGCAGCTGTCTACTCCTTTGGGAGCATCTTCTGCTACATTAAGCCTAAGCGTGGTGTTCTCAGTTTCCTTCTAGACTCTTAACTTGCTGTGAGTCACAGTAACAGCAACTGTGGACAGAAGCAATGTTTAGCTTGCCTGCTATGCAAGAAAGGGTTTCTTTGTCCAACAAAGTCTCAGCCTGAATTCATGCTGTGCAGCAAGAGATGTCGTAGCCTTGGCAAGAAGCTTATCAAACATTGAACTGTCATAGCTGTTGATCATTTTTAAGAATAACTTGTCTGAATCTGAAGAATCTTGGCGTTTCTCAGGAAAAAACAAGTAGCTGTTACTGAATTGCTGGGTTACCGTTTTACTGATGGGCAGTAGATGGAGCTGTGAGGCTAGCCAGAAGCTCCGACTGGCTCTTGACTGGCACCATGAAACAAACAAGAGTGTGGTTTTGCCCCTACAAACTGCTTGGGTTTAATTTCCTGGCAATTGTATCAGGCAGCAAAAATGTACACTTGAGGCCAAATACCAGTGTGATGTAATCTCCATATTAGTGAATTTAACTGTTTCTCTGAGACTCCAGCAGCTAACCCAAAATCCAGGGCACCTGCAATTAGAAAATAAGAGTCTTCTTGTACTTGGGATCTGCAGATTTCTGAATACAGTGTGTGGAGCAATAGCACTGAGCTGGAGTTCCAGAGATCTAAATTTTATTGCCAAGTTTGTCACATGTCAGTCCTTTGCATGCCATTTAACATCCAAATGTCTCTTATTTCCCCTCTGCTGAGACAGTGCTATTGCAGGCTTCAGGCAATGTCAAGCAAGGGTGAACATGTGTTACTTAGTGAAGGTGATAGACATTAGCAGGATTAATGTCCTGACAAAGCTTGTAGTTGTAACTCATTGTGTCCTTCAGGGCCATGCAACGTCCAGCTCCTTTGCTTGCCTTTAGATGAGCAGTAGTCCAAGCTGAAAGCCACCATTCAGTGCCAATACTGCTCATGGCAAAGCTAACCATTTTTCCAAATGTAAGCCACTCTTCAGATTAAACAGGATCCTTGGAGTCTTATTTCATACCTGATTATTAATCTTGTCATGCCCATTTTTTTTCTGTATTAGTGTTGAATACCTTCTTTTTTTTTGCTTCTATAGGTGACTCTAAGTTATGGGGACCCTGAGAACAAGCACAATGTTGTGAGTGTGGGAGGAGTGTTTGGCCTTCAGCAAGATCCAACACGGTGAGGATTCACTTCCAAAACTAGATCTCCCTGCCTTGTTCACCTTTATCAGCTGTAAGATGACCAAACCCACTAACAAAGCTGTTTTCTCATGTCAGCACCTGTGACTTTGCCAAAGGCAGGGTAGAGGCCACTCTCTGTCCTGTTAATGTTACGGATGCAATGCTGCTATGTTCCTCTTACGGAGAATTCCCATCTAATATTTCTTGGGTTTTTTTCCTTCACAGATTTAAATCTGTCCATTGCCTACTCTATCCTGATACTATTTGGTGCCCTGCTAAGAAGAGTCGTAATTCCTGACCAAATGCTGATACCTGTATCTTCCCTAGTTTGTGTAAGACAGGAAATATGGTCAACTCCCGACGTATTTCTTCCTTTTACTGGGGGACAGCCAGAGGTATCTACAAAGAAGGTAGATGGACTCTGTTTGCAAAAGCAAGAAGCTGTGGTTTGTTCAGCTGCAGCTTGGGACATTCCAAGAAGAATCCTTGTTCTCCTGTGCAGTGGTTCTTCATAAAATGACCAGAGTCATGTGTAGAAGTCACTTTACACTTTGGTCTTATGTCAGGTGAATCAGTGCTTGGACACAACCTAGGCAAAGGCAGTACTTGGAATGATAGCATTCTTACTACTGTTAGGGGCTTGTAGAGGCCACTGTCCTGAAGCTGGAGTGCTATAGCAGACTGTAGTCCCCATGGTGACAAGAGAGGGGAAGCTTTCATGCATCTTTCTTGAGAACAGAATGATTTAAGAGCTTCTGTGGCCTGCCACATTAAAACGGCACCTGTGGGCCGGAACAGGGTCTGTTTGTAAACCCCTTGAAGCCTTGGAATCACTAGGGTAAAGAAGGCTAAAAGCCTTTGTCATGGGAAGACCCTGTGGAAGGGTAAAGCTTACTGAGGACTGGATAAGAGTTGCTTGCAGTGCACATTCTCTCCTGTAGTTCATATGTACCTCCCATGGAGGTGATTGTCAGACTTGGCTCCCTTTCCAGATGAATTGCAGTGGTTGTTGATTACGGTGATGGTCTGCCAGGTCCAAGACTATTCCCTTGATATTTGATACTGAAGAAATATTTGCCAGGCTAGATGGTAACCACATCTCCTGCTTTGCCCACAGCAGGTTGTATGAGCTAGAGCATGCTTGCTGGTTGATGAAACATGCCCTGTTTCTGGATCTTTTGCTGTCTGTGAGGGAGGAGGAAGGAATGCTAGATAGCTGTAATGCCCTGAGGAAGCTTTTGATGGTATTGTTTGAAGACCTTTAATTGTATGACACTGGTTACTCCAGCTTCTTCATATAATCTTCTGATTCCTTTACAGTCTAGGTCATTGTTGTTTTTTCTTCTTGATGTTTCAATAAACAGTTCTTACAGTCCCTAAAAGGAGAGACTACACATTCATGTAAAGGAAGAAGTTCAGTGTTGTAGGACTATCACCTGCTGCTGCCTTTCAAATAATCTTAGTTGTGAAAGTGGAAGAAATGAGGCTCCACAGGTTTACTTTTCTGTCAGCCCAAACTTTGGCCATGTGCAATCCCTACCCAACATGAAGAACAGTGTAAAAAACACCTTTGCAGAACCACTCTTTACTTTCCCACACTCTTCAGAAGACACAAGCTGGTTTAGTGCAGGAGCCTGAGGTTGAATTATGGGGAGCACAATAGAAGGATATTGCAGAACCTGGAACTATGATTAAGGGCTAGAATGTGGACATGGCAAAAGCTTCAGGTTTCTGAACACCTGTGCTGGGCTGTGCTGTGGACTTGAGTTAGCTTCTTACCTTCCTGCCATTTGCAAAGTGGTGTGATGTGGACCTGCAGTGTATTCAAGTAGGAAACTCAGCAGGTGTCAGCCTCCTGAAATACTGTTCCTTGTGCTCTTTTCTTAGCACAAACCTTTCAGCATTTCACCTGGGTCCTCTGTCCTCTCTGCATGGTTTTAATGAGTTTGTTTGCTGCTCAGTGGAATTGACTGCTACTTGCTACAGTCCTGCAGTTCATTCTTCAATTTCTCCATGTCTATTAAGGGGACAATGAAGTATGGGAATAAGATGCTGCAGGAAACTGGATCAAAATCCAGCTAGCACTGTGGCTGTTCTATGGCAGGTACACCTGTAACACTGACAGCCTGTTGCAGAAAATGGAGAAGGACTTACAGAATAGTAGGTCATGGTATGTTCTACCTCTCTATTAAGTCTTCTGCTCACTAGAATTGAAGCATTCTGTGGTTTACTAATTTGTCATTAATAGCTCTGGAGATTTCTGGTACCTAACTAGCTACTTTTCAAAAACACTTGTTAAGGTCTTGTTTTCAACCTCCTATTGCCAATAAGCTTTAAAACTTCAGGAGTGATGAAGCTTTGACTTCAAACACTGACTCTGGACTCTTGTTGGAGCTTCTCTTCCTCATCCACTGATAGCAGCCTCTTGTAAGATATCACAGACAGCATTGGTAGTGATTATGTGGCAAACTGCAATTCTAGAGTGACACCACTTCATATGGATAGCAGCAAAACTGAGTGGCAGAAGTTTCACGCTAGTCACTGGTCACCCTAAACAAGATGTGCCAAAGAGGCAGTGTATGGTGAGCTGGTAGGGTGTTCATTGAAGTGAAGGTCCACATCCTCCTGTGTGGCAATATGGAACTGTTCAGTGTGTGTAAGCTTCTCTTAAGAGTTTCTGGTGCTGATGATACAACAGGCTCTGTGGGTATATTGGGATACAGCTTTGTAATCAAACTACTGTCTTCTATGTAAAGTGATTCTACAAAATAAATATTTAAATATGTCAAAAGCTGTGGTGTGTTATTTCTTAGCACATGCACCAAATATGAACCACAAACCTTCTAATCCAGAAACCTACAGCATCCTGTGAGCTGGATGACATGCAGAAGAATGAACGTGGATGAGAAGAATCTTTGCAGATGATTAACAAAGTAAAAGAACTCAACTAAGGAATAAGTTAATTGTTGTAAACTTGGCTCTTCTTTGTTTCTGCAGCTCTTGAATTAGTCCTCAAAGCAATGTCTGAACTGGGTACTGCTAGCACCAGATCTGTTAGTGGGGCACATAATTGTTTGCTCTTACACAATGGTAGTGCTGCTAGTCAGTAGTTAGAACTGCCACCCTGGAAGTAAAGTGGTGCAGTAGCTTACCTGCAACCTCTTTACTGTCTCTAGGCTGATTTTCTGTTGCATGTTCCAGCACACTGTTGTCGAGGCAAGCAGAGCGGCTGCTTTATCTAGGTAATGACTTGGACTAGGGCTGCCTCTGAGCTTCAGCAGCAGCTTCAAGGGGGCAGGGAGGGCAGATCTTCTCATTACCTGGTAAAAAGCCTGGTTTTCTATGGTCTCTGACTGTAATACTTAAGTAATAATCAAACCAAAGAATCTCTGCATGCCTGGATCCTGGGCGATCTCAGGCATGGCTTCTGCCTGCATCCTCCCAGGGGCAGCGGAGCTGCACGGGGCGGGCCTGGTTCTTGCCCTCCCTGCAGCTGCCTCGGTGGAGCAGCGCCCGGGGCCCACGTCGCCAGGCCTCCAACCCCGGCTCGGGGCAGCGGAGGCTCTACGGTGCCAGTCCAGGGTAGGTCCCGCTCCCCGTCCCGGGCCTATCAGGCCGCCCCGCCCCGGGGCCCCGCCTGTCCCGCCCGTCCCCGGGCTGTGGGGCCCGCCCAGGCCGCCGTCCGCCCGCAGCCCGTCCGCAGCATGGAACCGTATCTCAGCTTCCCCGGGCGCCGGGCCCTGGTGACGGGAGCTGGCAAAGGTGACCTGGCAGCGGGTCGGGCACCGGGCGGGGGTCGGGGAGCGGCGGGGCCGGGGCTGACGCCGTCTCCCTGCAGGGATCGGGCGCGCCGTGGCCGTGGCGCTGAGTAGGGCCGGGGCTCAGGTCACGGCGCTGAGCCGCACCGCCGCCGACCTGGAGAGCCTCGCGCGAGAGGTACCCGCACCCCCGGGACCGGTACCCGCACCCCCGGGGCCCCTCCCCGCCGCCACCCCGGGCCCCCGCCGGGAACGCTCTCCCCTGTGTTCCCTGCCGAGCCTCCCGGCTCTTCTGTCGCTCCCCCCCGGCCCCCCACCCACGGAGGCTGCCCTCGCCGTAGTGCCCCGGGATCACGCCGCTGTGCGTGGATCTGGCCGACTGGGACGCCACAGAGGCGGCGGTGAGCGCGGCGGGGCCCTTCCAGCTGCTGGTGAACAACGCGGGCGTGGCGATGCTGCAGCCCTTCCTGAGCGTGACGCGGGACGCCCTGCAGCGGTGAGTGCCGCGGAGCCAGCTTCTGCCGGCGGGGAGGTGCTGCCCCCCGACCCTCGGCAAAACGCGCGCCAGAAATCGCGGGACCGCGCCCCAGAAACTGGGGTCTTTTACAAAGAGAAGCTGTTTGTGCGTAGGCACCAGAAACGCCTACAGTCCAGAGGTTTGCTGCTGCTCAGTCTGAAGTCTACTGTGGTTTTGTACTTTACCTGATCACCTTTCACCCTGTAAACATCCCCTAGTGAAGCACCGACGCCGTTCCACGGTTACCGAGTAGCCAGAGCCTGCAGTTTGGTGGCGTGCAGGCACCACCCGGCCTCCACTGGAGAAAAGAGTGCCTTGTGCTGTTAGTCCAGCTCACAGCTGCCAGTCTGGCGCCAGCTTGGGCTCTGCTACAGGCAGTTGTCCGTAAGGCAGTTCTGGTAGAGCAAGGACCAAGCCAGGTAAAGGAGTATAAAGCTGTCACAATGGAAGATGCAATTTCCTCACTGCAATAGCATTTTTCTCACAAGATCCATAGTTCCAGTTTGGGGGACGAGCTTTAGGACACAGGACATGGTCAGTCTGCATCCTTCTGAGAAGATGGGTTTTGCTTTGGCCTTACATTAAGAACAGCTGTTGTGGGTCTATAGTATTGAATTCACTTGTGAAAAGAATGTAAAAGTATATGGATTGTACTGAGCCAGTTCTGCAGAACTAGCAGGTGAAAAAATGAGCAAAGGAGGACTTTGTGGCAAATAGAAAAGAGCCTGCTTTTACAGATTTGTTGTTTTTAAGACATGAAGGGTTTGACCTAAAAAGAGTCACTGGCTGAGGCCCAGGGATCCCTGTTTAAACTTTAATAGAGAGGTTTAGATTGTTCTGCTGAAGAACAGAGTCCTGCTGGAAGTGTAACAATGCAGGAGTGCAGCCTCCCACACACGCTAAATAGCTTAGATCTAATGAGACGTGATTGCTGAAAGCATGCAGTTGTTCTTCCCATCCAGTCAGCTTGGCCTTTCTGCCTTCTAGAGTACAGTCAGCATTTCCAAGATACCAGCAGCACTTGTCCTCTGCTGCCTCCTAAAACAACTCCTCTCTGGCCTGGGCTGCAACCACTCTGTAACTTTTACATTTGTTTATAGGTCTTTTGATGTGAATCTTCACGCTGTGCTGCATGTTTCCCAGGTGAGGAAGAACTCTCACTGCAGTTGTCTCTATGAACAGCAGTCACTAAGTTATTCTCCACTGTGGGGTTAAAGGAACTGTAACCCAAAGTTACCTTGTCAATATGCATGTACAGCCTCTTCACTCTTTTTGACTCTCGTTCTTGGAAGTGGGAGGCAGTGAAGACTTAATTCCTCCAGGTGTTTCTGCTCTTTGGTCTATCATAATAGCCCAGCAATATTCCTACTGGATGGAACAGTGATTCTTCCTGTTCCAATTCCAGCATCCCTCCTTTGTTCTTCTGCGCTCTCCCAGATTGTTGCTCGACAGATGATTGCACAGAGGGTGCCAGGTGCTATTGTGAATGTCTCCAGCCAAGCGTCTAAGCGCCCCTTGCGTGACCACACTGTTTACTGTAAGTACCTGTAGCTTTAACAGTGCCCCTCTTGTTTCTGACCTGCTGGAGACTCACAGCCACCAAGTGCTGGCTGCCAGCTCTGGGCATTGGTAAGATTCTGTGTGCCCCAGACCAAGTGCTAAGCATTTAAATGACTCCTGTTCTTGAAGGTTGCACAAAAAGCGCTTTGGATATGCTGAGCCAGGTAATGGCAATGGAGCTGGGACCCCACAAGGTAGGATTCTTTCTCAGAGCAAGAAAAATGTGAAAGCTGAACTTCAGCATTTCCATTCAGAACTCTTTGGTTTGACTGACTGTTGCACTTGGCTCCAGATTAGGGTGAACACTGTGAACCCCACAGTGGTTATGACTGACATGGGGAGAGTTAACTGGAGCGATCCTAAGAAAGCTGATGCCATGATTAGTCGAATTCCACTAGGAGAGTTTGCAGGTGAGTGGTGTAGATTTGTTGCCAAGCTGGGCTCTTGTATCCAAGCCTTCCCTCTAATTGACATCACAGATAGAGGTCCCTTCCATTCTATGGGCAAAGGCACAACTCTGCTGCGTAGCTGTGGCTGAATGCCTGAAGCACTTGATGAGGACAGGGCAAGAATCAACCTCATTTCTCCCCTTCTACAGCCTTCTCTTCTTAGGACATGTGAAATTAACATACTCTGTTCATAAATATAGCTGGGATGGAAGCAGAGGTGCTTGCTGTGAACTAAGCATCATTTGATCACAAGGGCCTGGATGTCCATCTCTCAGCCACACTGTCCTGTATATTGCACCATGCAGTTTAGGCATAGAGCTTTATTCCTGCTCCAATTGCATGTACAGCTGTTTTCCTAGTACAATTTGAGGGGTGTTCTCTCTGTTTGATTCCAGAGGTGGATGATGTGGTGAACAGCATTCTCTTCCTGCTGAGTGATAAGAGTGCTATGACAACTGGCACCTCGCTGATGGTTGATGGGGGATTCCTTGTTTCCTAAGATGGCACCTGAATTTCACATCTGGCCTTAATTCTCCTACTGTACTGCCTAGATAGAACTTGGATAGAAAACAGTGACACAGAGCAAGCTTTGCTGGAGGAGAGGGACAGCAGGGCTGGAATCTCTATGAGGAGGGAGGTGGAAGATTACGCTTTAGAGGGCTGCTACATAATAAAGCTCACATACACCGTCATGGAGAATGTTTATTGCACCAAATAAGGTTTTATCTTGTCACTCTACATGATGATTAGAAATTGGACCTGTCTTTCTTCCAACCCTATTCCCTCCCCCACAACCCTTCAGAAGCTCTCCCAGTTCCATCCAAATCCGTAGAGCCTGCCTGCACTTTCAGTGGGAAGGGAAAGAAGTTAGCAGACTCCTCATTGCTTCCTTTGCTGTCTTTAGTAGAAAAAAACAAAACAGAGGCAACAACCACAGCCCTGCTCTGCAGAGACTGGATTTGGGGGGGGAGGCTCTGCTAAAGACTGATGGGGGGAGCAGCACCACACTGTCCTAGGGTGTGCGCATACAAAAAGGCAAATACATGGATTGCACAGAGCTGTTTCACTCACCGAGTTTGGCTACTACCCAATAAAGCACCTAATGATTAGTTCTTCAGCTTCATATCTCATTTACCTCAACCCTTTCCAGGGCTGGTTATGATTTAACAGTCTGAGGCACGTATCTGCTAGAGCACCAATTTGTTAACTGTTAGCCACAGTAGGCTGGGCAGGAGGACCCCACCACTCTCCTGACTGCTCTTGTCATTCAGCACCACTCACATCGGCTCCCTCCCCACTCCCACAGGGATTTTCACCACCTGTTTCACGTGCAGGGTGAAACCAGGTGTTGCCAGGACAGGATGGGTGTTGCAGCCCTTTCAGCTTGGGGTGCAGGAGTGCCAAAACAGCCTGTTACCCCAAGGAGCTACCTTGCCTTCCCCATTGTACCTCCCCTGGAGGCTTGTAAAGCCCCCAGCTAGTCTCCTGCCCCCACTGCCCCTTCACATCAACACTGACGTTAAATCAAAGAGACATTTAAAAAACACTGACTTCGTACATGATGAAGGGCCCTACACATCCCAGCCCCCTCCAGAAACACCCAGCTAATATGCAATCTGTCAGAGGATGACAACATGCTGAGCCAGCACCGAGGCCACAGCCCTCAAAACACGGTACACTTTTTGCCGGGCTTCTTCACGGGTGGCGGGCAGAGCACGGCCCGGATGGCTTCGTCAAACACCGTCTTCAAGCCCCGCTGCGTCAGGGCAGAGCACTCGAGGTACTTTACCGACCCTAGGGGAAAAAGAGCTCCAGCTCAACCACTCCAGTTCTACCAGGACACACTGTCTCTCACCCATTCCAAAACAAAAAGCTCAGCGCCACGGAGATCTGCCAGCACATGAGACTCACCAATCTCCCGAGCCATGGCCAAACCTTGGGGGTAGGTGATGGGGGCCAGCTTCTTGTCACGTAACCTTTCAATGGTGTCCTTATCATCCCTCAAGTCCAGCTTGGTGCCCACCAGGATGATGGGTGTGTTTGGGCAATGGTGTCGGACCTCGGGGTACCACTGAAAACAAAGAAGCATGTAGCTAGAATGGTAAGGATGTATTTACTATCAGGAATGAGTTTTTTCACTACTATCTGACAAGGTGACAACACCTGAACAGGATATTTGTGCCTACAGTTCTGAATGTGCTCTGCAGAAAGAGATTGATGTAGGTGTATTAATGAAGGCTCTGAGACACAAATCATGACAGACAGTGCCAGCCAACTCTGCACACAATGATTCCCTTCACTGCATTTTGGCTTCTAGGACATCCCTTATCTTCTTTAAGATGCAGAATCAAAAGGCAAAACCTAGCCAAGTAAGCCATGAATAAAAATCAGGCTCCTCTTAAAACCTGCAGACTATGACGCTCCTTATCAAAACATGATTGCTACAAATTTTGGGCTTGTAGGCGTGGTGCTGGGTGGAACAGGACACTTGACTTCATTGGTTCTTCCCTTCCACTGTTTCACCCAAACCAAGAATACTTTACCTTGGCTCTGACATTCTCAAAGGAGGCTGGACTCACAAGGGAGAAGCAGATCAAGAAAACATCCTGTGCAGAAACAAGAAGGTTATCAGAGAAGAAAGAAACAGCCAGAGATAATGGGGGCTAGATAAGGGGGCTTATAGAGGACAACCTCTTCCCTCAGGCAGACTGGTTGTTAAAAGTTCCTCCCCACTGAGGGTGCTACACGGAGCAGGCAGGAATAGACTTTTGAGTGCATGGCCTCTTCTTTTACAATACTGGGCTCTGCATGTTAAAAGCCTATGGCCATAAATGTGCTAAGTGCACATAGCTATGGGTGAAAGCCCACAGTGATATGAGCTTCGTGCTCAGTCAAGGCCCACGTAGGAGTTGCTACAGCCAGGAAACCACTAACAGTGCAGCCCAAGAGTGAGCTGTGCCACCAAGAGTGAGCTGTGCCACCAAGAGAGAATGGGAGTATGGAATGCAGAGGAGCCCCACACTGTTCCCTTCAGCTTCCTTATGGCACATGTAAGTGTTCAACAACATTACAAAGCAAAACCAGCACAAGACCATCTCAGAAGATCAGCTACGATACTTGCTAAACAATGAAGACTGTGGTAACAGCTGGCAGAAACTCAAAGTTTCTTTACAAGAAAGAGGCCTGGCTGTCCTCGGGAGTCTCCCTGTCCTCAAGAGGGAGCAGTTACAAGTCAGTCCAAGTCCAGCACTCACCGTTTGTGGATAGGAAAGCGGCCGCAGGCGGTCGTAATCCTCTTGCCCTGCTGTATCCCAGAGTCCTAGGTTCACTGGCTTTCCATCCACCATGACATTGGCAGAATAGTTATCAAACCTGCCAAGAAAGAGCCTTCATCAACAACAATCTTCTTGTGACCCACACATCTCTTTATACAAAATCAGAGGGGGACAGTGCATCAGGAGAGGAGACCGCAGTACACTCTGCCCTCCTCACAGCTACACCACCAGCATCACCTCTGTGTGTGAAGTTCTTAGTCTGATTTGGGACAGCCTTCTCCTCATCCATAAAACCAACTTATGCAGATACATGCATACAGAGAGAAAATTAGCTGAAGCCCAAGGCCATTACTCACACAGTGGGGATGTATTCTCCAGGAAAGGCATTCGTGGTGTAACTAATCAGCAAGCAGGTCTTCCCTACAGCTCTGCAGAGGGTAAGAGTGACAAGCATAAAGAAGGGTACAACAGGAAGAACTGTAGAAAGCTAGGTTAAAAGTTATCATATGAGAAAATTAACCTGTAGCAGGCTAGAATTCTCTAGCTGCCGAAGACCAGGCCTGAAATCCCAATGTTTGGCCTTCCCCTGACTCTGTTCTCCCCCATGCCTTTTCCCCACTCATTCAGCCTTAGCAAAACAGCAGGCAAAATATAGTTGTCCCAGGAAGCAAAAGGAGGAATAAATCCAGTTCTATCCTGGGCTCAACACATCCACAATAATTCAGCAAAATGGGCAGTGAGGTAAAAATTGTGCAACACAGAATTATCCAAGCTCCTCAGATAAAGGAATTGAATGCTATTGAATACAAAGGAGAAAAAATAAGTAACTATAAACTAAAATGAACTTTCAAACTGACTACTGTCAGTTGGAAAGAAACTTTGGTATTAGTGTAGATCACTGAAAATATCAGCTCAGGGCTTTGCTGAAAGCAAGTGGAGCTGGGCCTGCCTGGAAGCAGCATAAGGATGCGAACTTCACTTAGCCCTGTCGTGGAAAGGAAAAGCTCAGATGTAAGAACAGAGGAATACTAGGGCTATAAACAACCTGCTCATCACTGTGTCAGTTGTGAACTGCAAGGGACCTCCCAGAGGAACAGATCGTGAGTGCCAGTGCCAGGGAAAGCTGTGTGTTAAGTGCCTGAGTGGAGGTGAACAGTGATGGGTGCCCTCCACCCAGTTCTGTAACTGCAGTGACATAAAACTTCAGGAGTAAGGAAAAAAGCCCAGACAATCCCCACAGTCCTGTACCAAGATGACACAAAGCACAGTGAGAACCACTGCAGCAACCTGCCCACCTTTTTGCCTCCTCTCCCCTCTCTTTGGACAACGGGAAGGTTGTGTAAGGAACCACTATACTGAGTGGCTCAACTCTCCTCCTGAACCTCACTCCCTCCCAAGAGGCAAATCATGTAACTCACAAAACCCACCCTTACCTATGACTAAAGTGCTTTGAGTATCTGAGTTCATTTAGTTTCTGCACTGTCACTTTAGTCTTAAAGCAAAACACAGGACTGCAAATTTGCAGCTGAAATCCATTTCCAACATGCCTGCTCCCAGTTGTTGCTCTTCCCTCCACAGTAAGGCTGTGCTGTTTTGGTGGGTGGTCCTTTCTCCTGTTCCTGTCCTTAGCCCCCACAGACTAGAACCTGGAAGGTCTCACTCAGGATGTCTCTTTGAGGGGGTGGCACGTATGGGAAAGACCCATTCCTGCCTAAGACCAGTTCCCAGACAGACCAGTTCCCAGTATCTCAGCTCTGTGCTTGCTGTGGTGATCAGGGAAGCAAGCAGGAATTATGAGGAAGAATATGCAGGATAAGCTATGAAAAGTTATGAACCATCATAAATCTACTGCATGCCTGCATCTTGCATACAGATGTGTTCTCAGAAGAAAGCATATAGGAAAAGCCTAAAGAAAAGAGCAAGCAGGATGACAAGAGACTCATGGTGAAACCAGAAACAGTGATGTATTTCGTCTTGGAACACAAACAATAAAAGAGATATGAGAGAAGCCTGGAAACACCAAGGTTTTTAGGGAGAACCGGGGGATGAACTGCACTTGTATGACGAAAAGCAGCGAAACAGAGGCACTCAACAATACATGAACCCAAGAGAAGCAGCTATGCGTTTTCCAGGCAGAACATCATCAGATGTGAAACCATACGGTGTTAAGTGACAAGACCCAAGTTTAAGGACTACCAAGGGAGCGGGACGCGCCGGGCAGGACCGCCCCAGCCGCCGCTAGATCGAGTCCCTGATCTCCCGTCAGAAGACGGTGGTGGCGGCCGCTCGGCCTCAGCTCGCCGTCCCGACCCCATGCCGGTGGGTGGGCGCAGAGCAGGGCAGGGCCCGCGGCCCGGGTTCTTGGGCTCTTCACTCGCTGGCCGCAGCCTGAAGCATCTCCCTCCAGCGGCAAGAGGGCCCGCTGGTAAGGAATCACTGCTGGCAAAGCCACTACGGCCAGGCGGCCCCAGCCTCGCCGAGGGTCCGCTCCGGCATCACGACACTCCAGGCCGGACCGAGCCGGGCCGAGCCGCGCCTCACGCCGTCGGAGCCGGCTCTCCCGGGCCGCGGGGCGGGGCCGCGCCGGGTCCTCCCTCCCTACCATCCCTCGGCGCCGCCGGGTCCGGACCGGCTTTGTGCCGGGCCGCGGAGAGCCCAGGCGCTGCCGGGGTGGCCCCGCGGCCGCCGCGCACTCACCCGTCGCCCACCACCACACACTTGATCGCCTGCATCTGCCCGCGATGGCGGCGCCGCCGCGACTCCGCCGCAGTGACAGCCCGCGCGGCGGGGCGGGGCCGAGCCGAGCCGAGTCCAGCCGAGCGCGGCCGAGCCGAGCCGAGCCCTGCGGCGGGGGCGGGGCGTGCCCACAACGGCCCCGCCTCCGTTCGACTCCCGCAGCCCTCGGCCGCCGCCGTTCTCCCGGGGCTGCCGCAGGCCCGGACAGAGCCCTCTGCAAAGGGTGTTGGAAAAGAAAGGCGGAGCCGTCCCGCGTCGCACCGCTGCAGGATCCCGCCCCGCTCTGTCTCCCCTTTTCCCCGGTATCAGCCAGCTCCCGCTGCGCCCGCGCTGCTCGAGCAGACCGCCCCTGCACGGCACGTTATTTGCGCGCTGCGCCCTGAAACGACACGACGGGTGTTGCCCGGAGACTGGCAGACGCCAGTTCTCAGACCCTTGGCCACCTGCTTACAGATGAAGCTTTAAACCGCGGGTGGATCGTAGCTGCAGATTTTACCATCATCTGCCTGGAGCTGCTGAGGAACAGATTCAGCAGCAAAAATCCTGCGTTAAGACAGCCTTTGGAGTCCTCCATCTCTCCAAGTACACCACCACAAACTGAGATAACTCAGGCAGTGACAGTTTCAAAACAAGAGGCTTTGCTTTTCCCTTACCTGCTGGTCTGCAGCGATGCCCAGCACCCGCAGATGATCTAGCTACCAACACAGAGTATCTCCTCTTCCTTGTGCCTGGGGCATAGGTTCCTGGCTTATTGGCTTTCACCTTAGTTCAGAGCCAAAAGCTGTAGACATAGTTAAGCTTATCTACCTGTAACAATCTCTCAAGTCCAGGACAGACCAGCAGGACCTTCATGAAACTAGTAACAGCAGCAGGCTCCTCCCATATACCCAGCTTGTTACTGTCCACTGTTACAGCAAAATGCAAAATATCTTTATTAAAAAAGAAGAGCAAAATTCATTATGAAAAAACATGAACAGAAAACGGTCAATCCACACAATATTTCTTTTTCCTGTTGCCTCTTAAATTACGTACTGCAAGTCCATTTTTCCCATCACAGACTCACTGGAGAAACAAACAGGAGGCTCTCTTACTGCTGTCCTGATTGAGCTCTCTACTTTCTTCAGTTCAGACCCTCATGTCCCTTCCCTTTCTCCATGCCATACGAGAACTTGTTTTGCCAGGAAAAGGATGCACTCTCTTCCCTTTGTGCTCTGAGAAGCAGCACACCAGGGGCAAGTCAGAAGCACTGCTCCTAATCAGGGTAAGGTTCAGAAAACAGGACTCAACTCCAGGATCCTGAGAAGCCAGCAGAACACACCTGCCATTTGTGGAGCGAAATCCTGTCGCAATTTGGCCACAAGAAATCCAGCTAAGAGCTGCAGTTCACAGTGAGAAAGCACAGATGCTGATCCCTCACTGTCTCACCCCATCCATGCTACACCAGTTGGTGTTATAGAGGCTTGAAGCATGGCCAAAGCCCATCTGTTCTCTGAGGATATGGGTGGTCACTGCACAGCAGTGGCCCCTGCATAGTCATTTCTATTCATAATGAAAGCATATCTACTGCCATCACTATAGCCATGGCAAAAGAGCCAGTATAAGCCTGCAACCAGTCATTCCATCTATAAGCACTGGATATAAAAGCACAGAGGGGTCAGAACTGGTGTTTCCAGTGGCTTCAGGACCCCAAAAGCAAGGTAAATGAGGGAACTGTAACACTGCTGCCTGTCATTCCACTGTGAAAAGTCCCAGCACCCCAACAAATGGCTCAGCAGGAGAACTGCCCAGGGAGCATACAGCCCCCTGTAAGAACACGGTGTGCTGACAGACTGGAGCTGTACAAAAGAACACAGAAACTAGCTCAAATGGGTAGCAGTGCAGGGGAAGGGCTCCACATCGTGAATTCAGACTCATGAGCCTCTCTCCCAGCTGGGGTCAATTACTTCTTTCTCTCCTTTATGTGCTCAGGAGCAAGATTTCTGAAGAGCGAAAGCAGCATTCTGTGTTTGCAAGCCTTTGTGTCGCCCCACTCTGACAATGCTATCCCATTTAGAAAGAAGGTGCTGTACCTGAGTTGCTCACCCTTTTCCTGACAGCAGGTATCTGGATCCTTTAAGCCACACTCTCATTTCCTAGAACTGTGAGTTCCCAAGGGGGAGCCCTGCACATATGTCATGATGGCATTCTGCAAGAAACTTGCTCGCTGGGCCTCTTCTTCCTTCATCCTGGAGATGTCAGCCTCTCGTATTCTCAGCTTCTCCATCAGTATAGAGATTTCCCCTTCCTTGTCCAGCAGTGCCTCACGGTGATTACTTGATAGTGCTGTGAAAGAAGAGCAGCATTAGTACAGAAAATTAGACTGTCTCTAGAATAAAGAGAAACAGCACGCTATAGGCAATAGAAGGAGGATGATCAACAGGCACACAAGAGAAGCTGCATGAGACAACAGGAGAAGTTTAGCACAGACAAGAAGTTACAATTCATTGTGCAGGAAATCCAAACGTTGTGCCTGCTGTGCAGCATTTGGGCAGTTAACTGAATCTTGGTCCCTACAAAATAGGGACAAGACTCTCTACAAACACTTCAGGAGGGGAAACTTGGTGCTACCACTTGAGAACCAGGAAAGGATCCCTCACCTTTAAGCTGCCTCTCCAGGGCTGCAATCTTCTCTCTCAGCCCATCCTGTGCTGTGCGTTCAGCCTGCAGGTGTCCAATCTGCTCCTGTAATTCCACTTTCACTTTATTCACCTCTGTCACTTTCTCCTCCTCCTTACTGTTCAGGTCCTAACACACAAATACGTGAATAACCAAGAAGACTTTAGTTATTTGTTCTGCCTCTGTGGCAGAAATCTACTTCAGCTCAATTTGAACTCTACTTCAGTTCAAACTACCTGCTGAAGTTCCTCTAACCGCCTTCTGAGACCATCAGCTTGCAGGCTCAGCTGATTGGCTTTGGCTTGGGCATCAGCAACCATTTGTTTTTGCTTAAGACAACAGTTCTGAGCTTCATCCCGTGCCTCAGTCATCATCCGCAGCTTCTCTTCTAGGTGTTCAAATCGCTGCTGCTGTAAGACACAGAGGGAAATTAAAATACCTCAGTCCTGTTCCATTCCTGCAAAGCGATTCTCCCCTTTTAGTTCCTGACACAGTGAATGCTTGGTTGATTCAAACAGCAGCAAAGGATAAGCACAGGACTGAGCCATAGCAGACACACTCCCTGCATTCAGAAGTGAATTTAAGCTGCTTTCTACTGCCAGGGAAAACATTCTGGTGGAGATGCTGCAACACTCAGCTCTCTCATTAAGAAACAGAACCACGTCCTTGTGCTGGGTGTTGAGGTGCTAGAAGCGTCAATGGCACTGCCAGTGTATAGAGCTAATGCTCTGTCCTCACTTCCTCCATATCCTGAACAGCTCCAAAACATGCAGCTCTGAAACATGCAGCTCAACAACTGTTGCTTCTCTATGGTGGTAACTCAGTAAAGCATTTTCTTTTGTGATATTTGAGATGAGCAAACATCCTAACAGTTTCATTGCATCTTCCTCATGCCTTGGACAGTCTCACAGGGAGCTGACTTCACCATTTTCACAAAGTTCAACTCTGTAGTGACCTTTCTTATGCAGCAGCAGTAGCTACCTGCAGAACCTCCTCTGAGTCTAGAGAATCAGTCTGTAGAAGATGCTGTTAAAAAGATAGGCTGTTTGCTATCCACATCAACTCTGTAACTACTGGAAAGCACAGAGCAGAGGGGGACAGTGGTTACATTCTGGAGACAATTCCAAGCAGACTTTTCAGGCCTCCTTCCACAGAAGCCACACTACCTGCAGGACAGTGAAACCCAGAGTGGAGAGTTACTCAGCAGTCCCCTGAAATAGAAACATCGGCTAGGCAGCCAAATCCACTCCAGCTCACAGAGGCAGGGCCCACAGACAGGCCTTGTCCTTACCTCCTCCAGCCGTGTCTGATTCCGGACTTTTATCAACTGCTCCTCTGCCTGGCCTCGCTCAGTGAGTGCAGCTGCTTTGACTTGGCTCAGCTCCTGCCACAGAAACATGAAAGATTGCTCCAGAGAGAGAAGCTGCACCACACAACATTGGCCAGAAAACTCTAGCAGCTTCCAGTCACAGGCTGTGATGCATCTGTTTCTCTTACCCATGGGCAGAGAACAGAAACCCAGGTTAGACACCTTTTCTCACCCCAAGATTACCACCTAAATTCAATAAGAATTTCAGTTATGAGAGAGCAAGTAAAGGGCAAAGCTTCCTGAAGATGGTAATAGGAGAGAGTGATGCTAGATCTACCTGGAGGAATAGATAAGGAGAAGCATGCAGCACCACTTGGGACAACATGGGAAACCTGGGAAGTCAAATTCTGGTTAGAATTTAACTATGTTCAATGGAATCTTTATTTTTGTTCAATCAGAATCTGGAAGTTTCTTCATGGAAGCTTCTCCTTCCTTAGTCCAAAGCAGCTGTTTTCTACAGTGATTGATGATTTTAACAGCAACATAAGATTCCTCAAAACTCCCCTGGGAGCCTTCTCCTGCCACCACTACCTGAGTATTCTAACATGTGTGGAGCATCCACTCTCACCTCTTCCAGAGCTATCCTGATGGCCTCCAGCCTCTGGATCCTGTCCTGCATGGAACGTTCACTGGTTTCAATGTGCTGTGTCATGTGATCCACCTGCAAAGCAATAGACATCACTTAAGCAAGCGACAGAAAATCACTTCTCTCTCCAGGCAAAGCAGCATGGCCATTCAGCATAAGAAAGAGCAACCTCTCACTGACCCATCTACCACCAAAAGAGAACCCCTTACCTCCCTAGGAGCTCCACTAAGAAACTGTATTATGTATATAATCTGCTCTCTAGAAACTGTGAGCTTTAGGCAGAGATCCCTGCCATGCCAAGATGAAAGATACAGAGTTCAAGCTCTCATCTTCAAGTGACATGAAACACCAGAGATCCATTTTCTAGTTGTAATGGACCTATGTCTTTTCTTACAAGACATCAACATCCTCTGAGAAGTCTATTGGTATGATTTTATTTTTCAGAGATGTCAGACCTCAGTAAACACTCCAAAGAGAGATGATCACAGCCTCTTGTCCTGTCCACACTCAGACAGAATCCCCCTGAAACACAACAGAGAAGGAGCTAGCAAGCTGAGCTCTATTAAAAGATTGGTTGTATATAGTATATGCCTCTCAACTTCTTCCCTCAGTGCACCTTTACTTCAGTGAGCACGGCAAGACTGCTGATGCATAAACACCTTTAGACACAGCAAGACTGATACCAGGGCCAGCCCCAAGACTGATACCAGGGCCAGCCTCCAAGTCTCTTTTGTAGAATCACACACATTCTGGCCTGTACTCCTGCAACCTACAAAATCTTGCTAGCTGGCAGAATGTCTTGTGATCTCTTCAGCTATGCTTTGCTTATAGAAACAGCCTCTTATTCCCACAGTGAGTCTGAGTCCACTCATTTTTGACGTTAAGAACAGCTGACAGTAAACAACTTCTAGTGGTGCTTGTGTGTCAGGACCAACGAGATGCTGCAGAAGTCCCACTCTTACCTCTTTTACCCGAAGGGATTCTACATCTTCCAGGCTTTGTTTAAATCTCTTCTTCTCCATTTCCAGGCGTTCTGTAGATTAAAAGCAAGCACGTCACAATGACAGTATTCCTGCTGCCCAGGCTATAGCTATACTCTGTCATAAACTCTTCCACCCTTTCTCCTTGGCTGCCTTGCATCACTGATTCAGAGACAGGAATCCCAACTCACAGGTGTCTATGACCTGTTTCTGCTCCTCCACTCACCCTCAGCCTGCACAGCCCGCAGCTTCAGCTCTGCTGTTGTGTTGGTCAAGTCTTGTTTTAACTGGAATAGCTGATCCTGCTGAACTTTGCATTTCCTCTCCAACTCGTCCACCTACAAGGAGATTACCACCATGTGCTAGTTTGAGGCTAGCTAAAATATTTCAGTGAGAGAAATTAGATTATGGGCTGTGAAAAGGAAACAAAGGTGATGCCTACTTCATTCATAGGCTTGCTGAGACATATAAAAACAAGAACATAAACATAGATAACACAGTGGCTCTCTCTCACAGCTGGTGTCTGCACTTTTCTCCCTAACCTGCTTTCTGTGTAACTAATCCTTCTGCTTTCTAGCCCCCTTGGCCAATCCTCCAAACTCACCCTGCACGTAAGTGCAAAGTCTGGGATAAAGTAGAGGGGTGGAAGGGTGGTTGGGAGCCCCTCCTGGGGACTCTAGTTTCTGGGAGGAGTGTTGTGTTTCTGTATTACCTTTACCTTGTATATTTCTGTATATAGCTGTATATATGGTAAATATCTGCTTGTATATTGTGCTAAGCTGTGAATACAAAGCATCATTCCTTAACTTCCAGCAGGGTGAGTCTAGTCTGGGTGATTTCATAAGAGTGGGGGGGCAGGTAACACCCAAACTGTCACACACCAGAAATTACTTTGTTTTTCTATTAGCAGAGAAAATTGGCTGTTTAGATAAGCAGAAATGCAAACTAGGATGAAAGCAGAGGACACACAGAAAGAGCAGAAGTGAACAATACTCAAGTCCTGCTCCTTAGCCTTAGCCGTGCTTTTCTACCTGGTTTCTTAGAAGCAGATTTTTCTCACTGGCAGCAGACAAGTCACGCAAAAGCTTGTCCTCCCGAGCAGCACCTTCCTGCAAACAGAGTGAAAATTAACCTGTGCTCACCTTAGCTCCTGCTCTGCCAACCTACACCAACCAACCAAACCTAACCTACTCCACAAACACCATGGCTCCTCTCCACCCCTGCTGCTCATCTACCTAATTTACACGAGAATTTTTGTCGTGGTAGCTGTAGTTAACTCACTAAGCCCCATGCTTTGCTGGACCATCCTGCAGCCCTCAAACCTACATAAACCAAGGATGACCTGAAACCCTTCTCTCAAACCTAAGCAAGATTTATCCAGCTCACCTGCTTTTGCTGCTGGAGCTCCTTTGAGTGGCGCTCAGCCATGCTGGCTTGTTCCTGTTTTACAACTTTCAGCTGCTCTTTCAAATTGTTTGCCTTCTGCTCAGACAGAGTCAGGGCAGCTTCAGTCATCTGCAGCCTATTAAGAGGAACATTTTTCAGAGTCCTTAAGAGAGACAACTTCAGACACTTCCAGCGAGCTCTCTAAGCCACATGCTACACGATGTTGACATATATTTGGCAGTGAAGGAAATCTGCCTAGCTAAATGAGGCCTATTTTGCACCTGGGACAAGGACACAACATCTCTGCACCCAACAGCCTCTGCAGTGAGTGACCTGGGACTTTTCAGAGCCCGCTGTTCTGGCATCCTACCATACTTTCCCTCTGCTCTCTTCCAAGAGATGTTTTCCTTGCCTGGACCCCCTTCTCACAGGAGAACAAATCTAGCTATGTAATACCACTGCAAGGTTGTTTAAAATTAGGGATAACATTTTAAATACATACAGAATAAGCTATTTGCTTGCTCTGTACATGAAGGACATGTCCACACTGAGACAGAGCATAATGAAACTACCTTTGCATGACAGAACTGAACGAGACAGGGTTATCAGTGCTTGAAGCCCAGCCACTGTCATGTGCACATGGCTCTACACAACCCAACGCTGCTTTTGGGCAGCTCCATGTCATTGCTCCTAGGCATACAATCTTGCTGGTCAGGTTCCTCCATGTTTGCAGTGTTGCTCAGAGGATACTGCTCACTGCCATGGGAAGCAGGTATAGACTCTCACCAGGCTTTGAACTGTGTGAGGAACATGTCCCCATCCCATCCCCAAGATCCCTTTTTTTTTCCCTTTTCACCCTCTGTAATTCACTTGCTCTTACACTGATGCACTGTAATTTTACTTAAAAGCAGGCTAAATATCTGGCGTGGCAAACCCAAAGGCTTGACCTGACCATAATTTCTGGATATCACTGCAGAACTAAGCGAAATAGTAAACCAGCCACCCTACAAGATTATCCCCCTTGTTAACAGCTCTGCTCAGCACTGCCTGTACAGCACAGAGCAGTGGGAAGAGTAAAGTATTCCTCCTTCATACTTGGCCTTCAGTGAATTCATAATGGAGTGCTGCTCATCCAGTGCTTCCTGAAGCTGGCAGAGTCGTGCTGCAGATACCCTGCATTTGTTTGGGGGGAAAAGAAAAGATGAGTAGTTTCTGCCAGGAAATGGAGAGGGCTCAATTCTGCTATCAAAGAGCAGAAAGCACTCAGAAACTCAAACTCACCTGCCACTTTTGGTTATTTCTTCTTTCTGCCTATCTATAGTGTCCATCATATCCAAAAACTGTGAACAAGGCAAACATCAGTAAGGAAATGAGCTGCATCAGCCTGAGGCATTTACATTTTTCATATGTCTCTTCCTAGTGAAAGCTGAAGACAGGTCCAGCCACTCTTGAAAACAAGCAAACTGGATGTTTGATGCATTCATTAGCACATCTGACTGAGGTCATCATCTATAGGGACTCTGCACCATTCGGTGTCAGAAGGAAAAGACTCACATTCCCAGGTTTTCACCACTTGGGAAATATGAAACCAGTGGCAAAAGAACAGAAAGTACACATGTGAGTGAAGAAATCACTAAAACTCCCCCAGAATCCAGAGTGAATATGTTCAACAAGGCATGTGTCCACAGCCATAGCACTATGGATTTGAACCCAGGGCAGCTTTGCTCAGAGGAAGGACTCAATTTACTAACCCACGCTCTATGCCTGTCCATAGGGATACACATGCAAATTCAGGCACACAACAGTCTTAACACCGAGCCTTTCACGAGGATTCCAGCTGCCCCCTTTGAACTGCCAACATGCAAGGCGACTGACCTGCCTGGTCTTCTCATCCTTCAGACTCAAAACTTCCTTGGTGAGTATGTGAGTACGGTTCTGGATCTCACTCAGGATAGTTGCACGGTCTCGGTTGTGATCCACGGCTTGTTCTGATGCAGAGAGAGCAGGAGAGCATCACAATAGGAAGTGCTGCTGGAAGAGACAGCACTCAGGAGGACACCTAGCTATGGGAAGCAACAGGCCAGCAGCCCTTCTCAGGCTGGCCCACACACAAAGACCACTCTCATCTTACAGGGTGGAGCAGAGTTGAAGATGACAGTATATAGAGACATAGGATGGTCAGGGCTGGATCATCTAGTTCCAATCTCTCTGCCATAAGCAAGGACAACTCACACTGGAAGAGGTTGCCCAGAGCCACATCCAACCTGGCCTTAAAGACCTCCAGGGATGGGGCTTCCACCACCTCTCTGGGCTACGTTTTCCAGTGTGTCACCACCCTGATGGTGAAGAAGTCCTTCCTAACATCCAATCTGAATCTACCCACTTCTAGTGTTGCTCCATCCCCGCTAGCCCTACCACTTTCCGACACCCTAAAAAGTCCCTTGCCAGCTTTCCTGTGGGCCCCCTTCAGATACTAGAAGGTCACAATAAGGTCTCCTCAGAACCGTTTCTTCTCCAGACTGAACAGCCCAGATATGGAGCAATCAACACCCCAGCTACAGAGAGCAATTCAACTCCAATGTGGATAGGACAATGACAAAGATGTTGCATTAGCCATATCCAAGCTTAGCTACTCAAAGGGAAACAACAGCCTCAAACTCTCCCACAGTTAGATGGCACAGTAACTTCTAATCCTAATTATTCTTTTCCTCTTGCTGGTAAAAGTGACACTTCCAAGCTGACCAGCCCTCAAAAAAGACAAGAGGAAGCAAATCAGGGCACTGTGTAAATGCCGCTGAGAAAGGGAGGAGGAGGGAAATAGTTATCTTCTGGATCAGCAAGGGCCCTACATCCCTCCAGTGCTGAGGGGACAGGAGTTACTGATTCTTGTGCAACAAGTAACACTTACCCACAGCTTTCAGGATGTCACTAGGAACGTTGTTCCCTGCCAGCTCCAGCTTCTTCAGGGTCTTGTTGCTGCATAGGCAGTTCAGCAAAGCTCGGCCACCCAGAAGCCCAATATTATTCCAACGCAAATCTACACAGAAGGAAAACTGTCACCCAGTAGTCATACATCTGCAAAACACAGGGCTCAAGAGAAACTATGCTTGCATCTGCAAGCATGGTTAACTATTCCCTGATGGCCTCAGCACAAGCACAGGTGAACACCTTCCAAGATAAATGAGGAAGAGAAAACAACAGACAAAGCAGGAAAAGCAAGGATGAATCTTAAGCATAGCAAAGTGCAGGGAGCCACTGAAGTTCAAAAGGTACACAAGTTTGTCCCTCACATTTTCATCTCCCAAGCTTTCCTTTCACAACCACAAACTGTGGATGAGAAAGAATTGGCACAAAGAACCACATTTTTCTGATGGCAGTTCTGGCAAACTTCCTTAGTAAGGACAAAGCAACGCAAAGCCAGTCTCAGAGTCTGGTATGAGGCATGCCAACAGCACTCACAAATGGCAATGAACTCGTTCCCTCCTCCCCTAAGAACTGTCCTGCTCCAAGCATGCAATCTTCATCTGCAAATTTGGTTCCAGAGACTCCAATTACGTCTCCCACTCTCCAAAAGCCAAGGGGCTGTGACCTCTACTCCCCTCACTACGTCTGCAAAGCACTGCAGACTGATAGGAATTTGGAATGACACCAACGAGTTGTCAGAGATCACAGCAGGCTGCAAGGAACTTGAAAATATATGTGCATGTGCATGTGCATACATGTAACTAGGCAGGCGAAGAACTCTTACCCAGCTCCTGAAGGCAGGCATTTTCTTTCAGTGCCATGGCCAGCTCTCCAGCCCCTTGATGATTGATCTGGTTATTGCGTAGATCTAGCCGCTGGAGAACGTTGTTTGCTTCCAGTCCTTGGCAGAAAAGGGAGAAACCCTCCTTCCACACGCCAAGGTTGTTCCATTCCAAGATTAAGCTAGGGAAAATCAGACAAGATTTAAGATCATAAAGTAAATGCACAATTACAAGCACTTAAATGATGCCTGGGTTGTGGTACCCATTTGAACACCCAGATCTGCCAACAGACTCAGAGACTGGGATGCTGCTTAGGGCCCTGCGTCCTCCAGTTGGCACTCCTTCATCTGTCCCATCCCTCACAAAAAAATTGCATCACTTGGCATTCCTCCTGCCCCAATAAGCTATGCCCTCAACCCTTTTCTAACGCTGCACTTCATCTGGCAGGAATAACAGAAAGAGAGGTAGATACAACTTTTTACCTCCTGATGGATCTGTTCTGCTGGAGAAGTTTTCCCAATGCCTCAGCTCCCACAGTTCGCAGGTTATTGCCCTGAAACAAAAGTGCCAGGTGATGAGTGGGCTATGCCCTGTCCCAGTCCAGCTATCCCATCAGCACCAGCAGGAGCACCCCAGCTGTAATGCCAACATCAGCCTGTCAAAAACAGTTTGAATAACATCTGTTTCACACTATTAGCCAGCTTCTCAGAAAATTAAAGACCCTGGGAGGAAAGGGTCCTGTGCCAGGCTTGTAAGGCATCATGACTGAGAGCTCATAAAAATCACAGGATGGCACAGAATCAGCAAGGTCCAGGATGGGACAATTCTAGGTAAGCAGAATCATTTCAACACACTTCACTGAAAAGGATTCAGCTAACACCAGCACAGATGAGAAACTGATGCAGCTTAGGACTGTAGATTCAAGGGAACAGCTATGTGTGTTCCAGAGGGACAGAGAGAGTCACTCTCACAATAGAGTGATCATCGCATATGGAAGTGAATGCTTAGTTTTTCAAGCCTCTCAAAGTTAAACTAGTAACTCACTGATTAACACAGAAACCCAACGAAAAGCCTGCACATGCTTCATCTGACCAAGCAGCAACTGACAACAGATACACAGCAGTAACTTTCTGTTAGAGTAATGGAATAAGAATGGACAAAGATGAGCTGCAAAGTAACTCTGGACATGACATGGTGTTAAACAGGCAAGGACTGAGTCACTTAAAGAACTTCACAGCAGCGCACATCTTGCAGTGCAATCCTGCAGTGGGACTGTTTATTTCTCAGTCTGATTAAGTTTGTGATCCTATTTCCCTCCTCACCTCTTTAATTTTGTTCAGTCAGACTCACCTTCAGATCCAAAGACTTGACTGTGCTGTTGGAGCAAAGACCGTGCAACAGAAGTTTTACACCTAAGTAGAGGGGAAAAAAACAAAACAAACCAAAACGAAACCACAGCGTTTGTTTTCTAGGTGGAATCCTTTGCCTGAGTTGGGAGGAGAAAGCGTCCTTGCCAACAGCCAGCCCAGAAGGGTAAAACATGTGACCCGGTAAAGAGCCGCTGCATCTGGAAAGCTCCATCTGAACTTTCAGGACAGGAGGTTTTTTCATACACTCTCAGAGACAGAGGTGCTGTCACTCTGTCACTCTGGGTGCCTTCCGAATGCAGCTACGGAAACAGCCCATGTGCACGCAGGCCACACAGACAAGCCGTTAGCTGGCTTAACCCCTGCCCGTGCAGAAGGCACCGAGCACAGACTCACACTACCTCCTAGGACAGATGTAACGATGTAGTGACTGGAGCCAGCAGATCACCATCCGAATCTTCCCCTGCCAGCAGCCACGGCCATCTATTCAGCGCCAACAGTAACACGTTCTCCCGAAAACAGCCAAGGGGATTCTGACCGGATTCACACCGCACTGCCTGCTCCCCGCTCAGCCACCGACCCGACAGCTTCACCGGCCTAAAACACTAGTTACTGCCTCCCCAGCCCTCCTGCTCTCGGCTCCGGACCCACCGCGACGCCTTCACCCCGGCCATGGCCCCGCACGGCCCGGCGCACTGTTCCGCCTCTGCCCGCCAACAGTCACGGTCCCCGCTCCCACCTTCCTCGCTCAAGCCGCAGTCACCGAGCACCAGCTCGGTGAAGGGCGCGGCGCCAGGCAGCAGCCGGCCGAGCGCTCCGCACGTCTCCAGCGAGAGGCTCTGAGCCGCCAGGTCCAGGCAGCCGCGGCCCGGTGCCGCTCCGCGCTCCCGCAGCCTCCGCAACACAGCCTCCTGCGGCGCCGCGCACAGCCGCGCGTAGGCCTGCCGGAACTCCTCCATGGCTGCCGCCGCGGTACCGGTACCGGCCGCACGCGGCGCTGACGCCAACGGAACGGCGGAGGCGGCCACGCCCCCGCGCGGCGCGCGCTTCCGGGAGGCGGGCAGCGGCGGCGCCATGGAGGAGCGGGAAGACGGTTTCAAAAAGGTGCGGCGGGACCGGGCGGGGGGTTCGGGCCGCGGGCTGCTCTGCCTCGCCCCGCTCACCAGCTCCCCTTCCCGCGCAGGAGACCGTGGACCGGCTGCTCCGCCTCCACTTCCGCGACAGCAGGACCCGAGGTACCGCGGCGGCGGCGGCGGGCGGGCCCGGGCAGAGGGCCGCGGGCTCCCGTCTCCCATAAGTACTTTGTCGTTGCAGTTAACGGCGACGCGCAGCTGCTGATGGCGGAGATGCTGAAGGTCTTCGTCCGAGGTGAGCGTGCAGCACCTTCTCCCGGTGCCGGGATCGGGGTCTGCCTGAGCCGCCATAGCGGCGCGTTACGGGGTCGAGAGGACACCACCACCTCAGCTATCTCCGAGCTTTCGGCTCGCCACCCCTAGCCGCGATTCTGCTCCGTGCGGGTCGGTGATCAGTCTCCTGCAGGGAGCAGGGCCCGTGGGGCCGCGTCTTCCTCCGCGGCCCCTCTGACCGCACCTTCTCTGCACGGCAGAAGCGGCGGCACGGGCAGCACGGCAGGCACAGGCCGAGGACCTGGCGAAGGTGGACATCGAGCATGTGGAGAAAGTGCTGCCGCAGTTGGTATGGACGTGGCTGCACGGGGGGAGGATGTGGGCTGAAGCAGCTTAACTGTCTTCCTTCTGGGAGAAGTTTGGGACGCAGTAGATCTGCTGATCGCCTTTGCTGCTCTCTCCTTACAGCTTCTAGACTTCTAGAGGCCTCATGAGCCATAGGGCCTGCCAGCAGAAGTTCATGACCTGCCAAGGAACACCTGGCTCGTCTTCAATCTAGCTCGAGGAAGAACGATCTCAACGTTTTTTTGTCCCCTGCCATTTTGCTGCTGCTTGCTCTCTCCTCTACCAAGCATGACTAAGCCCTAGGCAGCTCAGAGGCTGTTTTGAAGAGTCTGCCTCAACATATATTCTGGTCAGCTAGGTCTGTGACTGGTGTCCATCTTGCTCCTCCAGCAGTGGCCCCTATTTCACAGCACAGGAAGATGCTGTTGGTGCCTCAGCTAAGCTAATGTGAGAAACAGGTGCTGCTTCACAGGGATGCTCGGAAAGATTTAATGGCTGGAAACATCATCCAAGCTTCAGGCTTTCATCACCTCAGCAGGCAGCTGTGGCAGAAACTTCAGGTCCAGCTCCAAGCCTGTCTAATGAATAGGTTGTTAACAGGAGCTCAGTCACAGGCTCTTGCCAAAAGCAGGTAACTGATCTTTATTTTATAAATAAACAGTGGCTGTGCCTCACTACCTTCCAGTATTTCTCCAGGGCTATGACATCAAAGAGTGCTTGGAAGCTTTTAACCATTTGATATTCTCCTCAGAAGCTGCTTTCCCTGTGCTATAAATTTGTTCTCACAAAGAAACATCAATAAATTAAACCCAAGTTTCCCCTCCCTTGTGTAGGCTCTTTGCTGCAATTAATCACTGAAAGTCAAGTTGCTTCAAAGACTTGCAAAGTTTCCCCCCTCACCCACCCTCTTCTCTACATCTTTGTAGGACGAAAGGAAAGAGGACAGAATAACAAACAGCATGTGTGAAAATCCCACATCATGGGACAGCCTGGCCCCTCAGCCAGCGGGGGGGCAGGGGGGAAGCTGTGAAATAAGAAACCTTACACATGTAGGCAGGACCCACACAACTGAACAGGCTTTGTTGGGAAATACACAGGCGGCTGCAGAGAAAGCAGCTGACAGCAGCGTGGTTCAGGGCTGCTGGGGCTGGCTCTGCTCCTTCTGAAACAGCAAGTGGGCTTTTCCCCATTGACAGCTGGAGCAGGCAGAGGCTCAGTAGGTCACTACTCTTCTAGCCAAGAGCTATCAAGGTCATCACTCAGGCCACCAGCCACTTGGAAACTTCACCTAAAACCACAATTTAGTAGATGTTCTTTCTGATGACAGTACCAGCTGAAGCAGTGCCCCATCCCTCTGCACTGCAGCCTCTTTGCCAAGGTAATTGTTTGTGCAGCTGTACAATGAAACCAATGAAGAGACTGACCTAGTTCAGCCTTCAGCCCCACAGCCATATGATAAAAAAAAGCAATAGCAAAAAGTTAAAAAGGCAAATGCTACCACCTTTGAATGCTCCCAAACCCAGAGAGCGGTTGGGCTGCTCTAGCAGAAGTGATACTCAAACAAATCCAGTTCAGGTATCTGCATGTACTGTTCTGTGGCAAAGCAAGAATCCTTGTGGCAACTATCATAGTGAAAATCTTGTCATTTTAATTATCAGGGCATCTTGTCTCTTAAAGAACTCAGTGATACTTTCCTGCTTTTTCCAGATTTCAAATCCTCATCTCTCCTTCCATTCTGACTCCTACTGACACACAGCTCTCTCAAAGCCTCTGCCCTGAAAAGGCTTGAGTTCCCTTCTCTGACATAGTCTATACAGCAGCTTTCTTGACTTAAGAGAATCACCGAGATGAATGGTAGTAGTAAAGCAGTATTTTAGTAACAGCAGCAGCTTAATCAAACTCTTTTTTGCATAGGAAAAGGGGAATAAAACCTCTAGTCTAGCTGTTGAAGGTACCAATTTTTCATTCTCCTTAAAGAGAAGTTGATTTGGTTTGGGATTGATACTCAGGTGAGTTAAAGGACAAGTAAGGGCAGCACTAGCTGAGGTAATACCGAGGCAGCAATATGAAATTTCCTAATCCTCACCCCTGTCCTAACCTGTAAACCTGTCCCTGTAATAATGATATTGCTGCTTGCGTCCTTGAACCTTTCCTTTGCTTTTCTCCTGTTAGATACTTGCAGGTGATAGTTCTAGTGCTAGCTCTTGGCCAGAAATGAGAACAGCTGAGCCCATCAGTACTCTTGAACATTGCCTGTGCTCTTCCAACAGTGAGACACATCTGAAGGCACACTACAACTTCCTACAAACCAGAGTGCTTCTGTCTGTTCCAACCCTGGAAACCAAAACAACAGCACAAGTACATCACCACCTGTGGCTCTTAGCCGTCTTCTGATGTATACTGTGTAAATGCATCAAAGTAGCTCTAGCTACAGTCTGCTCTGACTTCCTTGAAATGAATCAGCCTGAGATAGGGCCTGAACCAAGATACAGAGTGTAGGCTCAGCTCACACTTAACCAATTAAGATAATAAACTTTCAACATCATTTTAGCATCTTTTGTCTTGCTGTAGTATGTCTTTCACAGCCTGCCAAGTGCCAGAAGGGCTGTGCACCGTGAGGACTCGCAGCAGCAGCTGCACACGGTGCTGCTGCATTCCCCACTGCCAGCGGCTGCACACAAGCCCTGTTTATGTTTGGGTGACATACAAGAAATCAATCAACATTTTTGCTATAGCATTCTGCTCCCTCTACTCTGACTCCTTTTTTTTCTCTTCCACCTTTCTTTCATGCTTCCCCTCCCTCTGACTTTCTTCAAAGCATCTGGGAGCATTTGGAAGTAATTAGACCTGAAGGGAAATGTTGGCCAGGCTGGGAGACAATGACAAGTGCCAGGAACCCTGGGTGCCCTTTCTAGCCACTTTGAAGTTCATTCAGATGGTACAAAGCTCCATTTTGCTTTGTTGGAAAAAAAAAATGGGAGGAAGGGAATGAGGCATGACAGGCCCATTGAAAAGGGAGCAGGTTCCTGTGAACTGACAGAGAAACTGAGTACTGGGGGAAGAAACATACTATCAAAGAGACCGACCAAAAGGCCTCCTATGGCCACTCTGCTTTATTACTTCTACAAATTGTGCAGATGCACACACAGCTCAGGGAACAATTGTGTATACAGGGAAAATGGAAAATATGTTGTTACTGTAGCATGGAGCCCCAGCTGTCCAGCATGAATCACTGATCCATGGAGAAGACTTCAAATAAAATACAGCACCATGGATACTGTGGCACTATAGAGTTCATCTCCAGTATAGGCACAGCTCTGACCAACAATATTCATTCCTGTACTACATCTGCAGGAGGCAAAGATCTGGGCAAGTGCTCCCCTCTGTACACTAACTGTGTTGCTACATTCACCACCACCACCACTACTGTATTACTGATGTTAATTATATGTAGTGAAAATATACCATCCTCTACATCATGCTTCCCACTAAGAGATACTTGTGTTCTTTGTTGACAAGATTCTGGCAACTGAAAACAATACAAGTGCAGCAACCCAAAAGATTCACAGGAAAAGCCCATTAGAACTGCTTTAAATGGTCTGGTTTAAGTGCTTCCTCTTCACTCACTTCCCAGCCCATCTAAACCTGGAATTATCAGCAGCACTAACCCCAGTCAGCAAGAAGCAGAGAGAAATCTTGTTCTAGGCAGCATAGCTATAGGTACAACTGGATTGGATTCTATCTTGCTGTTAGAATTCAGGCAGCTAGACTGAAAGTTACCTCTGAAAGTAGAACTGGGAAGATTGGAATCGAAAAATATGGATAAAAGCAAAGTCCTTCACAGAAAGTGCATAGGAATTATTTCCCCTTTAATTCATACTATTTGCATGCAAGAAACCTTAGTTTTAACCTCTGACCTTGCTTCTATAGTCACAAAGACCACAAGCAGGCCTTCCATCCTCCAAAAGGTGAAACTGGCACCTGTGATAGCAATTTTCTGTTTTCATAAGTAATATTCATCCAGATTAGATCTTTCCAGGGCCACCAACAATTTCTTACATATTCTGAGTAAGTTCATCAGGAAAGGGGTTCGGATGACTGCTTCCTGATCCAGCAGTCCAGAATATTTCATCTCTTCCCACCTACAAAATAAACATAAGAACATTAAAACACTTAACCACATAAACTGCATTGTATTGTTTCTTAGTAACATGACCTGGCTGCTGAGGGTTCTATACTGAGAGTAACATGTTGGACAGCATGTAAGAGCTCTCCTCAAGAGGATGGAACAGTGACTACATCATAACTTCTGAAGTGGAGAACTTCATCCTACATGTTATTAACCTTTTATACCAACTGGTAATGGGTAACCTGCACAAGTAGGTGAGATGTTATTTTGTAATCTTTACTTGGGGAAGTCCTAAATGGAATGCTTCAAGCACACTGAAAATAGGAACCAAGATACTGTGACCCACATTATCTGCATCAGCATCCCAGTACCAGTCAAACTGACCAGCCACAGCAGGGCAACACACCAAACTGCAGCTTTCCAGCAATCACTTCACACCTTATGCCATGCTTGCTGGAGCTGATGGTCTCATGGCATCCTTCAGAATCTAATGCTAGAATTCTCACTCAGCAAGCTAACAATTGGCATTGTTAGTGAGGGAATCCCAGAAAATTCTTCCTAGTTTTACTGCTTTGAAGGAAGTTGACTGAAAGTACTAAAATCATACTATACTAGCAAAGGAAAAATAATGTCAGAGATTTAACAGGTGACATGGGACCTTTGATACATTGAGTATCACATCTATTCGTATTTGAACTACACCAGTAGAGTTAAGAAGTCATTACATTAAGCACACAACATAAAAATGCTGCAAGCATATGGATTAGACAAGACTCAAAGCCCAGAGCCTACATTCAGATATCTTTTTTCCAGCAAATGCTGAAGTTTGATTTGTGATTGGCAAGCACTGGACCAAATGTCCAGCAAGTCTTATGCTGACATCTCCAAGGATACTGCCAACATCCAACACACTTGCCACAGAGGAGCTTGCCTGTCTGGGGAGCTCAGAATAAGAGGAACATTCCTCTGATTTCATACCTGGAAGCTTCAGCCATTTAGGTACTTTCCCAGGGACCCTTCTCAACACCTGTGGAGCTTCACACACAGTTGCTGGTTCCAGTTGCTCATCAGTCTTTTTGCCACTTTCCACTTGTGGTTCAGATAGGGATGAAACTGTTGATTCTAAAGATGATGAAGCAGAAGGAACTAATGGTTTGGACAAGCATCTAAGGAAGAAAATAAAGAAGCAGAATTAAGCTTTGTTTTTTTCACAACAACGCCCTGTACAACCCCCACCTTTGAAGTTCTGAAGTCAGACTAAAAAGGCTTTTCCTTTTCATGATAAAAGTGCTAGATTTACTTGATTTAGTCATTGAAATTCTACTATGCAAAGGACTCAAAGTTATGAAGTCAAGTATGGCAGTACAACTGTCCTAATACGCTCAGAACACATTTCTTTGTGGTAAGGGTTGGCTCATTTCATGCTTCCCATCCCTGAAATACTAATTTGCCATTCTACTCAGTCCCAACGTACCTGGCTACCAATAAATCAGCTGCAGAAGGGGAAACTGCAGAGCTCAGCAGGTCTGATTTCAGGTAAGAATCTGTTTAAAAATGAAACCCAAGGACTTGTTTAGTAACACAGAGAGATCAATCACATAGTCCTGAGCTCAGCAAATACCTGCTGTGCACTATAGTAAATCTCCATCATCTACCTCCAGCTGACACAGGACACTTGAAGTGAGAGTTTATTGTACAATGCAAGGTGCCCTGTTTCACCATTCAAGCCTCAAGACTCTGACATTTTCTTTTTGTGCTCACTGCACCTCAGAAACTTTTTAAATCTCTGGGAGAAGAGAGATTCTAAGCATAAAGCACAGACGATAAAGAATCAAAGATTGAGATCTGTTCTCCCATATCCATAGTAGGTCTGGAAAAGCATTTCATACTCATTTGTCTAACTAACATTATGGACAACAGAATTTCCTTCCAGAGTACTTCTATCATTTTTGTCCTCAGAGTAGACAATGATTGCTCCACAGCATAGCAAATCTCCCAAGAAAGGTACTGTGCTTACACTTGTGCTCCAGCTAAATGACCAAGCTAGAGCTGAAGAGCTTGAGCCATTCAGAACGGGAACTTTTACCAGTGTTCTCAAGGACTGCACTACCTTTTGTGGGATGACCTTTGAATCCAAGGATGTAATTCTTCAGGGTTTACTACAGGAACTATATAGTCAGCTGAAGAAGAGAGAAAATTCACTCACCTCTACAATCCTCAGATCCAAAATGAACGACAGCAGTTGGAAAGAGTTTAGCCTGTAGCAAGAGTGGAAAAGAAGAGATCAGTAATTGTAGATCATTTCACAGTTCACTGTGAACACTAGACACAGGCTAGACAGCTACAGACCAATGCACGGAGTTCAAGCTCAGTTCACTGAAACATCTCTATTTCAGAAAAGCCTAAACTTAGATAGAGCACAGGGCACTCAGGGTAAGACATGAAGTAAAATTCTACGATCTATTCTGCTACACACAAAGAACAAGACCTGTAGAGCAAGAGCTCATTGTGCTGAAGACCTGCCATTTGTTTTCCTCTGTCCCCATACCTCAGGCCAATATATTTCAGGCACATTCTCCACTGCTGTGCAGGTAACATGACCATGATTAACAATGTTCCAAGACCTAAGAGGCTGATAGTTAAGAGAAGGAAAAATCCATCTTCATCCTCAGAAATCTACTCTGATCTATTGCATTTAGACCCTTCTTCTAGTTGTTTTCTGCTGTTCAACAGCTTTCCAGGATGCAGTCCACCCCTCCATAAATCCAGCCTGAATTCCTAGATGTCATTTGTTAGAGTAACTGCCACCTTCAAACAATTTCTTCATCCATTTAGTTCATTACACAACTCAGATATCTGTACAACTGCCTTTCTCATGCTGCATCTTTATTTAATCTGCAAATGTTACTAATGATTACTTGGTCTTTATGTATCTCTCTCCAAACCAGATGAAAACAACAAACAGAATGTGGCCAGAAATAATTCCAGCAAAAGAGCAGTGTAAGTGGTCTATGTTTCTCAACTATTTCTCTCTGGCTACCCTTTGTGAGGTCAGTCAGCCAAATCACAAATCATTTAGTGAGTGTTTTAGTCATATTGTGTGCCACACCTAACAAAGAAAAAAGAGAAAAAAGAGAAGTGGAAATGCCTACAATTCCAGCCAGCAGGCCTGATTTAACCTGTCCAAAAATTTACTGCACTGCTTTATACTTCAGTTTCCTCCACTTTGGCCACAACAACCACAAGCAGCACCACAGGCTGGGGACAGAGTGGCTGGAGAGCAGCCAGGAAGAAAGGGACCTGTGGGTGCTGGTAGATAGTAGCTGAAGATGAGGCAGCAGTGTACCCAGGTGGCCAAGAGAGCCAATGGCATCCTGGCCTGCATCAAGAACAGTGTGGCCAGGAGGACAACGGAGGTTATTCTGCCCCTGTACTCAACACTGGTCAGGCCACACCTTGAGTGCTGTGTCCAGTTCTGGGCCCCTCAACTCAAGAGAGATGTTGAGGTGCTGGAACATGTCCAGAGAAGGGCAATGAAGCTGGTGAAAGGCTGGAACACAAACCCTATGAGGAAAGGCTGAGGGAGCTGGGGGTGTGTAGCCTCAAGAAGAGGAGGCTCAGGGCTGACCTCATTGCTGTCTACAACTACCTGAAGGGAGGCTGCAGCCAGGTGGGGTTGGTCTCTTCTCCCAGGCACCCAGCAACAGAACAAGGGGACACAGTCTTAAGCTGTGCCAGGGGAGTCTAGGCTGGATGTTAGGAGGAAGTTCTTCACAGAGAGAGTGATTGGCATTGGAATGGGCTGCCCAGGGAGGTGGTGGAGGCACCGTCCCTGGAGGTGTTGAAGCAAAGCCTGAATGAGGCATTTAGTGCCATGGTCTAGATGACTGGATAGAGCTGGGTGCTATGTTGGACTGGATGATCTTGGAGGTCTCTTCCACCCTGGTTCATTCTATGATTTTAAGGTATACATCCATCAAACAGAAGAATGAGAGAACTGATGTCTCTCAAGTTACTGAAATGTAATGCACCATACAGTCTCTGGTTTGGTGCAATTCACCTGTTTTGCTCTCATTTTAAACAAGCACAAATCAAAAGTGATTAAGCCTCTAATTTATGTTGACAAAGGCCATTCTCTCCATCTTCTCCTTTCATTGTTTCACACTCAGTCTTCTCTGTCACAGCTAACTAGCTTTATTCAACTACCTTTGCATAAATTTAGAGTGAATAAAATTCAATAAAAATCATAGAATCCTATCTTGGCCACCTGGGCACACTGCTGGCTCATCTTCAGCCTACTATCTACCAGTACCCCCAGATTCCCCTCTGCCTGGTTGCTCTCCAGCCACTCTGTCCCCAGCCTGTAGTGCTGCTTGGGGTTGCTGTGGCCAAAGTGTAGAACCCTGCACTTGGCTTTGTTAAATCTCATCCCTTTGGCCTCTGCCCATCCATCCATCCTAGCAAGGTCCCTCTGCAGGGCTCTCCTACCTTCCAACAGATCCACACCTGCTCCTTAGCTTGCTGTCATCTGCAAACTTACTGATGGACTCAATGCCCTCATCCAGATCATCAATAAACATATTGAACAGGACTGGACCCAGCACTAATCCTTGGGGCACACCACTGGTGACAGCTGCCAACTGGATGTGGCACCATTCACCACCACTCTCTGGGCCCGGCCCTCCAGTCAGTTCTTGACCCATATCTAAGTGAATCTGTCCAAGCCACAGGCCGACAGTTTTGCCAGGAGCTTGTTGTGGCTTTGCTGAAGTCCAGGTAGACTACATCCACAGCCTTCTCCACATTCACCAGGTGGGTAACTCGATCATAAAAGGAGATCAGGTCGGTCAGGCAGGACCTGTCCTTCCTAAACCCATGCTGGCTGGGCCTGATCCCTGAATTATGTTCATCATAGCAACACATTAAACGACATTATACTGTTGAGAGTTTGTCAGTAGCTCAAATTATGACCTACTGAACAGATAATTGTAAGCATAAAAGAGAAGAACTACTTTTCAACTACCCCCAAGTAACATATAGGATCAGATTTGAGCTGGTTAAGAAAAACCAATCACAATGTTGTAAAATTCAATACCAGAAGAAATTAAAAATATGTGGACAATTAAAGCAAATACCACATTTTAGAAAGAGAGAGGTAATGAATTTAATCAGGCTGATTAAAGACCTGAAAGTCAGAGGACAAGAAAGTAAAACCTTCAATATTGAATCCTTAGCTGGTGAATAAACATTACTTGAAAAAATGGAGTCTCAGAAACGCTGTGCAGCTCTAACAACAAGAAAATCAAGCAGGGAAGCAAGCAGCAAAGCAAACGAGTAAGTGCTGTGAGATACCCATAATTAAACTAATAATTTGGGTAGTTAATACTTCTGAGGTCATTAAGGAATGAAGCAACAGAATAGGTGCAAGGAAGGAAATTCAGAGAGCTAAAACATGATTCAAGGATTAGAACAATAAAAGGTTTGGATAAAGGAAGCCTCTAAAATAATTAGTTGGGCCACCAAGTATTAAGATTAGGGAATCCAATTACAGAAAAGAATTTAAATTACTTCTTTGGATCAGTTTCATCATGGGAGAGGCTTGGAGAAGAGTAACTCTATTCTCAGTCTGTGACAAACTTACAACGTGGGTAAAACTGAGCAGCTGAAAGGGCAGGAATATCCTGCAACATCATTGCCACCACAGAATCACTGCACAGTGGAGGTTCTAAATAGTATCCTAAGACTGTCTCATCCAAATCCCCCCACTCTGAGTCAGCTAGAGTGCAATTCTCAGAACCAGCAAATACAGACGGATTCTATCAAGGACAAAGACTCTACAACCTGCTTAGGCAACCTGTTCCAGTGTCAAACTACCCTTTCAATGGGTTTGGTTTGCCGGGTTTGTTTGTTTGTTTTCCTTTTATTTCAATGGATGTTCCTCTGGTTTGTCCCCTCCTAACATACCAGATGCAGCAGTGCCTTAATTATCTTTTGGTCCTTGACTGGGCACCAAAGAAACTGTAAAAGTGGACTCAATGGTCCCACTGGTTCAACCAAGGAATCACAGAAGCAACTGCAGTTAAGTGAGGAGGGTACCCACTTAGAAAGCTTGCTCTGCCACTTAGAGTGATTATAGCATGATCCCCAAAGAAACTGGAGCAGTAAAATAAACTGTGCTGGAACTAAGGATACTAAAGTGCACTACATCCCCAAGTCCAAATGGTACATCCAAGTGTTTTAAAAGCACTGCAGAGTAAGAGAATTAAAATTGCTAAGCTTTGTGCCAAAACCAGAAACTGCTGCAAGCACAGGCTTGAATTTTTAAAAGAGTTTGAAGGTGATAGGCAGAAGATTGATATGATATGGTGTAACCAGCTGTACCATTAAGGAGTCTGAAGCAAAAGTATCATACTTATTTTCAGAATGAATGCCAGTATAACATAACCTAAAGAAAAACTAGCTGAAACAACTGCTTTAAGCTTTCAGAAGGCCTTATACCAAGAGACAGGTAAAGCAACAGGATCATCACAGCGTACAAGAGGTAAGTATTGTCATAGCAACAAACTCTGCATCTACCCTGGCAAAACAACACCACCAAACTTCTCAGCTTGATCCAACAAATACATAAATAGGTAAAAGCAAGCAACTGCTCATCTTTGTATCACACAGTTAGGAATTGTGGAGGGCAGGCTGCCTGCTCTTGAGTTTTCTTGAACCTCTGTTGCCACCATCAGCACAGTCAGGATAGTGGAATGACAGCCCTTGGACCTGATCCAGCACAGCAATTACCAGAACTCAAAGGAACCCTGATTGTCATGGAGGAGTCTGTGGATTGCTACCTAGTGCAGAGACTAATAAATCTGTATTAACTGGAGGCAAAATGAAACAGCTTGACCTATCTTCCTGACTACAAACTTCAAATGATTATGGGGCATTACAAAGTTTTGGACATTAACCCAAAGGCTGTAGGAGCCTTTCACACATGGTATGGCCTACATCATGTTAGGCTGAAGCAGGAGACATTCATCAGTCCACTCCAAGTCTCAGTTCCTGCTAAAGTTTGCAACCAGGCATCTTCACATCCTTGAAGTGACGTTTTACCAGAAATCACTATTTATTAAGTCTTTTAATGTTTCATTCCTCAATCAACAGAGCCTAAGGTTGCCTGCTCCACTCACAAAGACAGCTCTCCATAAACTTTTTTAATTAAAAAGTACCAGACACAGTTTAGAAACCCCAGAGAAAACTCTTGCAAGAGCTTTGATGTTTCCGCTGCATTCGTCTGAAGGGATCCCTCTATTTAGGAAATGGGTGCCTTAAAAAGCTTCCCCCCCCTCAGTACACATACACTCAAACCCTTTTATACACAACATCCTTTTCATGCCAGCTGCAAGTTGGAAAATGAGGTTTTTGTAGCGTGTTAGTGTTGGAATTTTTTAATAACCTCCCCTCTCTTTTTTTCCCCTCCCGACCAATTATCTTGGTAAATAATTAACATTCTGAAGGAGATAAGTAAGCACAGCATCTCAGGGCTCAAAGCCCTTTAGTTCAAAGTCCTGCCCTTTTCTCTTCGTTTCCCTGCTGCCGCCACCGAAACTTCCTTGTCAATCAAGCTCTGGGCACACACATCAAAGCTTCATGTGGGAATGGCCCCAAGGGGTCAGAGAAAATTCATGGCAGGGCCTGCTTGAGGCACAAAGGGAAAAAGAGAGCGAGAAACGCAGACCAAGAGCTAGACAGACACACTCAACCACACCAACACAGACAGAATGTGCCCCAGTATAAACCTCTACCCTATCTGCTCACAGGTTGACAAATAACCATAGCTCTAAGCTCCTGGATCCACGTCCACAATCATTTCCCACTGCTGGCAAAACATCAGTCCAAATGTTTCAGTTCAAAATCTTTTAACTGAAAGAAACGTAAAGGCACTGGACAGCAGCTTACAAGTATACAGAATGCAACCTCCTTCCCATGGCTCATTTCCCTACATCTCTATCCTTTGCTAGGGGTCAGCCAACAAAGTCCACTCTTGCCAAATTTACATCCAGTAAGATTTTCAATTCAAAAAGACCACTGGCTCACTCATACAACCCTTTGTCTAGCTTCCTTTGTGCCGAATTCTCAGGTATCATCCCAATTTCAGCACTTACTAAGGGTTCAGTAGGGAAGGCAGCTAAGCTACATCTCACTGATCACCCCAGGAATTCTCCAGCCAGTCACTGGCAGGACATGACACGGTCTAAGATTTTTTTGGTAACACTGAAGTATTCAAATCAGCACCAATTTCACACTAAAAAAAAAGGCAAGAAAGAAAGGGAAAAAAAAAAAGACAGCCAGTGGAATGATCCCACTGGCCAAAGAATGTTTTGGCATGAAGATGAGAAGGCTTTAGTAGCTGCAGTCCAGGAAAACATACAAACCCAAAGTTGGATCCTTTATTCTTCTCTAACACCATTAAGAATGCAAGGATCAAATACTGGACAGATCCTTACCTGAAAACTACATTCAAGTCATCTGCTGCTTCCTCATTTGCAGTTGTTCTAATGTTCATACGTGCATGTCTCTGGAAGAACTCCTCTGCAGTTCTTAACTCCACTGCATAGGATTCTTATATGAGTATCTGTCAATCCACACAGATTTAGAAACCATTTAAAGTCCCACTGGGCCTGTTGGATTGACCAAAAGAATCACAGGCTGCCTGAAACAAATATTCAAAACACTCTGTTCAGTTTTATGTGAAGAATTACTACCATAGGAATAAGCCAACAGCTAGTTACTGTACTCAAATCACCAACATTTCTCTTCCTTTCTGCTTTGATTTCCAGCCAAAGACACAGTGTAATTCTGACTTGGAAAATAGATGCTATTATCTGTCGAATTATAACATTGAAATCAGGCTGTGCAAGGCACATTTACATGATACAGTTTTTTTATTGCAAAAGCACTCAGAAATCCAATTGAAAAGGGTGTTCTACTGCACAATTACATCTATATGTAGTGAGCAGCAACGTGCATTAGAAATAAAAATGTAAGAAAGAATGATGGTTTGGGGGGTTGTTTTGTTTTTCTACAGAGAAACCTAAAACCTAAAGAGAAACCTGGTCACACAGGTCGACAGCAGCAGAAACAAGAGCTAAGTATGTAAGTCTCCAGAATCCCATCCGAGGCCTTAATCACTGGACAGCTTTCTTCTGAAGGGATCAGAAAGTCACTGATGAGGCAAGAAGCTGAAGAAGCCAATGTCCAGCTTACTGTTCTCCCTTTTAAGGAGTATCATTCCAAAGAACCAACTCCTCAGACTTTGGGAAAAGATCTAAGAAACACAGCTTCACTGATTTGCTTTGTTACAGAGACTTAAAGGAACATTTTCCATCTCTGCACTCTGAAGAGCAGCCCATTACTCCTAAAGCCATCTTTAGTGTAATACTGTGTAGCTAAGTCACTCCAAGCTTCACTTCAGAGGGGCACACTGCAGCTCCTCAGACACCACAGCGGTGAGCGTGGTTTGTGACAGCAGGGCACCCTGGCTGTGGAGTGGCACGCTGAGGCTACTGCGTCTTGCATTCCACGACAAAAATATCTTCACTAGAACAACATTCCCCCAGAATCCAGCTGTGATACACAAGAGAAGCATTCCTGCTTCATTTTACTGCATGTCTCAGTAACTTTTGCTCAACAGCACGGAACGGATTTTAGGCAGAACTCTCCCCGAATAACATCTCAATACTTCCTCCTTCACTAGGTTATCTCCAGACACAGACATGCAAAAAAAAATCTGGAACCAAGTATTGCAAAAATACATTTATTATTACCCTGCAGTTACTCTGCTCACTGCCAGAGTGATGCTTTCAGACCAGGCAGAGACTGCTGTCTAAGGGGAACTTGCAGCTGCCAGAACGAGAAGCATTCTTTCCGTTACATGATCTGAAGAGATTAGAGTGCCACAGGTCTGCTGTTGGTTTGATGTTAAAAGATGAATAAGAAAATAAGCACTTCAAAGGAACACGCGCATGGAAGGAGAAACCCAAGCTACCAACATGAAATACTGCACAGTACACACACCCCAAACACATAAACTGGCTCTTGGAAAATTCATCCGGAAAGCCAGTGGATCAAAAGCTTCTCCTGCAAGACTGCAAAGCATCGCTGAAACAGAAATAAACACTACAGCCATGGTGAAAGGGGCAAACTGACTAAGTGGTTCATGTTTATAACCTGAGAACAAAGCTGCTCAATGTGGACTCCAAGTGCCAAAGAAGATGGATATTCTGCAGCCAATACGGAGGAGGTCTGAACCAGCTAGAGCAAGGGACCTTTGAAATTCATAAGGCAAAGATAAGATGTGAAAAGGCTACTTAAGAAGGAATCCAGGTATAAAGAGCATTCACTGACCCCCTGAGCTGGGATCAAAAAGATCTGGCCTCCAAAACTGAAAGGAGGAGAGAGGACATTTTGGGCAGAATTTCCATCCCAAACTCAGTCATTCAAGGAAAGCCTTCACCTGGGCTGATGAGCCTTGCTTCACTTGCAGCCAGTCTAAAAAGCAAGCACGGACAGCCGGTACAAGACAGCCTCTGCAAGCACAGTTAACAGACCTCAAAAGACTCCCTCTCTGGAGGGTGCCTACCTGGACATGTTCCTGTGTGACCTGGTATAGGTGATCCTGCCCTGACAGGGAGGTTGGACTGGATGAGCTTCCAAGGTCCAGCCCTTAACATTCTGTGCTGACAAGCAGCAGGTAAGTTTGCTACCAAAATCTAGTCAGGTGAGATAATCCTGAATGGTAAGGGGCTAAGACCATGCAGGAAGATGAGTGCCAATCTCTGGGCTGGGTGAATTTTGTTACTCATCACCATTTTCTTTGCTAGTGAGTGGAATAACCACAAAGCCTGCCACTGGAAATACCTCCGACGGGCTGACTCTGATGAAGTAATTTTTTCTGCAATTGCGTGAGACTCTTGCCAAAAGCAAGAGAAGGCTTCACACTGCTCAATTCGTAGCTGGTTCCACTGAAGGAGCACGCCAGATGTATTGCCCAAGCTGTCATTAACAAATAGGATATGGAAACAGAACCAAAAGCAAAGGCAGAAACAAACAAACAGCTCCCCTGGATTTCTGCCCCACAGTACTCGCCAGAGGAAACACTCCCTGCACTCTAAGATCTGATTAGAAGATCTAAATGTTTATGTGGAAGCCTGTGGATTTCTTTAGCTCCTCTGAAGACAGATGATGGGCTCCTGCCCTCTTTGCTGCCTTGACTTTTCCAGTGGCTGGTATTCTTACCTTCTGCTAACTCTTTCCTTAGGATTAACTCATCAGTCAATGATCTTTTTCCACTAACGCACCCCAGATATGCACTACACAAGTGCCTGCTTCTAGGAGGAGAAAGAAACTAAGGAACAACTCTGAAAAGCTCAGCTAGTCTAGAAAAACACAAACAAGCAACTAGAGCTATAAGGAAGCCAAAGCCAAGTGCTACAACAGCGAAGCCTGCAGTTGATCAGTTCTGGAGAGCAGAACATTATAAAACACTTCAAGGGACACGAGGAGAAGGCAGCCAGCAAAAACAGCAATAACAAAAAAATCAAAGCAGTGCCTTGAAGTCTTTATGGGTTCCAAAAACTTCATGTTGCTGCCAATCCGTGTGCTCACTATACTGTAAATACACACATATTTTGGGAGAATTCACTTCAGACAGTTCTTTCAGCTCAAGTATCTTGGCAAACAAGCTGACAATATTTGTCTTTTCTCCCCAACTTTGCTTGCAGCGTAAAGGTTCTCCCTTCATTGTAAGTCATCAGACTTAATGAATGTGGTTCCAATCTTATCAGCTTGAATGGAGTGAGAGGGTGGAGAGAGAGAGCAGAAGTGTTGATAATATGGTACTCCACCATCTGCAGTGACTCCTGTTACTGGCTTCAACACAAATTTCAGTCATTTATAAACACTGGAGCGCTCAAATGTGCTTACATTACTGCTTCAGACAGCAAGGGAGTCTACGGAGGGGAGGATAAATGCTCACTGAAGACCTGGGAAACTTAGGTGCAACTCTGTGATTCATGTCTGACATTGGACAGGCAATCTCAAACAACCAACTACCAGGCTTACACAGAAGCAGCAACTCTACCCTCTGCCACAACAGAAGGTGAGGATGTGACATTGCCAGAAATCACAGAGTCTCCAGGACAATGAGTTCTGAAAACACTTAAAATGGTAGTGGTCAATGTTCACTGTGTTTGGGCTCAAGCAGGCTCTGCCTCTGACAGTCTCAGAAAAGACTGTTAAGTTTGTAGAAAGTCCTTTTGAAATTCACAGAGAGGATTCCCATATCCTTGGAGAATGCTGCTAGAATTCCCTATGTAGCAAGACATTTCTCAAAGCAAAGGAGAAAGCAGAAGGGAACTAAGTAGCCTGTGACTAAACAGAGGGGAATAAATAAGTGGATGCTTCTTTGCCACAGTCCTACTTAAAATAATAACAGTTCACTTCTGTTTAGTCATGACAGCACCATGTATTTTGGGAAGACATGAGGCAACCTAGAAAACCAAGACTGGACTTTGCAGAAGCCATAAGCCAACCTCTATTTCTTTATTATTTGGGGGGTTTTAACTATTTGTCATTTTCTGTTTCTTAAGAGTTTAAGCACCATGTTTGTGAACAAGAATCTCAGAAGTCCCTGAGAGCAAAAGAAGAACAAATCACACCTGAAAAAACAAAAAGGAATAGGGTAATGATACAAAATCTCATGTATGAAAGTTAGGAATTCCAAGGCTCATACAACCTCAGTTACAGCTCACAGTTATCACTGAAATCACTACATTCCAGTGCAGTACTCCTTATGATTGGATTGCATTTGATTCCTCTGAAAGTCACTCTATTCCTGAAGAAGGAATATACACTCTAGAGGTGCTCTATGAAGCACCTATTATGGTATGACATCTTCTGCTCAAGTAAGACATCCATGAGAGAGCCAACAGCCTGATAATACAAAAGTTAAACGTTGGAAAAAGTGCAGAATGGACAGATAAAACATGGTAGATATCCCACTGAAAGCAAGAGAGCCTGAATGCCACCTTTGCAAGAGAACCACATCAGGTGCAAAGCATTCCAGGAGTCTACTGCTAACACCTGTGACACAGTGCACCTCTAGTAAAAGCTGTGAATTTTGGCACTTGGGTGATACAGCTGGACAGCCTCAAAGAGTTGTACTAGTGATAAAGACAATCTCCCTCCTTAACCTTTCACACAGAAAGCTTGAGAAATGGGCTGTTGTGTTGCTTTACCCATGCCCCCTTTCCCCCAAGACACCCAGAAGAACTGCACACTCCACAGCACTTCTTCCTCGTTCACATCTGATATGCCAGAACTTCGCATCACTCCGGAATAAGCTCTCTTTGGAGATGCTGAGCACTACAGGGTCACCTTAGCATCAATGTTCCTCTTCCCCCAGCCCAAAAGCCACACCTTTTACAGAACCCCTTAACCATATGCCTTCTGTTTCTACAGAGCTACTGTCTTTTCATCTCTTTTATTCCAGATAATGGGGACAGAAAGGGATCTCTGGCTAAAGTAGAAAAGGTTTCCCTTCTACAAACCACACAATGCCTGAAAGAGCCGAAATCTTCACCTAACCCACTCAGAGCCTAACCCCACTGAAGGCAGGACCAGACACTACAGCCTGCCCTGCAGCCCTCAGCCCTATGTGAGTGAAGGACTGCACTTCCCAGATTGAAGATCTCAATATTTGGAAGGCAATAACAGACAAGTGGTGAGCAAGACCTGTCCCCAGAGCTGCCCCACTTGGCCCAGTACCAGAAATACTACCTCTCCTGCTCCTGGTCCGGGCCAGTGTCAATTTTACTGAGAGCAGTGTGGCTCTGGCAAAGCAGCCCGGTTAGTAACAGCCGCCTATAAAAAGGGCATCCAACAATAACACAGTTGCCAGGGACACCAAAGCCAGAGCAACTTCCGCACCCATTTCTTCCCCGAGAAGAAAGCCCCCTTCAGCCCCTGCCAAGCACACGGATCTGCAGCAAAAGAAGGGGAAGCCTATCCAAGCAGAAGCCATTACAGCACGGGGCCTTCAGTGACTCCAAGAGAAAGTTAAAGATGAAAAGGATTGATAGTGGTAAGGGGGAGCAAAGATTCACCCAGAATCAGCTGACCTGAACTGGGATACTGCACCATCCCGGTGGGTTAGAGCACTGCGGTCTCTGACAAGCAGTAAGGGTAACCAGAATGGTATGACAAGTTCTCTGCAAGAATTGTTTTTTCCTGTTTGATGTTTCATCCAAATAAAATGTTTATAAACACAAAGTATCATTTCTGCCATAACAAACCATGACCTGAAAGGGCTGGAGGGCCCCAGGCAAGAAGGGACACAGGCTACAGGGCCGCCAGCATTACAACACAGCTCTTCCAATCTGCAAGCCCATTTTACATAATGGCCACTTTACACCCAGCTGAAGGCTGCAGCGCACATGTGCTCTCCCCCCAGCACACATTCCTGGCAGCCCAGAAGCCATTGCTTCAAAATCTGAAACTCTAGACAGTGGAACCCAGCCTTATCCATACACAGATTTCTACTCCCTCTCTTCATCCTGTTTTACCCTTCCAAGTCACCTCAGCCCCTGCAGCCTTCTTCCTTCTCACATCTCACCCTGAAGACATACTAAACTTCTTTGCTCCTCACACAAATCAATTCCACTGCTGTTTCTTGCCAATCCAGTGACACGTGTCTTCCCTTATTGCTAAACCTCTGCCCACCTCATTAGAGCAATGGTGCTAGCCTGAAGCATTTGGGTCGAGTCACTCATTTCCAACGCCTCAGGGCCCTGCAGGCAAGGCTAAAGCCTCTCTGAACATAATTTCATTTTAAAAAATCATTATTGTCTTTAAAGATTTCCGTTGCATGAACAACTACCTTTTCCCATCTGTTGTAGTTTCTGCTCACCTCACTTGATGCCACTCGCTTTTGTGCTGGAGAGAGTAAGAAATCAACCCCTGCTAGCTTCTCCCTTGATATGTTACTTCTTTTCCAGTTACGTCTTTTGCAGACTGACAAGTCCTAGCCTACTCAGTCCTCCTTATGCAGGAGCCATTTCAAACCTGATGATCTTCACTTCTCTTCTTTGCACCTTTACCAGTTCCTTTTTATGATGAGAAACCAGATCTGCACAGATTATTCAACATGGAAGCAGCCCTGGTTTCATACAATGACACAGTGATGTTCTTCATTTTGTTACCTGTTTAATTCAGAATACTCTGGGTTTGGGGAAGGAAGTCCTGGGCTTGACTACTACTCAGTAATGACCTGATGAATTTCACTACTGTAAGGCTTTGCTCCAGAGCAGTAACAATCACTCCAAGAGCTCACCAAGATGCACATGAAGTTCCAATGATTTTCCTCCACTCATGCACGATCACAGTTACCTACCCAGAGCCAGCTGGTTAAGAAGAAAACACCAAGCCAGGCAACTGCTAAGTATTTGTAATGTTACAACCCCTAAAAATATTTTAAGCACAAGATTTCACTTGCCCTCCACATTTTCCAAATAACTGGAATGGCTCTGTAGATGTAAGCATTTTTAAAACCCATTTCTCTTCAGTTATGCCCAAAGTTCTCAACACAATTACTTTCTAATCACAATTTGACTACACTGCTACATGAGGAAAAATAATCTTAAATCAGCTTTGGATTTGCCATCCTTTGTCTTAATTGGATGATAGACTTCTTTTGTGTTCACACAGAGGAAGTGAGAAATGAGAAAAACCTTTCCTCAAAACATTCAATTTGCAGAATGTTCAGTTCCTGAGCACCACATGTTGAACCTCCTCCTATGAAGCCAGGCTGAGAGAGCTGGGGTTGCTCAGCCTGGAGAAGGCTCCAGGGAAACTTTCTTGTGGCCTTTCAGTACTTGAAGAGGACCTACAAGAAAGATAGGGACAGACTTCATAGCAGGGCTGGTTGCAAACATTGCCTCTTGGTAATGGTTTTAAGCTGCATGAGCTAGATTAATTGGAAGGAAAAAATACTGTGAGGGTGGCAAGGCAGTGGAACAGGTTGCCTGGAGAGGTTGTGGATGCCCCATTCCTGGAAGTGTTCAAGGCCAGCTCGGACAGCACTCTAAGCAAACATGTCTAGTGCAAGGTGACCCTTCCCATAGTGAGAATTAGGCAATCTTTAAGGCCCCTTCCAAACCAAAATTGTGATTCTGTGATATGATTCTATGAACAGTCTCAGTGCTGCGCTCAAGTCAAGGCTTTGCACTTTTGCCATGTACCACAGCAAGCACTCTGCTTTCAGGCAAGTCACTACAAATTGAAGGTGCTTGACAGTAACACTGACCAAGTTCTTCATCAAGTTGTGATTTCTAAAGGATTCTAAAAGACTAGGCTGTAAGGCACCTCAAAGTCTTTACAAAGCACTATTTTAACAGAGAGCTGCTGTGAGGAATGAATTCCACAGTAAATGCCACAAATAGGATACTGGGAAACTGCCACACATGTAGCAAGCACAAGCAATGCTGCCAGGTATAGAACAAAGGCTTTAACACAGCAAATTAAACAAAATTCTTCCCAGAAAGCTTCTGACTCAAAGACAAGGAAAACTAATTATTTCTGTGGTGTTTCACTGAACAAGTTATGTTTCAGAAGACATCCAGAGAAGCATTAGATGCATGAAGAAAATGAGAAAATAAAGAGCAGGGAGAAGAGAGGGAGGCAAAGGGCAAACAAGGGCAAGCAGAGGATTTTGAACTTTATTTAGAAGATAGACCAAAGCTAACAACAGAGACTGAAGACAGCATCACAGCAGGTTGAGTAAGAGGCAGATATAAGTCAGCAAAGAGGGCTGCATTCAAGTACACTGAGAAGCCAGAGAAACCTCCTTTTCTTTGTGGAATGAGTATAGTAAGCAAAGGATTTAGAACTAACTGAAAAAGAGGAAGAAAAGGGTCACAGGAGATTTCAAGATGGTAAGGACAGGCACACAGTAGGCTGTGATTTCCAACACTAACAGAAGAAAGTGTCAGAGAGGAAAGTACCTTGAAGGAGCAACAAAACACCCAATAAACAAATTAACTGAGAACAGGACAAAGCTTCATTACAGAGGCAAATTTTGAGTCTTTAGCATCTAGGGTGGAGTTAAAACAAACAAGCAAGGACCTATCTTAAAGAAAAAATAAATTGTGTCAAAGGTTGATGTCCATCAGATTCTAGAAGAAAATGCAGCATATAAGGTGTGGGAGAATTTCACTTCCTTCAGAGACACTGAAAAGAAAGCAATATATTTTCTAGGTAGGGACACAAGTCTGAAGGCTGAGACAGGAAATCTGGGAACACATCCCAGCCAAATGTTAGAAAAAGACAGAAAAACACCCATTTTATACAGCAAACCTCTGCTGGTGAGAGCTGCAGAGAGACCATGCTTGGGATGATGGAAAAAAGCTTTCCAAAAACCACATCAGAATACGTGCAAATGATTTCTAGGTGAGAGATGTGCTCAGACATGACAGCACAGAACTGAAGGGAAAGAAGAGAAAGAAAAACGAGACACAAAGAAAGGCTGAGAGAAGTATGGATATGCCATGTCAGACCAGTCTGTACTCATCACAGCTCCACAGCTACTTGCACTGCCTCAGAACTGCCAACAAGTGCAAAGCATTTTTTATTTGCTCTTCCTTTGAATGCGTGCCTGGAGACAGTGATTTGGGTGGCAGATGTGGATGAGATGGCACAAGTCAGGAGCTGGGAGAACTTCCTTCATGCCCAAATGGCAAAATCCCCTGGCTCAAACACACAAAGCACTTCACACTGGTATTTTCATTACCAATTTAAATATCAAAATGACTCTGAAAAGAAAAATGGTTGCTCTCCCCACCCACAATGATATTATGTCTTACCAATACACACACACACACACACTGTCCCATTCCTGTCAGTAGGAGAAGCACAGCCATGCACGCCGCACATTCCAACAGAGCCCATGGTCAAGTAGAGAGTAGGAAGGCTGACAGAAGCAGCAGTCCTCATGCTGCGAAGCTGGGTGGAGGCCAAGAGCTACTGCACAGCAAATCCTGAACCACAGAACCAATGAGGTCTGTGACCCCTGAGAGGCTCAGGACTCCCCAGAAAGCTAAACCTGTCACAGGCATGATGACAATACCAGGAACTCCAACATCAAAAATACACTCCTAAAACTTCACATTTCGGCAAAGAATTCCTAACAGAGTACTAGGAAGGGGAGAGACTTCCCACAGTGAACACAGAGATCCACACTTTGCTTCCCTGAACATTCAATAGCCTAAAAGCAGCTGCACGTGTGTCTCTTCCACATGGCCTGGTCAGGAAGTTGTGGAATTTGGAAAGCTCCATTACAAACAACTTCAGAGGTATGCTAATCCCTACCGAATTCACCCCGCTGCCTGAAAAGTTCCTTTCTCTATGCCTCTCCCCACCCGACTCCTCCTGCTCCCCTGCGGGCATCAAGCAAAAACTCTCACTGCAGTTTGCTTGACCCTTTCCCCTGCAAGTGATCTTCAGTGCATCGCTTTACAAACATTCATGAAGTTGTGAATGACAGCACATTTTAAACTGCCTGAGCTGAGGGCAGAGTCCTTTGGTTGGCCTCCTACAGCGTGTGTGTGACTTACAGTCAACAGTCTCTGGTCAGAGACTTTGAGAACATTTTATTTGACATTTGCAAAAATACTTTGAGGAATCTGCATTTGAAAAACTATATTTCAGCCTTTGAGCAATGTTACAGACAGAGAGTACACAGTTCTCAATGTACAAACCAGCTTAAAACAAATCCTTACATAGTGACTGCCAAAAAGGTCAGAGTATTGTCAAATACAGCCTCTAACTTCAGCTGGAGAAATTGGAAACAGTAGCCTACCCAAATCCAGTCTCACATCCACTACACCAGTCCACCTACAGATATATCAAACTCACGTAAGCTGAGTTTTTGTAACAACAGTTCAAGGTTAAATACAGATCAAACTCTGTAAGGCTCTGAGTGTACGAAACAATGTGAACCCCCCTCCAACCCTGCACAATATGCCAGTGCATACTGCTGCACAAGGTGGACCTCTTCTGGTGAAGAGCTTGTGCTCCAAAACACCTGGTTCCATTAGCCTTGGCTAACTAGAAGGCTACAGGGCTCACACCACTATACAGCTTCTTTTAAAAGTAACAAAAGCATAGGGCAGGGTGAAGGGGAGCAGCAAGTCAGAGAGAATCAGAGCACACATGTGAGTCCTTACCTCAAAGAGCGTCAAACTTTCATCGTTCAAGATGATTCTGGGAGGTGCAATAACTGAAGTTAAAAAACAAGTTACAAAACAGGACCACCCAGCAACCAAAACAATAAATACAGCAGGTATGGGAGAAAGCACTGCTCTTTAAAGGAGTGACACATTCTCACTGCCCACGTTGGCTTCTTATTAGGCAGAAGCATGATGTGGCTACGTGAGCAGGTTACACCTTCTTTGCACTCAGAGGAGGAATTCCTCCCCAGGCCATATCTCATGGCAGCACAAGGTCTCATATGCATTACAGCCAGGAACAGGCTTTGTAAAGTAAGGCTAAATATTACCAGCAGCACACTCACACAAGTAAAATGACAAGTCTGCATCTGCAAGGTGGCTTCTCACAAAGTCTCTCAAAGCACCAACTGTGAAGAAAGGAGAGAAAGTCTTGCTGCATTACATTTGTTTCTTCGGATACTGGGCAAAAAGACTAACCTGTAACAGCAAATCTGCCCTCTACAACATCTGTAGATTTCTTTTTCCTTGAAAGAACATTGTTATAATTTATTGGACAAAAAAAATGAACAAAAAATCCCACTTAGATGTCTAAGTCTTGCTGGTCCCTCAGCAAGATCTAAGGATGCCAGCGAAATTCTTCCTAGGAACCCCAAGAGCAGCTGCAGGATTTGCAGAGACCAGCCAGGTGAGACTCTGGTAACTAGTTATTAGTTTTTTGTTCCAAAGAGAAGTATTAAAAAAATGTGTGGGTAACCATCATTGCCAGCCAAGAATAAAATGAGCTCCAGTAACAAGAGAAAGAGCTATGCGGTGTATGGACTGAGTGTCTGAGAGAGGCAGACAGGTTTGTCCCCTCTTATTCTTACTGCAGCAGGTGAAGCCACTTCTTTTCCTTCCAAGATTTCTGGGGTTTGTTTTAGATTGGGGGAAGCTGTGTTGGTTTTTTCCCCATTTTAAGCATTAACATAGAGGAAGTGTCAAAACTCATCTCAGTAACATACCATTTGGACACAAACAATGAGATAGCAAGTGGGACAGTTTCCTGAGCACTAATATTTTGCCACTGAGTAGCATGACAGTCTCTAAGTAGCCCTGGAAATAATTTCCCTTTAAGTGAATTAATTACTCTTCTCTCATCCTATTCAGGAGCCCAGTAAAGAGAGTGTAACTAGTGACTGCTGCTTTTTCAGAGGAGCATAATTTCCCTGGAGAGTAGAAAGGTCTGTCCAGAGCCACTCTCTTTTGTCATGCAACTGATCAACGCTGAGAGGACAGCTGCAGCTACACAGACCAAAGCGAGGGTTGCTCTTACCGGTTTCATTAGGGCAGAAGAACCCCTGCAGAACATGACGGTCTGGAAAATGGACCCTTAACACCACCTAAGTAAGAGACAAAGCACATTAGGTCAGCTGTTTATAGCTGTTCTGTAACACCTAAGCTTGCCTTACAATCTGCAAGCAAGTTTGGTTTTCAGTGGGGAGATCTCAGGTATTTGCTCTGCAGGGGTAGAACAACATAGTGGCTAACAATCAGTGTGCAGCTTTTCAGAGGACAGAGGCTGTTGGACTTTCAAAAGCTGTAAGAGAGTTACCTACAAAAACAGCATGATGTAATGACATACAATGCTGCAGCACATACTCAGACAGTAGGAGGTCCCTGTGCTAAGTGATGCACAAAGCAGAAAGCCACCCGTGGACAAGTAGAGATGGAGTATCAGCATCTTGAGGTGCCTACAGCAGCAGGAATCCTCCTGCCATACATCTGAACTAACTCATTCTATTTCCAGCATTGGTCAAAAGCCACTTGACTTCTGAACTTAACCTCCTGGGCTTTTTGCAATAAATTACCAAAGACTACCTGCAGTAGAATCATATTTACAGGGTTAAGAGAAGTCCAATCTGTAACATCTTTTCATTTAATTTGAAGGGAGTACTACCAAAATGTTGGAGTCTACAGAGAAGAGGCAGACAGGAAAGTTCAGTCACAGATTGCTGTGTGCACAGCATAAGGGTTTTAAAACATCTGGGCCAAAATAAAAGGAGGTACACTGCCTGCCACTCCCCAGTATCATCATACAATGTCAGGGTTGGTAGGGACCACAAGGATCATCTAGTTCCAACCCCCCTGCCATGGGCAGGGACACCCTACCCTAGATCAGATAAGATCACATCATCACAGAACAACTGATGTTACATGGTACAACTGTTATCCAAGTTCCCACAAACAAATAACAGGGGTAGAAATCTGAAAGATCTCCCTCAAGATCCTGTTGATCACAACTGATGGCCAAAGTTACTCAATTCCTAAGTCTGGGCTAGCCAGAGGGACTGGAAAAAGAAGAATAAAAGGCTACCTTTGGATAACGCTCTAACTTCTCCTTCAGCTGAGCCTCCCTCGATGATTTTGTCATCAGTGGAGCTTCTTCCAGGCGTTTCCTAGATGCATGGGAAGAAGACAAGCTGACACTTCTGTAATTTGAAGAAGCATTTTTATTAAGAAAGTGAAAAGTCCAAGCAGGGCTCATAAGAACTGCTCAACTGTTCCATGTACCCCTCACAGAATTTTCCCCACTTCCTGTTGTTCCTATCCAAAACCCTCAGACATTGAAAATCTCACATATTGAGCTACTGAGCATCAGCAGCAATGCTGTAGAAATTTATTTCTTTTCTACAGCTTTTTAAATAAGTCCACTAAGCCAGATGCTAGAAAAGATATTAAGAAGAGTAGGAGAATGTTTGCTGAGACTACCTAAGAAGAAATGGACTAAGTAACCTGAAAAAAAAACGAGACTGAAGTGGGACATGGCTACTCCAGGGAGGGAGAAGAGCTACTGAAGCTGAAAAATCAATGCTGGCACAGGAAATTAATGGGTATTAATTAGCAACGGCGAAACAAAGCAAAAATGAGACATTCCAGATCATTCAAGAACTGTAGACTGTGTTCTAAAAGGAGCAGTGGGTGAAAAAAAAAAAAATCCACCTGTATTCAAAATGAAACAAAATCAAGAAAACAATAATGTATTTTCCTGCAAGTAAAGAATTAAGCTGAGATCAAACAGATCCCATTTTTAGCTTTAGTCCCTTTGCCTTGTTTGCATTTAGTTCTGAAAAAAAAAATTTACTGGGCTAGATCTTGGTGAAACATTTGATCCTGTCATTCTGCACAACTATTTAACAAGTTAATCTCTTACACCTATGCAGTTTGAAGGACCTCTTTTTATTTTTAAGCAGCATCCCAGCACCTCAGGAACAGCTGCTGAACAAAACAACTACAGGCTTAACTTCACCAACTGTCCCTGGTACACCACACACCAAGATGCTATGAAAATGCCAACTTGACAATCAGAAAAGCAAACACTAAACTAACCCACTCTGTTCCTTCTTTCCTCACCTGCTGATCCACACCAATTCTCAGCTCTTCATGGAGTCTGAATTCTAACTGCATCTAAAAGAATGCATTGCATGCAGATAGCTTTTGTTAGGATTCAGCAGCTGAGATCAGAAGCCAAGTGGTATCAGTTTCATATGTAACTTGCCTTTATTTTTACCCCTGGCTGTAAGGGGAACAGGGATCACAAGCATCAGCAAGTTTGGAAATTAGGTCTTTTTTTGAGGGGCCTGTATTCCAGTAACCCCCAACCAAATGATCCTACATTTGTACCACTAAATACTCCAGACCCACAAGCAGAAGAGTAATTTTCAGGCCAATCTGTGTACTCATGTGGATTTCAGTGGCCTGTGGGGGAAAAAAAAATCAGCTCTAAGTAAAAATTTCAACTCAGACTTGGTTACAGCACAAAGTAGGCTGTCCCACAGTCTCAGAAAATGCTTGCAGTGATTAAAGGAATATTTTGATCCACTTGAAACTAAGTACATTCATTAGATTAATTTCTTTAAGGGACACACAGACAGCAAAATGTTGTTGTGATAGGGGAGCTAATTTATCTTAACTGTTCTTTTCAGTTCAGAGCTGGAATAAGAGTACAGAAAAAATCATGAATATTTGACAGCTACTTGAACAGTGAGAGACTCAGTTAGTCCAGCTGCCTATACTTCTTTGTGTGTGCTCCAAACATTTTCACACCTTGATTTGTGACGGAGTTTGATTTTGCCTTACTTCCATTTGGGTAAATATCTCAATTTTGGCCTTTTCCGAGGAGGTTGTGTTACTTTAAATACAAGATATTTCTTTTTAGTGGCAGAAAACTGCACTAGCTACTACTGAAGTCAGTAGGATTTATTCTTGGGAAGTTTGGATCACTGTGTTCATACGTCTGTCCACCACAAGTCAGTCCATTTAATTCCTAGTAGTTAACATGAACTCAGATCAACAGAGGCAGCAGAAGCTGACCACTGCTTTGGGCCTCTACCAAATAAAAGCACATCTCATTACAAAGGCAGCAGGAGGAAGACAGAAAGGTGAGGTAACACTTTCAGCACCCATGTATGTGGGATAATGGTTTCACAAGTGCTTAACTGATTCACACAAAAACGTGGGCTCTGCCAGAGAAAATAGACGTCACCTTTAAGTCAAATTATATAAAGGATAGAGATTTCCAATGCTGATCACCAATTCCACACCCAGTAACTTAGCTACCAGGCTTTACCCAGAGATCACAGACAGCTATAGGTGTGCAGGGTCATCCTGCTCAACAAAAGGATATGGAGCACTCTGAGTAGACAGAAGAAAGAGAACTTGCCTCTCACTCTGCAGCTGTGCCAAACGTTTCCGTACATCATCCACTGTGACTTCAAAAAACTCATCAGGAAGTTCTTCTAGGGCAGCAGGCAGTGGTTCTAGTAGGTCTAGGTGACACACAATTGGCTCTCGTTCTACCAGCTACAGAACAAAAAAAAAGCTTTGATCAGTCTTAAATGCATTGCTCTGCTTGTGCCATGAGGCTCCTGGAAAAAAAAAACAAAAGGACAGCACTGGAAAACTGAAATACAACCACTAGTATTGAATTCATGTCACTAAGTTCAGACTAACGAGATAGGGGTTGTCAGTGTTGTCACTCTTTATAGTTGATAGGGCTTGGGGCACAATTCCTCCCAACATGCAATCTGTAGTCACACAAACAGTTAGCTGCTCTCCACTGTCAGTGTAGGAGCTCAGGGGAATAACCTCAGTGCTCATCTAACAGAAGAGGGGCTGACTCCCTTCCAGAGTGCCTGTGGAATCTCTTCACTTAAAACGGTATTTTGCACCTCAACCATACTTCTACCTAGTTACTAGATTGTTACAAGTATTCAGAGATTACTCCTGTCCCAAACCCATAAGGTACCTCTCTCTGCTCTATTCTAAATCTTCTCAGTACATAATCACCTCCTTACCATTCTACAACAGCACACAACTCACACAGGTGCTATCCTTTGTACTACACATTGCCCTTCTAAGCTTTTCATCTGCCATGCACTGCTGGCTCACACTGTATATTCTGTTCACATTCTCTTGCCACAGACACAACAGCATCAAGTTCCCAACTTGGGCTCACACCATTTCTTCTTACTCTAGAGAGCAATAGTTTGTTTTGGAAAGGTAGCTTTTAGTCTGTCAGGTTCTCTGAACTAAATCACTGCAGTTTCATCATTCACATTTTAAACTTTTGCATTGGCTTCCGGTGTGCAGGAAGCTTCCTTGAATAGTGCAAACCCTTTAGGTTTGCACTTATGAAGTACTTGGCACTGAAACCAGCCTTTGTTGCAGGTATAGCAGACAGATGTGAGCAGAGCATTTCCCTGGATGCGTTCACTGCTGCAATAAAGGTAATTAATGCATTCACTGGCTGCCTTCCCTGCTTCAGGTGCTAAGGGCAGGCCCTTCAGGCAGCACACAGAGCTCAAACAGACAAGGTCCCTATCACCCACACAGCAGTTCACAGGCAGTTTGGCCACTCTGCTGCTCCTGTCTTTAGTGCAGGAGCTGGATATCAGAACAGCAAACGTTTCAGCACAGTTGTGCCCTGGTCCAAAACTGTGGTTGCAGTTATGAAAAAACAGACAAACAAATACAGACACCAAAACCCAAGACCCCCAAGAAACCCAAACACCACCAAACCCCCAGCACCCCTCCCCAATTTATTAGGCAAACATCACTGGCTATATCTGAAGGCAAAGTGACATTATGGATCCCTCCCAGTTTAGGAAAGCTTAGATACTGGCTCCTTTCCCTGACGTCAGAAGCAGCAGCTGTGTCAGTATGAGAACACAAACCACTACCGGAGTCAAACACACAAGAGGCAGCTACACCTATTGGCTCCTGAACAATTCAAACGTTTTAAATCACAGAAATGTTTAAACACACAGAGTCCAAAACCAGTGTGCTGCAAGTGACAGGAGATGCAGCGGGGGAAGCAGTCCATGACTGAAGAGCTCCATGAGAACAAGAACTTGGAATACAGCATTTCTGTACCACGAGCTGCCAGCCTAACACAGCACTAGGCTCTGTGAACAAACCCAAGGTCAATTTCTTCTCCCCTTATCCCCTCACATACTCTTTCCATTCCTCTGTCATGCCTGAATGTACTCCTTCCATCTGTTCCCTTTTCATTCCCCCAGGCACAGGCCCCTTGGGAGCAAGGAGTCTCCCTCAATTGTCAAAGACAACACAAATTACAAGGCAATGTTCACTCTGCTTGTGGGCACTAAAGGGTAATTTGAGAAATTAAAAGAGCGAGGTTGTGTGGGTGGGACCCTTGGCTACTTTTAGAAAGTTGAGCAGGGTCAGCTCTAACTAGTGGGTGAAGGAGCCTGATTGCAGCTTTCCCGGGGCTCAGGGGGACGAATGCCCAGCGCTCAAGGAGCGATCCTGAGCGTGCAGAGCCACCCTCTGGGAAACGGCCTGTTGCACAGCAGCCCTAACTGCTGCCTGCAGCTCGTCTGGTAAGGTCAGGTCTAAGAGACCAGAGGGAAATGAATCAGGCCTCCCCGGTAGTCAGGTGTACTTTCTTCAAACAAGCTGAAGGTTCATTTCATTCTGAACATACATAGACACACATACTGAAAATAGACTTCTTTAAAAAGACTGAGCAGGAATGTCCTGTGGTATGTTGTGAAGGGTGCTGGGAGACAATAGAGAGAATTCCAACGTCTGCGTTAGCAAATCTTAAACTCAGCATTATTGGCACTTTAGCCAATCCTAACAGAGCAGGATCCCACAAGTGTCAGTTACTGCCCAAACCAAGGTAGTAGCTGAAGACTTCAGCAATCACAAGACAGCAGAAAGCTGTCCAGTCCTAAGGATTCATCACTCTTTCTTGCTGTGTGTTCACTGCTCCAGACCACTGTATGTCAGAACTATCATTCAAGTTTTGCTTTCCAGACATCTTTGGCCAAACAAACAGCTCTCCACTGCCAACAAGGTACCACAAATGGGCTGTCAGGAACATCCCCTCTAGAGCCATTCCCCAGCCTACCAGAAGTACCCTACATACTGTGACACAAAATCCACTCCTTCTCAGACATAAACACCTTATTCTTGACTTCCGACTTACATCCAGCCAAGACATCCCCATTTCATTCTCTGTAGGGCATCTGCAATGGCCCCACAGACACACAGCCCCCTTTTAGCTCCAGAGTCTGTAATTTTATCTGTTTCCTCAGCCACCACTGAGTGAATATTTTAACTTCCAAATCAAGACACATTGTTTAGCTACTATTCAGCATGAAGAAATGCACTTTTCTGAACAGAAAGAGCAGATCTGTACATGCCTAAAACTGCAAAAATACACGAATAAAAATTCCCTAATTAAGTTTTCAGCTAAGCCCAAAACCAGTGACCCCTGGAGAGAGCAGTAATGAGTATTTGTGAAACATAATTCAGGTGGTTTGAGTCAGAGTTTCTGCAAGTCCATTCCAGAATTGCGCAATGGGATCTGATCAGAGAAGGACAGCACAAAGTGTCTGCTAAGCACTGCTTAGCAACCAAAAGTGATCATCATTTTGCCTCTGAGGATGCAACGATTGCCACATAATATCTCTTCTGACATTTAATTAACACCCTGTGGAAGCAACCATACACCTGGCCTCCTTAAAGACATAAGAAACACTCTTAGAAGGAGGCATCCACGCTTGCTGCTCTACTAGTTCTCTTTTCCCAGAGTCCAGCCACCATCCTATTCCTCCTTCAACCACCACCATCTGCTCACTTAGGTATTCCAGTCAGGACTCTCCCAATCCCAGTACTCTCAATACAGGCTTAATGTGCCACTAACCTCCCTAAAGCACAGACAGAATACAAAAGCTATCTTCCTGCAGCTATTTACGAAAGGAGGCTACCAAGGACACCAAATCACTCTCCAGTCCACTACACATCTCATGGTTTCTGCCCTTCCATGAAAAAAGGTAACTATCTCCTACACAGCCAGCATACAGCAGTTCTGACCTGCCTGTGCATTTTGCTGTCATACTTCTTTCAGAAGCCAAAGATGTTACATTACAGTTTGTCGCCTTCATTCTTCAAAGTCTCTGCATCTACTACCAAAGCTGAGAAGTTAGGCACTTTTCAGCAGTGGGATGAACCATGCCTCACAGCAGTGCCTAAAGGCAGTCTATGCATCTGCAGCCTATGTGATAAAACCAGGTGTCAGGAAGAATGCTGTGACCACCAACCTGAACCTAAGCCTGCAGTTAAGCTGAGGAAAACTTTTATTTCAAGTGAAGCAGCAGCTCTTGTGCTTTCCACAGCAGCAAGCTCTCCCTGGAGACCTACCTCCTCCCCACCACCTCAGGGAGCTCTAATCTCATGGGCAATCTGGTGTAAAGTTACCTTCTAATAATTAATGTTCTGACATCAAAGTCAGCATGCAGCTGTCTGTAAACCATCTTTAGCCCAAGAAACGAAGGGACGCCGGCACAGATTTTATCCAGCCTCTCTCTTCAGCTTCAAAAACCACACACAGGCAAAGCATTAATGGGAAGATTCTTTTACAAAAATGGACCTTTGATGTTTAAAAATAATTTGTTTTGGTTTGGGTTTTTTCCTCAGGACTGAAAAGGGACAAAAAGCAGATGCCATGTGGCTAGCCCTGCTCTGTTGTTGCTGCTAAGAGCAAGGAGAGCGGAGGATGGCAGGAATGAAGGAGGGAACAAAATGTAATCAATCAGCAGCAAAAGCACCAGAGATCAAAGGGCTTGAAAGCAGCAGTCAAAATCACATGCTGTTTAACACAAGGGTAGAACCCCCCCAATAGAATCTGCAGCTGCTTCCAAAGCTGCGCTCAAACTGGAAGGGAAGCTGGCTTCAGAAGTGCCTCCGAGTGGTTTGAACTGGACTGCAGTTCTGAGAAAGATGCTGGATCACGAGAGTCCTTCGGCCACCGCCGTTCCCAACAGCACAACTTCACGTTAAACTGTGGCCAGAACGCTGGAATGAGTTCTGTGTCTCCAGCCAGAGTGTGGAGAAGAGCAGGCAATGGCACTGGTGAAACGCATCACCACAAATCCTTGCACTTCTTCCTCCCATTTCAGATACAGCTGAGCTCCTCCTTTGCAAATCTCTCATAAGTAAGAGTACGATTGAAGCAAGCAGCACATCAGACAAATCACCCTGTTTAGTTCTTCCTATGGAGGCTGCCCGAGGCCAATACATGCACAAAAAGAGTGATCGCCCATTGGAATGGGCTGCCTGGGGAGGTGAGGGAGTGCCCATCCCTAGAGGTGTTTAAGAGGAGGCTAGATGAGGCACTTAATGCCAGGGTTTAGTTACTTAGAAAGGTTAGGTGATAAGTTGGACTCGATGATCCTAGAGGTCTTTTCCAACCTGGTTAGTTCTGTGATTCCGTACAATACTCAGCAATGGGTTTTCAAGGCCTATTTCTGCTATACTTGTAACTGCTCCAGAGTCTTTTCAGGATCTGTCTTCTACTCCTAAAAAGTTCAGAAGTTCATCAAGAATGGACTGCAACCACAAAGAAGTCAAGCCAGTAGAATTTTTGCATCAACATGGGAGCATACACACGGGCTTGCTAAATCCTTCCCAGACTGAGCTCCCCAAAAACCTCATCAGCCAGACTTTTCTTTCTCTACTTAAGGTTTTCCACGGTTTCATCCCATGACTACATCAGAGTCAGAGATAGATACAAAACCCCAACTCTAGGAGGTACTGAAGAGTGAGAAACAACAAAGGGGATCTCTGACCACTAAAGTCAGCCTTAGTGATGATGCGTGCAGCAAAGGGGTAAGGGAAAGAGCCAGTCATAAAGACTCGAGGATGTGAAGCTCCCAACACATAGAAATGCAAAGTTATGAGTTTCTGTGCCTCCTGAGTTTCATTTTACACTACTTGCCAGAAATACCCAACCTTGCTGAAAGCATTACATTCCCTACAGAAAGCCTATTAAGCATATTTAGCATCACAGCACTCCAAGGCCTTCAGTTCTGGTATCTGTACATGGGCTATAGCATTTTTAATTTTAACCAATACAGTTTTACTTCAGAGGCACCAACAATGATGACAGATGTGCAATTTGTTCTTCTGGAAAAAGTATTAGAGAGAGGTAGACTTTATTTAAGAAGCAGGATATTTTAGAACAAACCAGAAAACAGTTTTATATGCATGCAGAAATAGAGAAGGGAAAGGATGGAAGGTTTCTGCTTCATCTGCAATACTAAGCAAGTTAAGAGTCACAGAAGGGATGGGACTAGACTGAAAGGAAAAAGTCCAGATTTGTGTTTTTTTCAAAATATTGAACTCTTGGCAAGATGCAACTGTAGCTGAAATAAATCCTTTCCTAGATCTAGATCCTTTACATTCTATCAGACAGTTTAACTCTTCTGGTGACCACAGGCAAAAAGAACTCTGAGGAAGCAGATGGTTCACTACCACCAGCATGGAATACTGCTTTTACAATAGCTTAACTACAGAGCTCCACATTCAGAAAGGCTCAGACAAAAAATCTGAGCACTCACTACAGCCTAAGAGTTAGAAACTCCAACCACCTTTCAGATCTTGGAAGGCAGGGATCAGATTGCAACAAATCTATGAAGACCAATTCTGCTTTCTGGACAGCCTTGTAACTAGTCAGAAAAATGATCAATTCCCATATGTAAAACTCTGTCAAGCTTATACCTTCTGTGGGATGTGGGAGGTATATCAGTCACAACAAGCATAAAGCACCTACACAAGCTTGACCAAACTCTGACCAACTTTTGCAAAACTACAGAGCAGACAGCATTTAAAAGAGAAGCACAAGTACCCAGGGATCAGGTGACAAAGTGGACATCTGTTAATGAAATTTGCAGGGAATATGAGGTAGAGAGATTGAAGCTCTTCTGGTGTCATCAAGATTCAAAGCTTTGCTTGCCTCTGGACAGTAAATTCTTAAATTTCCATCCTTCACATTTCCTAAGCAGTATTTCCTTACTGGACTCCTGGCAGCACTGTGTGGCACCAGGCACCTAACCCTATATTATGGGGAAAAAGTCTTCAATATGGAAACATCTTTTCCCTTGCAGGAGCTCAGCCTCAGGCAAGACAGGATAAAAAAAGCACTCACTGCAAATAAATTTTCCCTTACCTGTTCTTGCTCCTTTTGCAGTTCTTGGCTGTTCTTAGACTTCTTTGGCTTAGAAGGGCCTCCAGGGCTGGAAGAAGCTCTTGGCAGCTTTGAAGATGGCATATCTAACCCAAGAGATGGTGCAGCTACAGAAGAGTCCCCCAGACGCTGTCCGTCTCCAGAAAAAGGGACAAAAGGGGCAGACTCCGGCTCTGAGGAAGGGCACTGCTCCTCCAAACCAGCATGAGATTCCCTAATTGAGTCTTGCTTGTCTGTGCAGCTGTTTAAAGACATGGCCACATCCCTGTGGTCCAGGTTCTTTGGGAATGTGTTTGCTTGAGGTAGGGGCACATCCTCTTCTCCTTCAGTAGTGCCTGACTTCACTGTCTGCTCACTGCACTGCGCCGTGGCACCCACTGATTCCTCTTGAACAGATGAACTGCATTTCTTCATGACAACTCTTGAAGGGGACACCAAAAGGAATAAAACCAGAACCATTTATCATAACAGTACTGCCCTCCTCATTCTCAACATGACAACAGGTAAAACCAGCTGGACTCAAATATACCCCTAATTTAATGATCTGTTTCTTTCCAAATACCCATAAAGAACAAGCTCCAAGTGTTTTAAAGTTAGGAGAGGGGAGGTCAGGGGTTTGTGTTAGATAACAGGAACTACCTCTTCCACAGGAAGAAAGCTGCCTTCTAGGAAAAAATGGCAGTCAGTGGCAAAGCACAACTTCCAGTCACTCCTGCCATCATATAGACTGCAAGGAATTGGCTAGAGGATCACAGAAAAACTGTTATGGACCCTCACCTCACCCTCCCAAACAGTCAGTAGGAGGCATTGCAAGGATTAAGAGTTTAATGCCTGAAATCTAAAGGAGGGAAGAATGAATTGGTAGATGAATGTCCTCTCAAAGAAACTTTAAACTTTGATTTGTCTGTTTCACTCACGGGACCCAAAAAAAAAAAAAAGGAGAGTGAAAAATAAAAGAAGAGGACACAAACAAGCCCCTTTAATCTGCACATGACTGGCCAGTGCCAGCATCTACAGCTGTGGGAAGCACATCTGGGCAGCAGTTTCAGATAAACAGGCAAATACAATAATTACTGAGTGCTGCAATGTTTGTCCCTTTTTTTTTTTTTGTATGTATTTGAAACATAACAAATTCATCACCAGAGTACAAAGAAAAAATAAAGAATCCAAACTTTGCTCCTTCTAACCTGATTATGGCACTGCCTCCAGTCAGGCCAAGTGACTTCAGTGTTGTCTTCTCTAGAGCCTCTTTCCCTGTTATCTGCAACAAAGCCAGGGGAAAGCAATTATGGCAGCTGCCTACCTGGGTGAACATTTAAAGTGCTGTTTCTAGAAAGAAGCCTGTATCAAAACAAACACCACACAGCACTAGAAACAGCCCAGACCACACTCTCTGCAACTGGAAATGAGACCTGAATCCATCTGTATTTACCTGTAGTGCTTTACCAAATTCACTTATTAAACAATCTCAAGGGAAGGTGGCCTAACTATATTTCCATCCCATACCTACATCCAAACCAGATCTGACCTCAGCAAGGCATTATTTTTATATCAAAATGTAAATCACAGGCAACGTCTCAGATTTCATTACATACACCTCCCATCTGCTTGTAATGACCTGTTCCAGAATAAAGATGATCTGTCCACAGAGGTCAGTAGGAAGTGAAGGGGACAGCTAGGGAGAGCAAATTCCACAATACGCACATACAAAATATTAAACAAAACATTAAGAGGGAAAGATCAAAACAGAGAGAAAGGCAAATATTTATTAAAATGAAACCACTGTTTTGACTCGAGCTTTAAAAGAACTTGGAAAGAAAAACACAAACAGGTCATTGAGCTCATTTTATGGGCTCAGAGGTCTAAACGGCCCAGGGTTACGTTCCAAGAGAGCTTTTTTCCATACAGACACGTCATGCTTTGAAAAGACCAACATTTTTCTACTTCCCCTCTCAAGCAAGTTCAAAAGAAACACTTTCCAGGTTGGAAAGCTGAGCTGAGTTTTTCTTATTTTTTAGGACAGAAAGAGAAGAGACAGAAGGAGAAAAGACTTTTCTGACTTACCTCATCTCGCATGTAAATACAGACTGGAGAGAATTCACCATGCTGTTCCATAAACTCCCTGCAATAAAAAAGCAAAATATTGTAGCATCTGTCGGGCAGTCCACCCGCTCCAAAACCAATGCAGAGCAACAGTAAGGAATTAAACTAGCTAGTAACACTCTCCTCCACGTTCCTCCAGCAATAACCATAAGACACTTCATAGAGTCAGTAGCAGACATCAGGTAAAGAATTTCTCTGATGTATTCACTGCTGCTTAAACACAGACCCAAACGTTTTAAAAACAAAGGAGAGATAATTAATTATCAAACTGTCTGCTTTTAGTACAGAAATTGAGCACACCATTCTTCACCTGCCTCAGTACCTGATCTGAGCATGACTTGCTAATACTTACTCTTTTTAATTCCTTATCTAAGTTAAGTAAGTCTCTTGTAGTTTAGACTGCACTTGGCTGGGGTACAGGTCCATACATCCATAGCAATAAACACAATGAAATACTGCTCTAAAGCAAATCATCAGAGCACAAAGAGTTTGCCTATCCTAGTATCAGACAGATGAAAGAGAAACAGCAGAAGCTTTCAGATTGTGGAGACCAAGGACAAAATAAAGCCAAAGGCTGCTACTGTAGACAAAGTAAAGAGGAACTCACATTAAGCATTTCAGTGAGGAAGGACACATATGAGCAACGATGCAAACTGCTGACAGGCCATGTGCAGAGGACAGTGTAAGATGCTACTCTTGAAAAGATGCCACTCTTCCCATTTTCCTCTAGATAAGCAATTCAGAAGACAAGAGTCTGCATACCTAAGTGCATCTTACCCCTTTCAATGCAGTGGTTCAAATAATCTCATGTATCATCATAATGTTCTAAGTTACTTAACAACAATCGCTTTGCCAATATTATCTTATGCAGTCTTTCCATGACATCCAAAATACATCACAGATGAGCAGCTTGGAAGAATATACACAATCAATGTCTTACATAATGTTTTAACACAAATCTATTTAACCTTGCACCAAGCGACAAAACAAAATGAAGGAGTGAAGGAGTCAAGCAGCCTACAGAGTAGAAAATGAAAAGAAATAGCCATTAAGTTCCAAGAATATTAATCAGAATCATTTACATTTTGACTCAAAACTCAGCTTCAACGAAATGGAAGTGAAATAGCTGGAACTACAAGTCACTCAGGATTGAGAGCCATGTAGAAAATTATGATACTCAATCCTTGAGTAATCCCCAAGAGTAAGAACACATCAAAGATTTTTTGGCTGAGAATGTGCAGGAGCAAATCTGTTAAGCACAGACCAGAACTAAGACTTCTATTTGGTTTAATTGTAGCAGTCTATCTTCTGTCCTGATCTAGAGGCTAAAACATAAACCTCTCTATATAAAGCATGCAACAGCAAGGTGATATGGGACAAAATGAGTCACAATGAAACTGAGAAGCTCCACTCTACAGTTAGCAAATTCAAATAGACTAACCTGTAAAACCAGTCCTGAGGGTCGGGTCTGGTTTAGGGAAGTCAGGGGCTGAGAACTACTTCCAGACTAGCTGCAATAGATCACAAGGGGTTTATAGTCCTGAGATACCACTCTTTCAGAAGACTTTACCCAGCCACTGCAACAAATCTGCAACAGACACACAGAGAGAGCATCCCAGAGAGGTTGTGGAGTCTCCTTCTCTGAAGACTTTCAAAACCCACCTGGATGCATTCCCGTGTAGACTACCCTAGGTGATCCTGCTTCTGCCAGGAGGGTTGGACTTAGTGATCTCTGGAGTTCCCTTCCAAAGTCTGATATTCTGTGATCCAAACTATCACATCTGAGCGTCGGATTATTAAACAGTTAACTTCCTAACTCAAGATGAACAACCAAAACAACACTAGAACAGGTCTGTCACCATTTGTGGTTATCTCCTGTCATGGACAGAAAGCTCTATACAATGCTTTGCCAGGAATTAAGATATTAAATTCCTAATATAGAATGAACATAACCTTAAGATTCAAACCTCAGGCTCCAACCCCCCTCACTCCTTTCACAGCTGTAACTGAGTAACTTCCAAAGGCCAATGCTTGATGAGGAAAGGCAGGGGGAAAAATCTGGCTTCTTGATTGGAACATGGAAACAAAATAGGACCTAAGACACTAACTTTAGCACACCATGGCAGCCTATGCATGTTCAGACTTTTCCAGACAATCCAGGAGAGCTACTGTTCTCTACCTTTTGAGGATAAGGTTATGCTTCCAATCAGGACAAACTGTATCCCTAAAGGAAACCCTGACAGAGGTGCACAAAGGATAAGGGACTGCTGAGACATGGAGGAAACAGCACAGAAACACAAAAAGACAAATGAAACAGCCTACAGGAACAAATGCTTGAATCTCAAGTTGCCTATCAGGAAAAGTATATGATTACCACTTGAGAAGACAAAAGCCAAGGCAGAATGGAACACATCCTACCCATATAAACCTAGTTTCATTCACCTTTCCAAAAGTATTTTCCATTTCAATCCAAACAATTCTTTGGATGAAAGACTTCTAAAAATGTATGGAAAAATATCTGAACTTCATGAATGACACCACAGAAGTAGCAAAGAGTTACAGTCATCGTTAAAACTGTCTTCAAGTATCCTGACTGCAATCCAGTCTACGTAGGATGGCCTACAAAGCTGCCAGGCAGGCAAGAATGGGGGAGAGAAAAGCAACAGTTCTCCCAAGCCTCATGCTAAAAGAGTATACAATGCTTGTGCCCTCAACCAGTCTCTGCAGAACAGACGCCAAGCAAAGATCCCCCAGAGACTTATTTTTGTATAACTCTTGGAAGCTAGCAGGCTCCTCCTCCAGCTGCTGTTAATCCGTTACATGCATTCACTGAGGCAAGCACACACATCAAACACACTGTCATTTCTTTGATGTGCTGTTCTTCAGAAGGGGAACGGCAAGCAGATTAGATTCCTTCATGTAGTGATCTGACAGGGCCTGTAAACATCTTGTGCAAGGACTGCCGCACGCTGAGAGGAGGAGCAGCCTTACAATAGCTTCCAGACCTTCTTCAGACCCAATTAGCCAAGATGGACGCTGGAAACCCGGGGGAAATTCCAGTGGATTTAGAATACTTCCCCTCACGCACTTAGAGCAGCTGAGCATTCCAGGAAAACATCTCCAGTTGGAAAGTCAAAGGAAGGATTCAGTAAAAGTCAACAACTAGCTGAATAGTTAGTCAACTGAGTCAATACACACTGAAAAGCAGCAGAGGCCACAAAATCTACATGGATGGCTACAGATCCAGCTTGTTCTGCGACTGAATCATATGCAGCATCTTTGCTGTTTGTTGAACTTCTTCAAAGTTTGCAAAGTCCATCCAAACATGTGAGCTCTGCTTCCAGAGGGCAGAAAAGAACAGCTGTGTCTTATGAACTGAAGTTAATAATTCTTAGCACACTGTAGCAGTTGGAAGCTTTTAAAAAAAAGGCAGCATTTACATTAACTAATAGCACTACAATAACCTGTAACAAACCAACCCACTCCAAAGGAGCACAATTACAGAAAAAGCTTGAAATTTAATCCAAAGAAATAATCAACTCATGTAGGAGAAAGCCACACAAAGACTGTTTGTCATTGTCCGTAACTACCATCCCCACCAGTCTTACAGTTTCCAAACTGAAAAGGGCACAAAGTGTGTAGTAAGGTACAAGAGGAACCTTAAAACACCCTGGAAAATTATACCTGGCTTTTCTTGCCTATCTCCTTCCTATACTGAAAGAAATATAACTTGTTCCTCTTTACCACTTATATGAACACTGTCCCTTCTGACTTCAATAGTAAATGTCACAGTGTAGACCTGGTCTCTGACCATTAAAGACAAAAAGAGAAGGCTAAGACTCATTTATATCGTTTGAGAGTCACTAGACTACCTCAAGCATTTCCTCAAACTGTGGTTTAGTGACACACTGCCCGGGAAGGTGGTGGAGTCGCCGTCCCTGGAGCTGTTCAAGGCAAGATTGGACGTGGCACTTGGTGCCATGGTCTAGCCTTGAGCTCTGTGGTAAAGGGTTGGACTTGATCTGTGAGGTCTCTTCCAACCTTGATGATACTGTGATAATACGCTGAGTAGGTCAACTGACATATGCCATTCCTACCCATGTGCTGCTTCCACCTCCTGGATCTGTTTTTCCAGACACAATATACTTCTTGTCATAACTGCCTATGAAAGGCAACCCTTCACTGGGTTAGGAAACTTACCTATCTGCAAGGTAACACAGGCAAAATACATTTTTTTATCTGAATCAACCACTTACAATGATTCACCATAAGGCTGCACAAACATATGAGGAGAGATAGAGAGGAGGGCAGGATGTGAATGCCAACTGTTCGATCCCCTCCTGCTACACAGAAGATGCACCCAATCCAAAGCCCCTCCCTTGGGCCAGCACTGACAGTCACTCCTTTGATCTTGTTATAGGCCCATCATGAAGCTAAGCTAGCAGAAAAGTTACAGCACATCATTAGCAGGCTGGAAGAATTAGTTCTTTCACCCTGCAAAGAGCAACCTCAGCCTCACAGTTCAACCATGTAACCCTGACTTGTTGAGATAACATCAGCCAACTCAACTCCAGAATCACACTGCCTAGGCTATTTCCATTACAGTGTAAAACAAGCAACTTGAAACTGTGTTTAAAGTAATATATGCTGCTATGTGTCACTCTACTACTAACACATAGCCCTAACCAGTCAATTACTACAGCTCAGCTAACAGGTGACAATCCACCACTTGGCGTCCTGTAACTGGACCCTGAAAGGCTGAGCTTATCTGAACATTACTGCACCAACACCCTTACCACCGCTTATTCATTTCATAGCCTTTATAGCACTATAGCCTTGGAGACTTCAAAACAATTTGACACAGAAAGCTCCTGCCTTTAAGAAATTAACAAAAGCAGTTCCTACTTGCACAGTACCACAGCACAGCATCCATACAATGAGCAAGAGATTCACACGGAACAAAGCAACTGGCAGAAGGTGAGGAATGTAAGAGAAAGAAGACAAAAATACAGAACCTGGTAAAAAGCAACCAAAATACATTTTATGAAGAGAAAGGTAAAGCCAACTACAACAGAAAAAATGCAGTGTGGAACTTCTGTTCAGAATAGAATAGCTGTCACAGCTTAAGGGCTTCCAATGCCATGACAAAAATAAAAGAAGTGCCTTTGAAGAAAATTTTATTCGCTTGACATTTCAAACCAACACAGTATTTTTAAGTCAAAACTAAAGACAAAAGAAAGCATTCAGTGAATGCAGACTGGACTCAAATAATAAGATTTCTAACCCATGTATATACTGAATTATAAGGAGCAGAAATTCTTGCATTTAAACTGGACCAAATCAGTCTTCTGAAGATTCCACATTAGCCTGCTGAGAGCTCCAGGTTTCCTTGAAGCACTTCCACAAGAGCAAGCCTCAATAGTGACTCACTTAAGAAAGAACACCCTGCATCACATGAAACCACAGCACAGAAACACTGGTAATCAAGATCACTGAAGCCACTATTTCAGCTCTGGCAGGAACCTGACTTCAAACAAGTTTGTGTGTAAGACAGGTGCAGCAGTGTATCCACGCAGAGTCTCTTCCTAGACTTAACAGTTTGTTACCAGTTTATGTCCTGAAGTAGGATTGCTACTTCAGGATTTACTGCTGATGTTGCTTACGTTATTATTGAATAGCTTGGTGAAAAGAAGGGTCACTGAAAACCCTTTCACTCTCTACAACTCCCTGAAAGGTTATAGCAATGTATGAGTTGGTATCTTCTCCCAAGAAACAAGTGAACAGGGCAAGAGGAAATGGACTCAGATTGTGGCAGGGAAGGTTTAGGTTGGACATAATGGACAATTTTTTCATTCAAAGGGTTGTCAAGCCTTGGAACAGGCTGTCCAGGGCACTGGTGAGATCCCCACCTCTGGAGGGATTGAAAAGCTGTGTAGGTGTGATGCTGAGCGCCATAATTTAGTGGTGACTTGGCAAGGCTGGGTTAGTGGTTGGACTCAATGACATTAAGGGACTTTTCCAAACAAAATGATTCTGTGACTAATGCATCTACGGTGTATTAAATCTGAAAGAGTGTGGATAAGGCAAACATCTGTGTTGTAAAGGAAAACCTACAGTCAAATAAATGTAAATTCTACAGTTCAGCAGCATTTAGCTGGATCACCATAATAACAACTACCTAGTGCCATGCAGAGATCCATCTGAGTAAGTATTTTGTCAATGCATCATTGCTTACCTGCTCTTTGCAAAATGATTGAGAAGTTCCCATAAAGTCTGTTGACAGAGAAAAGTGTCTTGTAAACGGGAGCCATCGTCCAATTGTAAGGCAATCCGAACCTGCAGGAAAAAGACACTGAATTATTCTCAGAACTGAATGAAAACATTTTCCTTTACATTTCTTCTGATATTTCAGAATATTTCTAGAACCTGCTATATTAAAAAAAATTACTTCTTCTAAACACTTGTTGAAATTAGATGCTTGAGCGTGTCCAGAGAAGGGTGACGAGGCTGGTGAGAGGCCTTGAGCACAGCCCTACGAGGAGAGGCTGAGGGAGCTGGGATTGGTTAGCCTGGAGAAGAGGAGGCTCAGGGGTGACCTTATTGTTGTCTACAACTACCTGAAGGGTGGTTGTGGCCAGGAGGAGGTTGCTCTCTTCTCTCAGGTGGCCAGCACCAGAACAAGAGGACACATCCTCAGGCTGTGCCAGGGGAAATTTAGACTGGAGGTGAGGAGAAAGTTCTTCACTGAGAGAGTCATTGGGCACTGGAATGGGCTGCCCCGGGAGGTGGTGGAGTCGCCGTCCCTGGGGCTGTTCAAGGCAGGATTGGACGTGGCACTTGGTGCCATGGTCTAGCCTTGAGAATTGTGGTAAAGGGTTGAACTTGATGATCTATGAGGTCTCTTCCAACCTTGTTGATACTGTGAAAATGGATTATACTAAACCTGTTGATTTAAGCATCAACTTGTAGAACAACTTCCCTGGGGCAGAAGAAAGAGAGCACTTGCACATCTACAGAGAGAAATAATAAACATGGTGCAAACCTATCTGCTGAGTCATGAAGACCTAACCAACTATTATCAGTCTAAAGACTACATGTATAACCTACAACTCACTCATGCTTCCTCACCACTGAATTCTGACATACAATTTAAGAGTGAGTTAATTGGAAATCTCAGCAACAATTCTGGAGGTTCAGTTATTGAGTTCTTAAACACCTGCAGAGAATGGACAGCTCACTGCCTATGCTAACAGACACTTTTCAACCTGAAATATTGTAACCAAGGGCTCATGCAGATCCTATTCAGATAATTTCTCCTCCTCTAAAAGCAAACAAGCAAACAAAAACCAACACACAAATCCCAAGGCATTTCGAAATTGAACACACTGAGGACATTCCTGAAGAATGTCCAACTCCTAATGGTCCCAAGAGAAAAGCCTAGCAGCTGTCCAAGAGATGGAGAATGGTGGAGCACTCTAGGTGTTACTTTATGTTGTAGACATTATTAAGCTTTCTTTTTCAAAATGCCTAAGTTTCCCCAATTAGCTTACTAAAGAAAACTAAACAAAAGGTCACACTGGATAGCACCCAGTCCAGCCAAGTGTGGTCTCATGAAGATCACAGAAATTGGCCTTATTCAGAAGTTTGAGAGAAGCATAAGACATAGAATCAACCAGGTTGGAGGAGACCACCAAGATCATGCAGTCCAACCTAGCACCCAGCCCTATCCAGTCAACCAGACCATGGCACTAAGTGCCTCATCCAGGCTTTTCTTGAACACCTCCAGGGACAGTGCCTCCACTACCTCCTTGGGCAGCCCATTCCAAGGGGAAATCACTCTCTCTGTGAAGAACTTCCTCCTAACATCCCTTTCTCTCATTTTGTGTTTTCACATGCTCCTACCAACAATCTCAGTGCATTCTCTCTCTCTCTGTGAGAGTCTGAGGAGGGTCTGTGTGTGGGGAGTGTAGGTATGTGAGCATGAGGAGGGAGAGAGAAAGAGACACAGAGATAAAAAAAATAGGCAACACAGACTCCTGCAATTGACTGTGATTTCCTTGGGCAATATGTTTGTCATCTGCCTCGGCTCCTACCAGTCCTTGCAGACTGCAAATTGTGATCTGCTGGATACAAGAACTTTTCTACACAAAGGAAACAGTGGCATCATCAACAACTAGCCAACAGAACTATGTCATTTCATCCCACCACTATGACAACCTCCTGGTTTCTCTATGCTGGAGACAAGCCTTAGATTATTCTCAACTACAAGAGAGTGATGACAGCTGACATCACCATTCCCTAAGAATCCAGCCCAGAAATTCAGACTACCAGTTGCATCAGTTTTTGGGCAACAGTTCAAAGCAAAGTATGTCACGAAAGTCCCATTCAGTCAATTAGAAAAGTCTTTTTGAAAATCCCAGGCTTTATATAAAATAGAGACTAATGCCAATTATCTTTTAAGTTTACAAACATCTAAACAAAAGGGTAACAACTTTAAGACCACAGCTGCACCGATGGTATCCCCCAGATCATCTGCAATGAGAAGGAGAATTGGATTCATTTTTCACTAATGAACTGTCTTACAGGCAAAGACAAATCCAAACCCATTCTATTTCTGAAAGACCAGATTTGCTGAAACAACCTGTGATTTATTGAAACCTCCACAGGAAACTGCTGCCAACACACCACAGGAAAGCACACCTGCTTTCACACATATTATCTCAATAAAAGAGACAGTAACAAAAAGCACAGAACCAAATTCATCCCAAACTTACTGCAGCTGGTCAGCATGATTGAGCCCACCTCTCGACTGCCTCTATACTGGGGCATAATAATGGTGCCAGCTCTAGTCACAGTTATCCGGCTATTTTAAATTTCCTACAGTATCTGACACCAGTTCCCTGTTGCAGAGAATTCTTTTGGTCAATTGTTCTGTACAAAGTATTTGTTCATACTGTCTGTAAAATTCTTCCAAATGAACTCTCTTAGTTTATGGGACAGCAGCTCTGTTTAGACTGCACCCTCCACAAGTATATTTGCTCCACCTTCTTGACTCCACAAAATAGCAACAAGCAGTCCAAGAGAAAGCTCACTTTTGTAGATTCTTCTGCTGAAATACAACTACAGAGGAACAACTTAAACTTTCATTAGCTCTTCTCTTTTGCAACCCAGAGATTCCATGTTATAACCACTCCCTAAAATGCATGGTCCTCCTAACACTTTCTGCTGCGCTGCATACTATCTTCACAGAGGAAAAAAAGCAAAATCACTCTTTTCCTTCAGTACAATACCTCCCAGAGTTTATAGAGATAGATAATGGCTGAACTTGATCTTAAAGTTTTTTTTCCAATCAAATCAATTACATGATTCTATGAAACTGGATGCAAATGTCAGATAAAGTCACTGTACCACTCTCTTCTGGAAGACAAACTCGGTGCCATCACAATTTTAACTGAAAAATTTAAGCAGATGCTAGCAGCTTGTGGGTTTCTCTTTTAGTAAAGGCATCATTCAGAGCACAAATATCCTTCTATCACAGAGTCAGAAAGAAAACACTAAGGTCAAAACCAAGTATACAGAGGTTTTACAGAGAAAAACACAGACATCAGAGGCCCCCAAAACTACACTGCACACCCGCAGCAAACTAGAGCACAGACTGCAAAACCTTCTCGCACTACCAAGTTCACTTTTCAACGTAAGTGACATCTAAAGCAACTGCCTATGACAGAATACCACTAGCACAATTTGGCAGAGACATTAAGAGATCAGCACCAACAGTCCTTAAAACTTCCACAAAGTTTGAGAAACTCCATACGAGGAAGTCAGCAAAGAGAAAGATGACTGCCAGTGATAGACAAATGTTCATTCCCAGGCTACTTAAACCAGACCATACATCATTTTTACCACATAAAATGTTCACGCTCATTAACATCTACCCATAGTTTTACAAACCATGCCTCCCACTGCTATAATGACATGCATGAAAGACTTCTAAATCTCCTGAACACGACAGTAATTCCTACAGAACACACCATCTGCAAGCCCTTTCAAAATTATACTAAACAGGGACATTTGGGGGTTGTTAAACAAAGCACACGTCACAAAAACCATTCTAAAGCTGGGTGAGCAACGATGCTGGGAAAGAAGAAAATGAGAATCCTCTAAAAATGTGAGATTTAGTGCAGAGGCAGACAACAGCAGCTGAAATTGCACTTAGGAAAGGGAACTGAGGAGCTCAACTGCTGAGTGACATCATCAGTGATGTTTAAGTTTTGATACACTCCTGGCTTCTAGTTTTGCAACATCCCAACAGCTCTCCCTGTCCTCCAGCGCACAGATGGAGCTTCACCATCACACAGACTGCAAGCAGCTTCACTAAACTACCATTTTCCACCACACCTCAACCAGCCTTGGGGTGGTCTTCCACTCAAGCACTGACCAGGCCTAACCGTGCTCCCATGCTCTTGTTCAGTAGGTCTGATGAGATGATATCCAGCAGAGCTGATAACTGCACAAATGGGGGTCATGCTGTGGAATGAACATACCGTGTTTCCAATTTCCACTTTATTAGTGACTGGCACCATCTCCAGCTTGGCATTGTTGGGCAGTCTGGCAAATCTCCACTGTAGAGAGAGGTCCAACACACTCCTCTGAAACCTAAAGAAGAAGATAGTCCATGAAGACACCAGGAACCATCCAATGTTACCTTGAGATCACTTCAGGGACTGGCAACAAAGCAAAGTCCAGACATTGAGCAAGAGAATTCCCCGCAGGCTGACTAGAACTCATAGCACATGATTCAACAACGGACAAGTGGTAATCCAGAAGAGAATCACCAACAATCATTCTGCATACCAGAAAAAGCTGCAGTTTGTGGAGGTCACAGATAAAATACTCAAATGTATGTTCCTTCTCAAGCTTGAAAAAAACAGTAACTGAACACAGACTGAGGCTTAATGTTCACTGTTAAATAAAAAGGTACTTTCTCTTTTTGCTAACACTAAGGCAAATAACCTCTTGGTTATGCTACAGCAGGTGCACATAGTCAACTCTCCACAGAAGAGGGAAGTCTGACCAGCCTGTGAGCTTGCAGAAGTGTATGTGCAGGAAGGGACATCTGGGTGGAAACTACACAGGATTTTGATCGACCCCAAGAGCATAAAGAACTTGGCACAGGAAAACCGGGAGACTAGTTTGAACAAAGTCACTTCAGGGAGCATCCCGACGCACAGCGTGTGGCTCCTCTGCCCAGGGAATCAGTTCCTCACCCGCTTCCATGCAAGACTCACACAGCTGTCACGACGACTGAACGAAACCTGACGTCGGTGACAGCTCGAGGGCCCCCGGATCCCTCTCTGACACCCGCCGGCCCCACCCACACCCGGGCCGGGCCCGTGCGCCTCGCTGCGGGGCGAGCCTCGCGGGGAGCCACAGCCTAGGACGGGCCGCGGGCACCGGGCGTGGGCCTCGACGGCAGCGCGGCCGGCAGCTCGCCAGCGACAGGCCCCGCGGGCCCGGGACAGCGGCCGCAGAGGACCAGGCGGGGCCTCTTCGACCGGCAGCACAGCGCGGCCTCCACCCGGGCCCGGGCCGCGCTGCACCTCCACCAACCCAGCAGCACGAAGGTGGCCCCGCGGTGAGACTCACTTCAGGCCGTACTCGCCGGGGCTGCCGCCCTGCTTCCTGCAGACCTCCTCGAGGATCTGCGGAGAGAACAGAGGCGTTACAGGCCGAGCCGCGGCTCCGCCGCCGCGCTGCCGGCCGCCCCCACCCCCAGACCCACCTGGAGCAGCACCGTGCCGGGCCCCACCCGCACCGTGACCCGCCGACCGGTGGGGGCCAGCACGGACACCACAGCACCCCCCCCGCCCGCCGCCGCCGCCATCTTCCCGCCCGCCGCCGTGCCGGCCCCGCGCGGCTGGGGCGGGGCTGGGTCCTGGGCCGGCCCTACCGGCGGGCACCGCCCCGCCCCGCGGAGGACGGCAGCCGGGCAGCGCCGAGCTGTGCCGCCGCCGCGGAACGGGCGGGTGCTTGTCCGGTACAGCGGCATTTACGTTCCCCGTGGTGTGGACGGGGCAGCTGGTGCCGCCGGCGCTTGCTAGCGGAGCTGGGGAGGGGACGTGGAGGACGCCGAGCGGACAGAGGAGCCCGCAGCGCGGCACGAGTTGAGGGAGCGGGGCGGGTGGAGGCAATTCCCGGCTCTACCGGACCGGACCGGGCCCAGGGCCTTACGGGGAGCTAGAGGGGAGAACAGCATCTGCTGGCAAGGCGTAGTGCTGGTCTTTGGGTGTCCAGTTTAGTTACCTGAGGGCTGAGAAACTAAACCTCGAAACACAGCGGGGCACCCCGAGTCCCAGCGGACTGATGGGGGCCAGCCCACATGCTAGATTTACGGACAGGAACCTCTCGCGGATTTAAGCTCTTGCCTCTTTACCAAGCAGTGATGACAGTGGCAAATAATTCCATAAACATCTACGTGTACAAGAAAGGAACTGCTTGGGAAAATACAAAAGGTGTTGCAACAGCCAGTTTCCGAGAGTAGCAGCTTGCCAAGCTCCCATCGTCAGATGAGTGCTTAGGCTCTGTCACAATCGGAACGCTGCTGGTAAGACAAACTACAGCATCCCGCATCCCGCTACCTTCAAAAGCCATTTCTGGCCAGAAGAGAAAAAATGCTGATCGGACATCTCATGGCTAGTGTTGTGAACTCAGCCATTCAGATGAGATGGCTGCAGCTAAGGGTCCAAAGATTATCTTGTTTTACAAAAGAAAACTTCTCGGAGGCTTCGTTTCATTTATGAGCTTCCCCTTCACCCTCAGCACTGCCTTTTCTGGATCGAAGGTGCCCTCAAAGACTCAACTGCAGTCTGTTTTGTTTGCTGTCATAAAAAAAAATTTAGTTTGGGTAACCACTGGAATTTATTTAGCCTAAGTTGTTACCACATGCCAAATACTTTCTCTACTTCTATATTTATCATATATGTTAAGCTTAAGTCCCCACTGCCACCCTCAATGCCCACAAAAATGTCTGCTTTGCTTGGCTTATAAAGGGAAAAGATCCTTTTAAGGAAGATAATTTTGTGAAAGATAACACTTGCTCGTTTTTACCATATCAGCAGCGTGAGAGAAGGAAGAAAAAGAGAGGATGGGAATAAAAATTATAGTGAGTTATCCCCTTGCTTATGCATGTGGATTCCTAAGCCCACCCAGCACCATAAATGTTCATGAAAATGTAGTAAGAGTAATAAAGGAGATCTCAGCATAAATATAATACTTTAAAATGTCTTTTCATTTGTCCCATTCTGTTAGGAAGTATCATTGTCATATAACTTGTACAGCTACAGCATTTAGGATTCAGCACCCCAGTCCATATCTGCAATTTCCAAACACATTAAAACAGTTTAAAGTGATGTATTTTACTTCTGGAGTCAGGAAGAACAAGGTGTATACATTCAGCCTGTTTTCACAGAACAGCTGATCAATAACATGTCAGTCCACATCAGATGCATGGCTATGAGTCGTATGTTGATACCCTCTACATTACCTATGTGCAGCGTAGCTGTGTCTGGAGGTATTATCCCCATTTTCCTCACATTTGTCCATTCTCAGCTTATATTATGGCAAACTCTGTTCATACTCTGAAATTCGGCACTACTTAAGGAGTTTGTAAATCACCATCCTCTCAAGGTTGTTCTTTTCTAGGAGAGAGGTCCACATTTAAGAGCTAGACTGGCTTGGCCCAAGGTTATCAACACATCAATCCGTCCCTGGGGCTGTTCAAGGCAAGATTGGACGTGGCACTTGGTACCATGCTCTAGCCTTGAGCTCTGTGGTAAAGGGTTGGACTTGATGATCTGTGAGGTCTCTTCCAACCCTGATGATACTGTGATACTGTGATTACCCATGATGGGAACAGCAGCAGAGCAAATCACATTTTCCCCAGTATCAGCCTACAGTTTTCATCAATCTGCATCTCCTGGACTTCCCAAATCAGAAATTCTATCTTTACATCTAATCACACCAAACTGATCTTTCTTACATGAATTTGCCCAGTCATGTTTTAAACCCACCTGAGCTTTTGGCATCCACAGGATCATAGGGCAATAGAACAGATATATTTCATTTTATGTGGTTTAGAACTTCTTCCTTGGCGTTCCCCAGCTCTTATTAAGAACCAATCACTGATCACTCTCTGTTATCATGTCTAATGTTCACAAGTCTAGAGATGTATATCTTACATTTCCCTACCCTTTTTTTTGTTGTCTTTTGCTGTAAAATACATGAAGAGGCATGAGGACTTAAGGGCAAGATTGTCCTGAAAGTTCTTCACACTTGCCTATAAAGTGTGCAAAAAATTATCTGTGGAGTGCAAGTTCTTCATAGTCTTTAAAACAGGGTAGAGATCCAGAGCTCTGCAAGTATCTGCCACAGTATGAAGATATCCTGTCTTTCCACTAATTAATGCCGTCAGAGAAGGCATGAAGAAGAAGAAACAATTAAAATGGCTATGTCAACACCAGTGATTATTCAGCTGCTGAGATGCAGCAGCCATTCAATGTTTAAAGATACATTTTGGGTTTCATGGAGCGCAAAATATTGATCTTGTTTCTGGATGGGGGTGGGCAGCTCCTATTTGATGTCTGAAGCAGGGCAGCTGTTTCCTATTTTGCATTTGGAAGTGACACATCCCTTAAAGAAATGTTGCTCCTGTTAAAAAGACACCAATGTAATTTGAGCTGAACATTTCCAAGTTGCAGGATTAGAGAGATGAATCCAGTTTTTAATGGCATGTCATAATCACAAAGTCGCAGAGAGGTTAAGGGTCACATTTCATACCCAGAGCCACTTTTAATCTCAAATATTTATCTGAAACTAGAAGCATCAGGAGAGAAAGCAGGAGGTAACTACAGCCTGGAGTTCATTAAAACACTACAAAGAAAGAGAAACTCATTAGCTGAAAATACCCATAACAATTTGGCATTTGTGCCACTCAGCACCATGAGGGTGCCTGTGAATCCGCCAGGTGAGTCTCATCAGAACAACATCCACTGTGCTGAAAACTTTTCAGAAACTGCATTCCATTAATGATGACAAACTGTAGAAAGAACTTTCCCTAAAATCCCCTTTCAGGCAGGCAGTGCTTTGCATTAGATACATTGCCCTGGTATTATGCATGTTTGCATTGTCACACACCCACACAGAGTAGTACACGAAGTTGTTTCCCCAGGAAGCATGAAAAAAAAACATTCCCCCTACCCCCCCGGCCCTTTCTTTCAAATGGTTTAGAATTTAAATGTGATCGTCCAGAAGTGTGGTAAAGAGTTCCAACACATGGTAAGAAACAAGAGTTACTTATCACAGTAACTGTTTATGAGAAGCAACCTGTTCTAGTGGGAGGTGTCCCTGCCTGTGGCAGGGGGCTGGAACTGGTTGTCCCTTCCAACCTAAACGATTCTGATTCTATGATTCTAAGTGTTCCTCCTGGCTGTAACAACAGGACACGCTACTGGCAGTGCAGAGACCTGAGGATATTTAAGAGGGGGGTTCCTGGCAGAGCATCACCCAGCATGTTATGTTTGTCAGAAGAGTAGAAATGAGCTCTGTCGCCCTATCAGAGTTCTTTACTACCCCCACCCACAAGTGATGTTGGAAGAGATGGTGGTAGCATGACTAAACGAAAGCAGGATTTTATCTCTTGGTGAGTGGTCTTCTATAGATGGTCTTCTTACACCACACACACTTTTTATTGATACAAAACTCAAGAAGCAAGCCAGGGAACTTCACTAGAGCCAAGGCAGTAGACCTGATTAAATCATGTGTAAGAGCTGTCTACACAAGGCAAACATACCTGTAGCACAAGTCCTTGTAGAGGACTTTAGGTGTAACCTCTAGGTTTCTGAGAGGGAAACATCAAAAGAAGTCTTGAAGCTGCCTTGACCTTGGCAGAGTACAAGGGAATCCCAGAATTACCCCATTTGCTGTTCTGGGCCCCCCAGTTTAGGAAGGACACTGAGATGCTTGAGCGTGTCCAGAGAAGGGCGACGAGGCTGGTGAGAGGCCTCGAGCACAAGCCCTACGAGGAGAGGCTTAGGGAGCTGGGGTTGTTTAGCCTGGAGAAGAGGAGGCTCAGGGGTGACCTTATTGCTGTCTACAACTACCTGAGGGGTGGTTGTGGCCAGGGGGAGGTTGCTCTCTTCTCTCAGGTGGCCAGCTCCAGAACAAGAGGACACAGCCTCAGGCTGCGCCAGGGGAGATTTAGGCTGGAGGTGAGGAGAAAGTTCTTCACTGAGAGAGTCATTAGGCACTGGAATGGGCTGCCTGGGGAGGTGGTGGAGTCGTCGTCCCTGGGGCAGTTCAAGGCAAGGTTGGATGTGGCACTTGGTGCCATGGTCTAGCCTTGGGCACTGTGGTAAAGGGTTGGACTTGATGATCTGTGAGGTCTTTTCCAACCTTGGTGATACTGTGATACTGTGATACTGTGATACTGCACAGCACAGTCCACTACATTTCAACATAGGAGAACTACATTAGGACATACTGGAATATACTATGCAGGATATTTCCTTTTGAAAGGTAGCCATTTAAAAAAGCATCTCCTTTAATATTATTCCAAATCGTTACAAATTAATTGCTGGCCTCCTACATGTCTTACTCCTGCCAATAAATATGCCCAGTCTTCAGTGCCTGGAGCAGGAGTCCAGTTCTTTCACAGCTTCTCTGAGCTTCCTTCTGCACTGAGCCCAAGATATTCACTGTAGGGTTGTTCCTCTCAAAAGACTAAACTTAGTGAACCTTTCATACTGGAGGACAGTATTAATAATTTCTCTGAAATTTGTGTGCACTTTGATGCTCTCTCAAATATTTCAAAGGGTTAAACTGTACTAGAATGAAATGCTTAAAAGAAAGCAGCCTGTCATAATCTCACGCAGCCTTACACTCTTCTATCAGCCTTTCTGCTCCTTCCTGACAGAGAGAATAGAACATTTTACTGGGCTTTGGAAGGATGATGAGTAAGAGAATCCTGCAAGAAAACCTCCTGAGTTACTTAATCCAGGAGAAGTAAGAAAGCTGAAGGAGGATCAGAAAAGCCAAAACAGGCAAGATTTAAATGCCCTCCTTCACCTCACAGGAAAAGGGCCCAAAGATCTGCAACCCACTTTGCCTTAGGGTTCTTCACTGGTATATCACATTTAGTCTCCCCTTAATGCATCAGCTGGTATATGTTAGAGACCAGTAACTGCTGACCTGCCTGAAGAGGAGCATGGAGAACAAGAAAAAACACAAGCCTGTCAGTGAGATGAATGACAGCTTTTTCTCTGAAGTAGGATGGAGTTTAGCAACCTTATCTTTCCTGCTTTCTTGCTGTAGCTAGTGGTACATGAAGTCTTAAGAGCTGTTTACACCAACTGTTCCAGTGATCCTGGAGCACTGTTGGAGACATACTGGTTCATCTCTTCAGACTTTCCATAACCTTCCCAATTTTCATCTGCACCTCTGCTCAGGCAGATGGATGAGCTCCTTAACTTGCTGTAACTAGTCCTAGTGATCAATTACCTGTCCTGACTAGTGAGGAAGAGATGCTAAGGGCAGTGTAGAAAAAGTTATGACGATGTAGAACTGTGCTGGGACAAAAAAGTGAATCTAGTGTGTGTGTGAAGGAGTATATTCACTTTCTTGGCTTCTCCTGGCTTGAAGATGCTGTGGGTACTATCAGCATTTACACAAAGGAAAATATTTGGAGCTAAAAGTCTGACTGAGGACAGAGGCAAAACCAAGACTATATGAGTGGCTGAAAGATTAAACAAACAAACAAAAAGACCCCGACAACATGGCATGCAAATTGCAAAACCATGTGCAACACAGGTAGGAAAATCAGAGCTGAGAAGACACTAATAAAGTCCAAACATGCTAAAATATAGCTGCAGCAGATGGACAGCCTTTGGAGAGCCTTTTGCTCATCAAAACCCCCTCAGATTACACTGTTCTCACCTTTTCTGATCCCAGGTAGATTACCGTTCCCGGTACAGTTTCCCTGCTCTTCTCTGGAGGGTTGTCGAGGGGTGTGAGCTGTTTTGGACTCTAAATAAAGATGGGATTATTCAAAGAGCAGCATGTTGTCTGTATTTCCTCGGGGTTTAATACTGAGGTCTGCGACAAGGGCAGCTTTCCTGCGACATTCTTCACTCTCACAGAGGACAGGCACTGAGCTAACTGGAACCTAACATTTCTTCTCCGTGCTTCTTGGGAGTCACTGGAAGTGTCCTCGCCCCGGGGAATAACCTGGGAGAGCTGCTGAGCAAACCTACTGAGCTACCGGGAGCAAACCTCCTGAGCTGCCAAGCGCACCGTTTAGTCCCCCCCGCGGTGCGGAGGCTCCATCTGCCCCGTCCGCCACACAGAACCACTCCCGCCGACCCGGGACTGCGGCGGGGCAAAGGGCCGCTGTACTGGCAAGGACGGATCTGGGGTCCAGCTGTCGCAGCGACTGTCTGAATGCAGCTAGGGCCACCGCGTCCTTTCTTGTTCCACGGCGGCAACATTCCCGAGCCGGGAGAGATCCGCTGCCCTCCCCAGTCACCCGCAGGCGCCTAGGCGGATCGGACACCGATGTCTTAGTGACAAATAACTGCGTCCCGGCTCCCCGCCGCTCCTTGAGAGCCAGCGCCAGATTGGAGAACAGCACCGCGGGACAATCTACACAGGCACCATGGGACCGGCGCGGGGGGCTCAGCAGCGAAGGGAGCCGGGGGCTGCCCAGGGGAAAGGAGGCGGCAATCCCGCGGGGTGGGGCGGGCTGCACCGCCCACATGGAGCCGGGGCGGAGCCGCCGTCGGGGCCGGGGGGGGTGAGGTGGGGGGAGGGTGATGGTGGGGGGAAAAGAGGGGGGGCGGCACGGGCCGGGGGCACCGCCGCGGGGGCTGCCACGTGCGGGTCCTCACGGCCCGACCCCCGCGGCCGGCCCCGGTCCCGCAGAGAGGCCACCCCGAGTCCCTACCGCCGCCGCCCCTGCGGGCGAGCCTGGCGGGCGCCGCCAGCCGCGGCCCCGGCGCCGGCAGGGGCGGCGATGGCGGCGCCGGCGGCGGGGGGCGCGGGGCGCGCCCCGACGGAGCGTCCCGCCGTGCCGGTGCGGCGAGGCGCAGACCCCCCGCTCCCTCCGCCTCGCTCCGAGGGGGCGGAGGGCAGGGCAGGGCGGGGGCTGGCCGGCTGCTGCCCCACGCGGCGCCCGGGCTGGCGGCGCCCCCGGAGTGCTCCCCGCGCACTCTGTGCCCCTCTGTCATGCTCGCCGCCTGGGAGCGGGCGGCGGGCTCCTGCGCCGGCAGCCGCGCCGCCGAGCCCGCGCCGCCGGCGCTGTCCTCGCCGCCCTCGCCGCCCGCCGCCGACCCCCGTCCTCGCGGGCGGCGCGTCGGGGCGCGGCGGAGCGCGGGCGGTGCTGCCCGCCGCCTGGGGCTGGCTGCCGCCGCGGCGAACGGCGGGTGGCGGCGGGCGGCGATGGGCACGGCAGCCGTGCACCTCCTGCTGTTGCTGGGGCTACTGCACGCCGGGCCCGGCGGCGAGGGCAGGAAAGGCTGGCGGCGGCGGGGACCCGCGGCCCGCGAGCGCGGAGAGGCGGCGGCAGCCGAGAGCTTCCCGCTGGACTTCACCGCCGTGGAGGGCAACATGGACAGCTTCATGGCGCAGGTCAAGAGCCTGGCGCAGTCGCTGTACCCCTGCTCGGCCCAGGCGCTGCCGCACGACCTGCGCCTGCACCTCCTGCACAATGCCTCGGTCACCTGCAACGACGGCAGCCCGGCCGGGTGAGTCCCCGCGCCGCGCCCCGTCGCCCCGTCCGTTACGGCTCCTCGGTTCCATGCTGCCCGCAAGCTGCCCCGCGCCGCTCGCTGCCGGTTCCGCGGCCACGGCTCTCGGCTGCGGCCCCTGCTCGCCGCGCGCGTCCCCCGAGCCCCAGTCCCGGGTTCGCCGCGCGCGCCCCCGGCGTCGGCCCCCCGAGGATTGTGGCGCCACCTCGCGGCGGCGGATGGCGTGGCGGCGACAGGTGCAGCGGGCGCTTCCCGGGCGACGGCGGCGTGAGGCGTGTGGCTTGGCGGCCGCTGCCGTGCCGCCGCCGCCACCCCCGCGCTCGGCCCCGTCGCCCCGGCCCGAGCAGAATCAAAGCGCTGCGGCCGTGCCTGGCTCCTGCTCAGGCTGCGCCGCTTCTCTCTGTCCGCAGCTACTACCTCAAGGAGTCCAAGGGCAGTCGGCGGTGGCTGCTATTCCTGGAAGGTGAGCTACGGTCCCTGCACCTCCGCACCGGGCGGAGACGGGAGCGGGGAGGCAGCTGTTTGCTGCCCCAGCGGGCTGCTCCCGAGGGGCTGCCCACCGCGGCCCGGCGCCGTGCGGGGCGGCTGACCCCTCTCTCCCCTCACCAGGAGGGTGGTACTGCTTCAACAGGGAGAACTGCGATAGCCGGTACGACACCATGCGGAGGCTCATGAGCTCCCGGGAGTGGCCCGCGACACGTGTGGGTGAGTGTCCCCCGCCAGCCCCGGTAGGATCGCCCAGGGAAGCGGGAGCTGGACGTGGCAGCTGCCCACGGTAGCAGTGTCCTTGCAGGCACAGGTTTGCTGCCAGGTACCCATGGCAGCCACCAACGGGCCAGAGAACACTTGCACACATACTTGTGTCTCCACTATGAACCAGTTCAGGAAGCAGGGATGTGCACCCGTGACTGGGCATACACTGGTTCCTGGTGGGCAGTTCTGGTTAATTTAAATGCACTCAGGTATTCGCTCCTGCTGGGGTCTGCAGAGATGTAGTTTAGTGGTTAGGTTGATGAAGAGACTCTGTGTTTCTCTTACCCCTGTCAGAAGAGCTGTCTTGGGGCCCCTCTCCTCTCCCTGTCACGACAGGTGCACGTTCTCACACACTGCCAGTTGTGTGTACCTGCAGGACTGGCCCTGGGCACAGGAAGAAACCAGATCTGAGCTTTCACCTGGAGCTGCATGGTTCCACCTTTTCCCTGCGTGCAGCATCACTTATCCAACCACAATGATACCCTATGTGGAAGCAGAAGTTTGGTGTGTATATAAAGTGTTTGTAGCTCATGTATCAAGTGGGATTAGCACCCTGGGTACATGGAATCGGAACCACCAGGCTCCTGGGTCAGCACAGAAGCGTTGAGGTTCCCTCTTCACTCTCACTGGCTACAGTGCAGCTTTCCGAGCACCCAAACCTCTGTCATTCACATAGATCTTATAATCCTGTACGTTGGAATTCACCTGCTAGCATTTGGGTTTGTAGAAGGGCTTAGTTTTAAGTGTATGTCACAGGTCTTTCTCAGTACTACAAGAGGTTTCTGAGCAGGCAGAGATGAATCAAATCGGGAAATTCACACATGCCTGAGGGCAAGTTTAGAAATGTTCCCTCTGCTTCCCTTACTGATGTTTTCCCTCATGGATGTTTGTTTTCTGTGTGGTCAGAGATCCTGCATGAGGCTCATACGGTTTCTCTGAAGTCACAGGCTGTTCTCTGTACATTTCTTGTTTCTTTGTGCCCATCTGCAGGAACTGGAATCCTGTCATCACAGCCAGAAGAAAATCCCCACTGGTGGAACGCAAACATGGTGTAAGAAGGGACAACGGAGGGAAAATGGTTTATGCTTCAACAGCATCTCCTGCCATTTAGGCTGGCAGGAATGCTGCAAAGACAGATTGAGGCCAGCACTTGCAAGAGGAAATTGCCTATTTCCACATTTGTTCTAGTTCAGTTCTAACAAGTAGCTCTGGCAAGCTTTGGAAAAAGTCTAAGGTCTGGTCTCCTTGACCTTGTGGGGTGACCTGATGAATTACAACTGGGGATAGCTTAGAGAGCCCTCTGAAGCAGCTGAACTGGCAGATCCTGCTGTGAGTGGTAGGCTGATAGTGTGCTGGGCATTTGTCAGTTTGGGGGGGGGAGCGAGGAGCAGCTCTGAGCAAGACAGAAGTTTATATATGCATCTGTATAGGAGGGGAAAGCAGAAGAGCAGGATGTTAATGTGCATTCTGCAAGCAAGAACCAAAACTGGGAAGATAACTTCATTCCTACAGTGGTCGAGGTCAGCATTTGCACTGCTTTTCCGAGGTCCTTTCATTTTTCCTGTGAAAAACTGAAGCACAGAGAGCTTCCTGGGGCAGGCCATCCACCACTTGAGTGGGACAGCTAAGAGCAAAATGCTTGGCCTATCGTGTCCACTGAGCTCCATGCTTCAACTAGATTGATTAAAAGACACGTTGTTTATTGATTTAATTCAGTAAAACTGTCAGTGCTCAGGAGAAAAATCCAGGAGAAAAATCCAGGTGGTTATAATTGTCACTTGGTGCACAGTAAGGTAAGTTGTCTAACTTGACAAGAAACTCTTCCCCTCCCCAAGGTTTAATCTTCTTCCAGTTACTTGACCCTGTTCTCACCCCTCCTTGCGTGTCAAAGGAACGTCAGTACAGCTCTCTCTTACAGATTCATCCCTTATTGCTCAAGTGATGTTTGGAGTGGTGCCTCTTCCAAGTCTGAGAAAAGTGAGTGTTGCTGATGTGCTGTTGCTGCCCCAGACATCACAGATGAAAGGACATGGCCAGACTTCTGTGAAACTACGTGAATAAAGAACAGGCTTTTTCTTGCTGAATGGCAGGAAAGAATATCGAGCCACGTCCAGATAAAACATCCTGATCTCTTTAGCTGGGGCTGTTTTGACATAGTTCAGAGCCCCTGCTTGCAGAGATGTTACACTGATGCAGTATGCAAGGATTAGAGGAACAAAATTCCTTTTAGATGATCCTCCAGGTTCCAGCATGCAGCAAATTAAATGCTGTAGCTGAGGAACCGTAGTTTGTTGTTTGTGACTTTTTGGCTTTGCTTATCTCAGGGGCAAGTGCAGTGAATTTAGTTCAAACTTCTGCCAGGAGGATATTTGGCCTTTGAAAGAAGCTGCCTGTAGGCTTCTTTTGGGAATAAAGAATAATTTATCATCATAGACATTTTGGTAACAACAGAACTTAAGGAGTCTACTTAATGGAGTCCTCTTCCAGATCAAGCTGGAATTTGTGCAGATGAACTGTTCCACCTCTTGTGCTCCTCTGGATTTACCAACTTACACAGGATTGGTGTCTGGGTGCACCAGGGGTTTAGTTTTGCTCTTGTTCATTAAGAGTTTGACCAGAATGGGAACACTGTTGATACTTGCCCAAATTTGGCCTGAGATGCTCCATAATGTGGCTCTGCAAAGGCAGAAAGTTAATGCTTTGCTCTGAGATAATCTGCAAGTTCTGGCCTTAAATCAGATGTAGTGTCACTCAGTGTCTCTTTGTTAACTTACATTAACTTACAACTGACTTACACTGAGAAACTGACCATTGATGGATAACACAGGTCACAGGGAGGGACTGCTCATTTCCTCACAGCTTCTCACCGTTGTTCATTTGAAGCAGCTACACCTCAGCACAGGGCTGCCTTTTCAGTGGTGCTGAGGAAGCAGTGGTCTGAGTAGGTATAACATAGGGTGAAACCTTGCTTGTTGGAACTGGCTTCCTGAATTGGGGAAAAAATGGATGCAGTAAGTTGGAACTGAGATGCCAGGTGGTAGGAAGGTGTGCGCATTGCTCATGTATGGCAAAGGCTCCCATCACCTTCCTTCTTGTTTCCTGGCTTTTAATTTTACCAGTTCCCAAGCACTGTTGTGGGAAGGTGTGTTTGTGTTGCTCTGTATTGTTGACCCTCTTGTCACTTTTGGGAAAGCAAGTTTTGTATGGGGAGAGTGGACTGTCTCTTCTTAGATCTGCTTGATGCAGGTGGAGACAGTGGGCTTGGGTTCATAATCCTTTCATGAAGGTCTTAAACATTTGTTGAGAGAAAGCAAAAGGCTTAGCCTGGACAGCAAACAGTTTTGTTGACACTGAGCTCTCTCTTCCAGATGAATATGCCTTCATGGGAGCACTGATCATTCAGGAGGTCATAAAGGAGCTGGTTGGAAAAGGTCTTGGCACTGCAAAAGTGTTGCTGCTAGCAGGCAGCAGGTAGGTATCTACACAATTTCCTGTGGTGGAGACAGGAGATTCCCAGAGTAAAAAGCTGTCAGGGAAGAGGTCTTGGCAGCTCCTGAAAAGTGTTTTTCAGAAGTGTGGTGACACACAGGAAACTCTGTATCTTCTTGCTGTTGTCCTTTATGTGGTGCAACAAGGGGTGATCCAGTACCATTTCCTTGGCTTTCGGTCCAGAAGAAAATGGAGCAAATAACAAGAAAGTAAAAGCTTTGTGAGAGGGAGGGAGGAGAGGGAATGTGCTCGTTCTTCCTTGCATCAAAAATGCTTGCTCCTGTTGGCCCACACCATAAGAAATGTGCTTCTTGTGAACAGATTTGGGACATCTGATGTAAAACACCAGACTTGCCTGGCGCAGGTGCTCTGAATCATGCTGTGTTGCACAAAGCCGTGGTATGCTCAGTGTGTGTTACACTGGGGTGTAATGTAGAAGTTTTAAAGGCTGAATTTGTCTGACTTCAGATTCTGTCAGGCTTTTGGGCACTCAACCCCTGCTAAGTGATATAAGGCAGATATACCTCTGCATAATCAGAACAGCATTTGGTTTCTGGCATACCAGGTTGTTACTCAGCCTTGGTTTATTTCTAGGTGTTTTGCAAAGCGAGGGAATAAGGTGGTGACTGCCAGGTTGGTAGTGGATTATCCTGTGGATAGGTGAAGTTGTTTATAGAGTGTGCTGTGAGAGGGTCTGCACACTAACTAACCATGTGGTAGCTGTGTGCATTTCATGACTGCAGTGTTAACGTTGCTGTTGCAGTGCTGGAGGAACTGGAGTGCTCCTAAATGTGGATCGAGTGGCAGAGCAGCTGGAGGAGATGGGTTATCAAGGGATTCAGGTTCGAGGCTTGGCTGACTCCGGGTGGTTCTTGGATAATAAGCAGTATCGCAGAACTGACTGTATTGATACCATCACCTGTGCTCCAACAGAAGCCATCAGAAGAGGAATAAGGTACAATCAGACACTCTAAAGTACACTTGTGTAAGAGGCTGGAGTGTGGAGAGGATGTTCTCCTTCTCTATCTTCCTTCATTTGGGTACTTATAGGGTGTTCATCATCTACATCAGTGGTTTTTAAAAGTATTTTATTGGAAAAGACAGTGATTTAAAATACAGACATGCAAAAGAATGTGTGCAATTCTAGATGCTCTAAAATGTGTTGATGGGACACTGTAGCCAAGAGTGAATTCTGGTGTCAAGAAGCTGGAACTATAAACCAGAAATAGACTGGGGTGTGGAAATGCCATTGTTAAGACTGAGCTGTGCTTTTCCTTCTGCTTTTGTTTTGTCTTCTAGGTACTGGAATGGTATTGTTCCTGAACGCTGTAAGCTGCAGTTTAAAGAGGGAGAGGAATGGAATTGCTTTTTTGGATATAAGATTTACCCCACTCTTCGATGTAAGTGTCAGGAGAGGGATGAAATGGATTTTGGAGTTTCCCCTGTATCCACTGCTATCTTAGAGTAATCCCTTTCCCAATTTTTTTGTCTTCCCAGGTCCAGTCTTTGTTGTCCAGTGGCTTTTTGATGAGGCCCAGCTTACTGTAGACAATGTACACCTCACTGGACAACCTGTTCAGGAAGGGCAGTGGCTCTACATCCAGAATCTGGGTAGGGAGCTGAGAAACACCTTGAAGGATGTGACGTGAGTATTTCATTGAGCAGCAGCTGGCACATGCCTTTCTAAGAGACGTTCTTACCCAGTATCCTGGCAGCTTTGCTCAGATCCCTGCAGGAATGACTTCTGTCAATTTGGTAGATATCAGTTTGTCTGCATCAGAATCTTACCTTCTCATTTCTGGATAAGTGCAAAGTAATTTCCAGCTTCACAATTGTTACCTACCTTTTGTTATCAACAGGGACATGGGTGTTGTTAGGGACTTTTTAGGATATCAGGTAGTGATAGGATGAGGGAGAAGGGAGCAAAGCTGGAGGTGGGGAGATTGAGACTGAATGTGAGGAGAAAGTTCTTCAGCGTGAGTGGTGAGAGCCTGGAATGGGCTGCACAGGGAGGTTGTTGAGGCCCCACCCCTGGAGGTGTTTAAGGCCAAGCCGGACGAGGCTGTGGCCAGCCTGATCTAGAGTAGGGTGTCCCTGCCCATGGCAGCGGGGTTGGAAGTAGATGATTCTTGTGGTCCCTTCCAACCCTGAACGAGTCTATGATTGTATGTTTTGTTTCCTACCTCCAAGGTGAGGTCTGAGCCTCCTTGCCATTGCACAGCCATTAACCTCCCAGGGATGTTTTGAATAGTACTAATCATAAACCACCCAGAGAAGGAGCTGTTAGTGTGCCTTACCTGCTTCATACAAGAGCAGGTACTCAGGAGTCTTGTTGCAAGTGCACACTGCTAGGCAGGATGGAACCTCTTCTGGATCCATTCCACTCCACTGGGGGGTTCGTATCATGATAGCCATTGCTGGTTTTAAAACTCTTGCCAAGGGCAGCAAAAATTCTACCCTTTACCTAGTCTGGAGGGTCTTATTTATCAGGAGTTACTTTGTCCTTCCAAGACCTAATCCATGTTTCCATTTCTCCTTCAGCGCAAGCTTTGCTCCTGCCTGTTTGTCTCATGAGATCATTACACGCAAGTGAGTGCTTTTGCAGATTCTGTGAAAGGTCAACAGGGAAGTGGTAGGAGAGTTACCCACTTCTGACAGCCTGACCCTGCTGATATGACCTGTATGGTTTGTCTTTTCAGCCACTGGACAGACATCCAGGTGAAGGGGACATCCTTGCCCCGTGCCCTGCACTGTTGGGATCGCAGCCTGCACGAGAGCAACAAAAATGGGAAGGCTCCTCTGAAAGGCTGCCCAATTCATCTGATTGACAGCTGTCCGTGGCCTCACTGCAACCCTTCGTGCCCCACTATCAGGGACCAGTTTACAGGGCAGGAGATGAATGTCATCCAGTTCCTCATGCACATGGGTTTTGATGTTCAGAAGATGGCACAGCAACAGGGCCTGGAGCCCAGTAAACTTCTGGGGATGCTCAGCAGCGGTAACTAGGAAAGGGTCTTCAGAGGGGCAGAGAGATTAGATCAGGAGGAGACTAAGCCCTTCTCCCACATTTTCTAATCTTCTTCCTTGCACTCATGCAGGCAGACGCACGCTCACACCCATGCATGCTCAAACCTGTACACACCCACGTGCTCCCACACTCTTGCACACTTAGGATGTGTCAAGAAAATAAAAAACACAAACACAAACAAAAAAAAAAAGGGCAATTTCTTGCTTACACTATTTGACTGGAACTCCTTACCTCCAAACTCCAGGGCTCAGTTTTGGCCATTCACATCCTCTTCCTGTGTTACACAAGGCAATCCGATACAGGGAGTAGCAAAGCCATAAATAGCATCAATGAGAACCTTCCCCATACCTAGGACTTCTTCCCTTGCCATGAATTTTACATCATAGACTTGATTCAAGTGGTGAAAAAAAAAAACAAACAAAAAAAGCAAGCACTGGATTTCTTTTGTCCAACTAGAAGAGGAGGAGTGATTACAGAACTTCTTGGAGGTCAGCATCTCACCATGAGTCACAACATACAAACCCAGGACACGTGCTAGGGACGGACTCTCTTGTACTCAATTTACTTTTCATATTATTTTATTCAATGACTTTTTTTATTACTTGCTGTTTGGGTTTTTTTTTTCTTTTTTGTGGTTATATTTTTTTTTTAAACTAAGCCAAGAAATATAAATGATATTGTTTTGTAACATATTTTTTTTAAATAACGAAGAAACCTCTTGCTACTTGGGCAATGTGGACATATTTATTTTAATATGTAAAATGCTATTTATAAGGGCTGACCAGAGAACCATACCTCTGTCTTTGTAAAGTTGTATATGCTGCTCATTCAGATGGGTTATCCTTATGATCACTTGTGCCTGGGAGAGGGCTGAGGGTGGTATTGACTTGGGTTTTTTTTTTGTTGTTATAATTAGACTTCTGTCTTCCCCTTGCAACGTGCTTTGTCGTTGTTTCTCTGATGAAGAGGTTGTCCTGTGAGGTCTAAGTGCAGAGATTTTCACCCATGTGATGGTTTGGGTGTTACCTGCTCCCCCACACTTAAGAAAATCACCCAGACCAGGCTTAGCAGATGGAAATTAAAGAAATCATAGACTCAACCAGGTTGGAAGAGACCTCCAAGATCTATCCCCCAGCCCTATCCAGTCAACCAGACCATGGCACTAAGTGCCTCATCCAGGCTTTGCTTCAACACCTCCAGGGACAGCAACTCCACCACCTCCCTGGGCTGCCCATTCCAATGCCAATCACTCTCTCTGTGAAGAACTTCCTCCTAACATCCAGCCTATACCTCCCCTGTCACAACTTGAGACTGTGTCCTCTCGTTCTGTTGCTGGCTGGCTGGGAGAAGAGACCAACCCCACCTGGCTCCAGCCTCCCTTCAGGCAGTTGTAGACAGCAATGAGGTCACCCCTGAGCCTCCTTTAGGCTAGACAACCCCAGCTCCCTCAGCCTCTCCTCATCGAGTTTGTGTTCCAAGCCTCTCACCAGCTTTGTCACCCTAAAATTAAGCTATATTTACAGCTTAGCACAATATACAGGCAGATATTTACAATCTCTACAGCTACATATGAAAAACATACAAGTTAAAAAGTAACACAGAAACACAACAGCCCTCCCAGAAAACAGAGTCCCCAGGAGGGGCTCCCAACCACCTTTCCATCCCCTTCCCACCCCTCTACCTTATCCCAGACTTTGCCTTACATTCAAGATGAGTTTGGAGAATTGGCCAGGGGGGTTGAGAAGCAGACAGAATAGTTAGCAAGTTTGGGAGAGAAGTGCATGCAGCCAGAGCCCAAGAGCAACTGTGTTATCTGTATTTATGTTCTTGTTTTTATACATCTCAGCAAGCCTATGACCATTGTTTCATTTCACAGCCTATAATCTAATTCTTCTCACCAAAATATCCCAGCTAGGCTCAAATTAGCACAATCCAGCAGCTGATGTTTGCATACTTGCACAGCATTTTCAGCATGACTGATTTGCCAGGTGGTCCTGGGCACTGCAGTTTAAGATGCAAGGAGATCTGGTTTTGCAGCAAAGCCTCTAGTCTAGTGAGAGAAATGTTTGATCAGACCATCTGTCCTGTCTTAAAATGGGGAGCATTTGGAACATAAAAGGCAGAGAACAAGACAAGCACCAACATATTTCTATTCTTCTAGTCGTTTGCAAACACACCCTCCTCAGAACATAGAGAATCCCCTTTGATGGTAATGGGAGGAGAAGAAGGGAGGGATCAGGAATGTGTGACTGAAACTGGAGTGAGGGAGAGGCTGTTCCTTAGAGGGGAAAGCACACAGGCAGCCCCAGAAAAGCTTTAACCTGTAGTGTACTGCAGCTGGCATGGTCCACCCTGCACAAGGAGCATCATTTGCATCCATTCCACAGTATTTCTTGATGCCATCTTTGCATTTGCTTGCAGTGGTGTAAACTGGTGACACTATGGGTAAGCCACGGAAAACTGGGGCCTAACTGTAGAAAAATTTCCATGCACATTCAAGACAGATCTTGTCAGGTCGATGTGGTAGTACTGTTTGTAAGATCCATTGTTTCAGGTGAGTAAACACAAAAGAGAACAAAACTGCAGCCATTTGGTTATCTTTCATGCGATTCATCAAACAGTTGGGCAGCAGCACACAACAGGTTAGCCATCCTGGGGTGCAAGATGGCTTTACTACATCTTTTAGGATTAAAAAGTAGTTAAAGAAGAAGAAAACAAAGTGAAATGCAGGAAAAAAAAAACTCAGAGTGGAGTTTTCCTGTAATCAGTCTAGGGATTACTGATCCCCTTTATGTGTTAATGGCTTGGGTATCGAAGTGTTGACTGCAGTTTTCTTGCCATTAAATTGAGAGGCTTTTTCAGTGCAGACTGCATTTCGAAAAGCATTCAGGAAGATGAAATTCCTTTGAGGGATGGAGTCAAATCTAGTCGAAGTGCTGGTACTTGGAACAGTAGTCAGAACCTCTGTTTCATCAGCTGGGAGCACCAAGCGAAGCTGCTGTGTGTGTCAGTTGTTTGCAGGAGGACTATGCACAAGATGAGGCACTTGTAGATAAGACAAGTGCCACAGGCTGTATCCAGACCAGGATACTTCACTGTTTCCACTAGGGAAACAGTGAAGCAGCAACACTACTGCTGAAGTTTGGAATGTGTTTTCCTGAGAACATTAACTGAAAGGTTCATTTCTAAAAGGCAGAGGACATCAGGTGGGATGTCTTCCTTGCAAGCACAGGAAAAATCCCTGGGAGTTGGGGTTCACTCTCTTAGCTCAGTGTGCCTCTGCAACAAGGAGAAGACTCAGAAAGATTTTTTTGAAGGGGAACTTGGCTAATTTATTAGAAAAATTATACAATGTGGTTTCAAGTCGTAGCTGGAAACTGGCATCTGTAGGAAGTTGTTTCCAGCTCTTTGCTGCCTGTACTTGTGCAATAAATACAATTTTCCTAAACCTTTGTCAAGCTGGCACTTCTGTGTTCATCCCCAGTGACATCTGCTCTCTGGAAGCCGGTGGCAAAAAGGGCAAGACTGGAAGAATTCAGCACCATGTGTTTGTACTCTCAGATCTTATGACTAGATGAGATGCTTTCCCTCTGAGAGGGGAAAAAAGGTCTCCAAAAGCATCACATGATTGAGACAGAATTAAAAATGCAAACAAGAAGACAAAGTCTGATAGCAAAGTATATGGATTTGCACTGCATAACTTACAGGTCCAGACTTGGGCACCAGGCACATAAGCTGGATGGTGGACCTGTGCCTCTGTGCACTACAGGAATCACAGCTAATGCACAGAGCCTGAGAGACTAACTCTTAACTAGATAACCCACTTGATAGCCCTCATGGAGGAGGTCTGCAGATCTGATGCAGTAATGCACACCAAATCCAGTCATGATAACAGTACAGACCACAGATGATGCTGTTCTGCCAGCCTTACCAGCTGGAGCAACACGCTGGGCTGGGGGCAGCTGCAAGGAGGAAGTGCCATGCTGAAGAGAGGACAGGCACAGAAGGGCTGCTCTGGGGAAAGGTGCCCCTTTCCTTGGACAAACAACGTGGAGACAGCAACATTACTGCAAGAACACTGCAAGAGGGTGGTAGCAGTAGTGGAACAGCATTGCTGCTGCTCCTTCTGTCCTACTGCATCTGCTGCAGCCAGGGAGCTGCTGATCAGGCTTTTGCTCCCCACCCAGACTAGCCCTTGCTACTCTGTCCTGGCAGCACACTTCTTGTGTGACCCTTCCTGTGTGGAACCTAGGATAAAAATCTGGATGGTTTGGTAGCCATGGTCTCTTCTGTACTGATTATCTTGCTTTGTAAGGCTTGACATTTAGGAGCTACTGGTCAGATGCGTGGGTTATGTGGGCTCCTCAACATTCTTTTTAATTGCAGAGCTGCTGTGGCATTCATCAGCAAATGTCTGTGGCTCTGGGTCTCCTTGCAGAGTAAGCCTTCAACTGTCCAGGCAGAGTCTGCTTGGCAGAGCAGGGTCTCAAAGGAGCAATGCAACAAGCTGAGCTGATGGGGTGTAAGAAGTGTTATTTTGTTAATTCTTGACCTTCTATCTGATACCTTCTTACACGTTTTTAAAGTGAAAGTAAACTTCAAACGCCTTAGCAATGCATTTGCATGATGTTGGGAAATGAGACAGCTGGCAGTACCCAGAGGTCCTGCAGACACACAGAAGCCAGAGACCTGCACATTCCAACCCTCAGCAGAAGGCAGTGTCCAGCTGGTGTCCTTCTCCTGGCAGCTGTTCATTCTGGAGACCAGAGCCCTCAGCTGGCACTGCCTCCCAAGACACCATTTCTGATGGGAAGCAGAAGCCTGGCAACCAGGAACAGCTCTGCTTGAGCCCAACCACCACTGATGGGTCACAGGGTGCAGGGCAGCTGGAGGGTATTGTGATGGTCAGCCTGTGGCACCAGGGCTTTGCCATGTTCTCTGCTTGTGGGTGCACTGGGTCCCTGGGCAGACGGGAGGTGATGCAGCAAATGACAGCATAAGCAACAACACAGCAGGCTATAAAGTCTGGCTTGACTGCCACAGTGTAAGTGTTGAATCTACTTTTCCTCACTGACCCCACGAACCAGTGTGGTACAGCCACAGCCAATGCTGCAATGAGGAGCGTTGGAGGTGGTGGGAGATCTAGAGGGGCTCCTGCTAGAGCTGAAGAAGAGAAACGGTGAGACTAATTTCAGCAGTGTTTAGGCGCAGCAGAGCATCACTGATGGAGTGCTGAGACTGCACAGGGTCAGCAAAGCAGTGTCGCCAGGCAGGATGGGGGAGAGTCCAACAGCAGCGATAGCTCTGCCATGTAACACAGCCCTTCTGCTTTACAGGATCTGCCACAATGCCCACAGTGCCACAGCACCGCTAAGGCCTGGGAAACTTCTGCCGGAGGTGAAGGATTAACATCACAGAGAGACAAGAAGGGCAGGACCTCAGGGTGAGAGCAGTTTCACCTGGAGCTCCTTGTCTCTCTTGCTGCGTTTCCTGGTTATTGTGATGTTAATTGTGCAGCCTCCAGCCCACATGAACGCAGGCTTCCTACGCTTAGCACCAGAGGTCTTCTCAAGGAAAACGGGAGGGATTTTCCTGAAAGAGGCACCGGGGTAAGAGGAGGGTGACAAAGCTGAAGGTAGGCATGTTATATCTTAACCCCTACAAAACTTGTTCTGTTCTCATGCAAATCATTTCACCAAATTCCCCACGGCCTGCGAAACGCCGACTGTGAGCTACTGAAGTGCCGCAGCCACTGCTTTTCACCATAAGCCATCCTGCTGTAACCTGTCTGTCTCCATTCGTCTCTCGCCTTAAGCCACAGCTGGAGCACAACTGACTGGAGACAGCAATATTAGCTTAAACAGTTCCTGTCCAGCCCTCTGGTCCTGGCTGCTCTGTCTGTCGATGCCATGCTGTGTGGATACACCCATGCACATCTGCAGTCTACATCAGACCAGCGATGACTCCAGGTTAAAAATAATCCCTGCCCGGTGCAAGATTTCTGATGTTCCTTTGAAAATCTGAGTTAAATCCTGACCCAGCTCGCAGAGCAGTTGTGTAGGGGGCTGGAGCACATGCCTTATGAGGAGAGGCTGAGGGACCTGGGGCATTTTAGTCTGAAGACTGAGAGAGGATTTAATAATTGTCTATAAATATCTGAGGGCTGAGTGTCAGGACCGGGGGCGACGACAGACTCTGCTCACTTGTTCCCTGTGATAGGACAAAGAGCAAAGGATGGAAGCTGTAGCACAGGAAGTTCCACCTCAACACAAGGGGGAACTTCTTTACTGGAAGGGTCCAGAGCACTGGAACAGGCTCCCCAGAGAGGCTGTGGAGTCTCCTTCTCTGGAGCCTTTCAAGGCCTGTCTGGATGTGTTCCTCTGTGACCTGAGCTAGAGTGTATGGTCCTGCTCTGGCAGGGGGGTTGGACTCAATGATCAACTTGGGTCACTTCCAACCCCTGACGTTCTGTGATCCTGTGATTGGAGGGTGAGGTAGGATGTAAGGGGGAAGGGGCAGGAACAAGCAGCCAAAACCTGTAGGTGCTGCATCCCCTCTAACGCCATTCCAGCAGAGACTCACTTAAAGGCACATTTCCTGGCAGAGTGAGCTGCTGCAGTCACACATCTCAGGTGGTGGTTGGTCCTCCCTGCCAGCAGCGCTGGTGCCAGTAGATCTAGCAGGCGGCAAATGGCTGAGAATGGGGGTGCTTCCAGGGCATTGGTGGGCTTCCAGCTGTATGGGCTCCCTGATCTGGCCCATTTGACTCTCTAATCGCAGCACAAGGAAGGGTTGTGGAAGAAGCAGCAGCAGTGTCCTTCACCCGGGCAAACCTAAGCTGGCCCAGAACTTAGAATGGAATCATAGAATCAACCATGTTGGAAGAGACCTCTAAGATCATCCAGTCCAACCTAGCACCCAGCCCTATCCAGTCAACCAGACCATGGCACTAAGTGCCTCATCCAGCCTTTTCTTGAACACCTCCAGGGACAGCAACTCCACCACCTCCCTGGGCAGCCCATTCCAATGCCAATCACTCTCTCTACCAACAACTTCCTCCTCACATCCAGCCTAGACCTCCCCTGGCACAACTGCAGACTGTGTCCCCTTTCTTCTGTTGCTGGGTGCCTGGGAGAAGAGCCCAACCCCACCTGGCTCCAGCCTCCCTTCAGGTAGTTGTAGACAGCAATGAGATCCCCCCTGAGCCTCCTCTTCTCCAGGCTACCCACCCCCAGCTCCCTCAGCCTCTCCTCACAGGGCTGTGCTCCAGGCCCCTCACCAGCTTCGTTGCCCTTCTCTGGACACTTTCCAGTACCTCAAAGATATCTCTTGAATTGAGGGCCCAGAACTGGACACAGCTCAGGCTTCAGGCTGAGATGAAAAGTTGGGGCAGATATTCACCTTTCCCAGCTCTTTACAGTATCTAGCCCTGTGCATTGCAGTTCATTGGTGGGTGTCACATCATTATGTGAGCATACAAAAAAAAAGAAATTAAGATATCAGGGAATTATTACTGCTACCAAGCACAAGGGCTGGCTATAATTCCCAGTCAGGGAGTTACAGATTTTATCAGCACAGACAATGACTACCTTGAACCATTCAGAAGGGGTTTAAGGCTCTGGGCTGGACTGACCTTCAGTCATGCTGACTCTGTGCACCTGTGGAGCTCCTAGGATGGTCCTGGTTGCATACTGGGACCAGCACAGCAAGAGTTGGTCTGTGGGTGAGACATCAGCAACACTGCCATGAGGTAAGTGAGGAATTTTTCTGCTATGTTGTGTTTTTCATTTTGCCCATTCTGAAACTACATCAGAAAATGTCTTTGCAGTTTTTTAGACTTAGACTTAAGAGACTTTTGGGTGGAGACCAAGTCTGGAGAAATGTGTATCAAAACCAGCTACCTGAGAAAGCTTTGATCTAACAGAAGGGAGGGTTTGACACTGTAGATTGTGTCCAAAACAAAGCTATGACTATCACAGTAGTATTCATTTTGTTTGTTTGTTTGTTTTTTACAATTGTGTTTGGTTTTGGTACTCAGAGATACCAGAATATCTGGTTCACATGTGAGTAAAACAGACAGGGAAGAGTTTAAGCAGAGTGGTGCTCAAAATCCTCACAGCCACAGGCTCTCAGTAACACTCAAAAGCACAGCAGGTTAATGTATTACTGCTCCAGATTAAATGGAGCAAAGTGAGTCAGCTTTTATTGTAGCCTCTGGCCTAAATCCTTTTACAGGGCTTGTGATGCCTTTGGGTTTGTGCCCCTGCTCAGGGGCCTTGGGTCTACAAGTCTGAGCTCCTGTTTCTTCAGCCTGGCTGGATCACAGCCTGCTTCCACCGACAGCCGCCACAGCGTGGGGTGGCCGCTGCAGAACTGCAGTGCTCGGGGACCCCGCAACGCTTCTAGAGAGACAGTAGAGACAATCAAAAGCCTCTGATGGGGCTCGCAGCTTCAGTGTTAAATAACACCCGTTCAGGGCAGTTGAAGGGGGCAGGACTCATTCCAGAACTATTAATATAGCCCCTATTTATACCCCTAGGTTCCTGCGCACGGTGCAGCAGAGAGCTACAGCTGCAGAGCTAAAATGGAATAAATGTCAGCCTCCGGGGAGAAGGCGATCCCTGCAGCCATCATGCGGGAAAGGAGACGGTGAAAGGACACACAGGGCAGGTTTCAGACCTGAGAAAGCGGAGTGAGCCGATCGCGGCACCCTAAGATCGCAGCCAGTGGGCAGAGCCAGGCAGCAGCCTCCCTGCAGCCAGCAAGTCTGCGCTGAGAGGCTGCAGAAGCGCAAGCTCAGCGTCGCACGCAGCACCTACGGATACTGGCACGGACAAGGTGGGGATTCCAGCTGCTGCCCTACCCAGCCAGGACCAGGTCTGACTCAGGACAAAGGAGCAAAAGCCTGAAAGAACGTTGTGGACAGGCTTTAAGTGCATTGTCTGCTGGACTGAAAAGATGATGGAGAGCACGGGAGGGCCGTATCTGAACACCGCTGCTGTGACGTCCCCTGTGGGAATAGCTCGTTTGCTGCAGATAACGTTTGGCTGCACCACGTTCAGCCTGGTAGCCCACCGGGGAGGATTCAGCGCAGCATACGGCACTTTCTGCATGTTTGTCTGGACCTTCTGCTTCGCCATCACTGTCTTCATCCTCACCTGCGAGTTCACACATCTGCACAGATGCCTGAGCATTTCCTGGGGTAACTTCACCGCCGCCTTCGCCATGCTCGCCACGCTCATGTCCGTCACGGCCGCAGTGATCTATCCGCTCTACTTTGTCCAGCTGGACTGTTACCCCATCAGCTGTGAGGTGAGAGACTTTCGCATTGCAGCCAGCGTCTTCGCTGGCCTCCTGTTCATTGCTTACGCTGTTGAGGTCTTCCTAACCAGGGCAAAGCCAGGACAAGTCAGCAGTTACATGGCCACCGTCTCCGGGCTCTTGAAAATTGTGCAGGCCTTTGTGGCCTGCATTATCTTTGGGGCTCTGGTGAATGACAGCCAGTATAGCAAATATGTGGCAATGCAGTGGTGTGTGGCAGTCTACAGCTTTTGCTTCGTGGTGACAGTGGTGGTAGTGGCCTTTAGTGTCACAGGTAAGACTGCCTTGCTGTGGTTCCCCTTCGAGCGCTCCGTGGTCATCTACACCTTGGGGGCCGTGCTGCTGTACGTGAGCGCAGCGGTCATCTGGCCGGTGTTCTGCTTCGACAGCAAGTACGGCTCCCCGCGGCGCCCTGGCCTCTGTGCCAAGGGCAAGTGCCCCTGGGACAGCCAACTGGTGATTGCCATCTTCACCTATGTGAACTTGCTGCTCTACATCGTGGACCTGGCGTACTCCCAGCGCATCCGCTTCGTCTCACACATCTGAAATGTGGGGCTGCTGCTGCAAAGCCATCCCAGCGCCGTCAGCAGCAGCAGCCGGGATGCAGCAGGAGACAGGATGCAAGGAAGAGAGATGCTCATCAGGCACGTGTGCAAGAACCATCAACCAAACCTCATGGCCAAGACTGACTGGACTCGCAAATTAAGGACCTGTAGTGGGTGGGCTGCAACTGATGCTGGGAAAATCCTACCCACCCCCTCTACCGCTCCACATCTGCCTCAGCCGCCTGGTGCCAGAGCAAAGACACAGTGCAGCCCAAAGTATGCAAAATGGCCTTTCATCTCCTGGCATCAGAAATGCTTGCTGCTGCAAGAGTGGGTCTGCAGGCTACTGGATTACTGAGCTAAATATTAGGAAAGACACCAGGGATTTTGAAATTGTTACCAAAGCTTAACTGTAATCAAGTGACTACCCAGGAAGTGGGCAAGTTAAAGTCTGCATCAAGGAACACCAGTGCTGGAGACGAAAAACAATCCTTCAGAGTTTGGGTTAGTTTGGGCTAGTTTGGGCTGTGTGGTGAGACAAGAAATGCTTGCAAGTGTGGGAAATTCCAGTCAGGATGTTTCTGAGAAGAACATCATAGCTGTAATAGCATTCTGGAGATTACCATCCCTTTCCCTTTCTCTCCTCTCCTTCACTGTTTAGCACAGCAGATAGAAATTAAAATCTGTGAAGTTTGGCCTCTACTGCCAAGAAATATGATGTAGAACAGGGACAAACTGCAAAGTAACTGGGTGTACCTTGACATCCTTGCTCAGACATGATCGGGAGGCACCTTGGCACATGCTGTGTCTCAGTCCATGTGCCACTGGAGTTTTTTATACTGATGTCAGAATTGTGTGTGGGTTTTTTTTGCCCTGGGAGCTTAAAGGTCAGTTCTGGGAGGAAAGGGGAAGGTGATGCAGAAATGAACTGATCTCACAATGCTGCATAAAAGACCGGACAAGGGCCGGGGGACACAGATAGAATGGGACACGACAAAACTTGCCTGCAGATTGGGAGTGCTGCCTCAGCCTGGATCAGGCACCGGGATTCCCGAGCACTCTGCGTCACCAACAAGCTGCATTTCTCTGACCCATCCCTAACAAAACACCCACTTTGAAGTCCCACACTGCATAGCTCAGATTTCAAGCTTAATAGGAAGAAACGTTCTTCATTTCTGATCCAGTGAGAAACCAAAGCAGTCTGAATATTTGTGCAGAAGCATGCAGACTAGATAGGTTTGATTAAAGTCTGGAGTAGCTGACTGTCAGAAGCAAGATTTATTTTTTAACCAAATTAAAATAAAGCTGAATGGCAGACTGACTACATCTCCAGAGGTTTGTGTGCCTTCATCTTGCTCTCCACACAGCTTTTATTTCACCAGATATAGACCTTCTGTTTTCTGCCAGAAAACATAGCTCAATTTATTTTGACATGTGAAGCCAGAACGCAGCTCCAAAGAAAGTATATACAGAAGGCAGCTGAGACCTCAGACTGACATTCTTTGTAGCAGAGTCACTCAGGAAAAAGGAAGGAAACTTTCTGTTCATCGATGCTTTGTACAGGGTTTGAGAAGCAAAGGAAAAATACTTGGGACAAATTGGGATGGATGCTACTGAGTAAGCACTTTGGCAGAAGGAACTGTTAGCCCATAAAACAGGTCAAGAATCAGCATCCAGCATAAGGGAAAAGCACTGAGTAATCTTCCAAGAGGTTCTTCTCTTTCACCAGTCCCCACTAAGGGCAGGAAGTCCAGAAAATGATAGTCCAACAAGAGGCTGCCAACTTGTTCTAGAGCAAGACCCAAGACTATCTGCTACAGGTATCAACCAGCTTTATTTCTTGCCACCCAAACAAATTAAGGGGTTGATCAAATAAGAAATACTAACTTGTGAAAAGAAATCCATTTGAGTTGGAGGAGGCAAGGTGCAAAGAGCCACTGCACACAAACAGAACCCTGAGTATTTTTGACATGTTCTTTTTAAACCTGTCAACCTGGACCAGCTGCACTTGAAAACTACTTATTACAGAGCACTAAAAATCAGGGTGACTGTGAGCCATAATGGCTTGTGTTACAGAACTGAAACCTGCAAAACCAGGAGCATTTCTTTATGATGGCACCTTCCCTTCAGTTCTGGAGTGGCTCCATGGGCCCAGGTGGAGGTCAGGGAGAGGGATGTTTGGGCAGGTGCTTGCAGACAGGAGCTGCTTGTCTCCAGAGGCAGATGCTGTGAGTCTTCTGGGCAGCCCATTGGAAAGCATTGGTTAATGCTTTCCTCAGCTATGCACTTGCTTGCTTTTTGTTGGGAAGACTTTGCACCAAGTAGGAGCAACATGGTAAAATCTGCTAATGACACAAGTTGATGCAACCTACTGCCAGGGACATAAAGAAAGGCCCAAAGAGAAAGAGGCATCTGGGAAACAATGGGGGTAACATTGAGTGACTCCACACTAAGGAGGAAATACAATTTAACATGGAAATCATGATACCACTGACTGGAGGAGTGGAAAGACAAGTCATTGCCAAGAACAGTGTGTTCAGATTTAGCTTTCTCATCTGCCAGCCAAAGACAGAGCAAAAAATGTTAGCATGGTCAAAATGGCAAAAAAAAAAAAAAAAAAAAAAAAAAAAAAAAAAAAGATTGTGTGGACAACAATCAACTCTTTTAGGAGAAAAAAAAATCAAAACCTCATGCCTCAGTGGTTAAACACTCACTAACCATTGGAAACTATGAGATTACCCAATCTAGGACAGAGAACATCCAATATCTGTTTAATATGATTTTAACAATCAACTTTGTCAGGATTCAGTTGATTAAGAAACCATTTCTCTCCAAAGCTCCTCTTTCCTCTTAATTAAGAAATCACAGTAAAATAAATTGCCATTAGAATCATAGAATCAGTCAGGGTTGGAAGGGACCACAAGGATCATCCAGTTCCAACCCCCCTGCCATGGGCAGGGACACTCTACCCTAGATCAGGCTGGCCAGAGGCCAATCCAGCCTGGCCTTAAACGCCTCCAGGGATGGAGCCTCAACAACCTCCCTGGGCAACCCATTCCAGGCTCTCACCACTCTCATGCTCAACAACTTCCTCCTCACGTCCAGTCTGAACCTACCCACCTCCAGCTTTGCTCCATTCCCCCTAGTCCTGTTACTCTCTGAGAGCCTAAAAAGTCCCTCCCCAGCTTTTTTGCAGGCCCCCTTCAGATACTGAAAGGCCACGAGAAGGTCACCTGAGAGCCTCCTCCTCTCCAGACTGAACAGCCCCAGCTCTTTCAGCCTGTCCTCATAGGAGAGGTCCTCCAGCCCTCTGAGCATCCTAGTGGCCCTTCTCTGGACACGCTCCAGCATGTCCACATCCTTCTTGTAATGGAGGCTGCAGAACTGGATGCGGTAATCCAGGTGGGGTCTCACCAGAGTAGAGGGGGAGAATCACCTCCCTCAACCTGCTGGCCACACTTCTCCTGATGCAACCCAGGCTCTGGTTGGCTTTCTGGGCTGCAAGTGCACACTGCTGGCTCATGTTGAGCTTCTCATCCAGCAGCGCCCCAGAATCCCACTCCTCAGGGCTGCTCTCCAGCCAGTCACTGCCCAGCCTGGATTTGTGCTCCGGATTGCCCCAACGCAGATGCAGGACGTTTTACTTGGTCTTGTTGAACCTCATGAGGTTGGCTTGTACCATTAACCAGACTTCCTTAGACGCCAATCATGCCCAACTCATTTGAAGTGGTGGACTTGTGTTTGCAGCCAATCTAGACACCTCCTAGAGAATTCCAAACTAAAACGTGTGCATATATAAAGCATACAAAATTATTACAGTGTATAAAACCCATTTCATGGGCTTGGGTTTTCCTTTTCCCTCCTCTTTCTGAAGGCTGGGATTCAGTATCCTCAAAAGAGAAGTTTTAGAGCATTCAACCACAGCAGATACACTGAGATTTATTTCTGTCAATAGAGGAGAAAAGGGAAAAAAAGCACCAAACCCCCAAACAAATGTGTTAAGGTTACATTTAGAGACCTGGCTGGTGCTGTTTTTTATGGTGGCACATTCCAAAGTGCCCGGGTCTTTCCACAGCCCATTACTGGAGCCATGTGATGGGGCATCAGTGCTGGTGCCACGCGTGCGACCGAACCCACACTGCCCCAGAATACTCAGTCTCAGCCGCCCGGCGCTGCCCGGCAGTGCGGGTGCCTGCGAGTTGCGCTGACACAGTCTGCACCGTTACTGGGTTACTATGTTTTCCATCCCGACTGGAGAGTAGGAAAATCTTCACTGAGGCCAGGATGAGATGCTCCCGCGCCAGGATCAGCACCCACTCGAACATTCTCCATCGGAGCCAGGACCTGCACAGGCAAGACAGCCGCAATGCTGCGGGGCCCTTCCCGGGGAGACAGAGCCCCCCCACCGGAGCCGCCCGGGCTCCGCTAGCGGCCGAGAGAAGAAAGGCTGGCGGGGAAGCAGGGACAGCGCGCAGGTAGAACACCCGAGGACCGACAATCTCTTCCCGCAGCTGCCGCGCCCGTGGCGGGGATGGGCGTTCCGGTACGGGCCGCTCTCGGCCCCGCGGAGTCCATCAAGGGCAGGAGCATCCCAGGAATGTCCGAGACAGCAGCTGGGAACGGCCAGGGGCCGCCCGGACCTGTGGTGGCCACAGAGCTGTGTCGGTGCCGAGGGCAGACCGGAGGAGGGGGCGCAGGTGGCGAGGTACTCCCGAGGGTGCCTGCTCGACCTCTCCCGCCGGGCGGCCCCGAGTCCTCATGGCCACGGCGGCAGCCGCCCCGCGGGGCACGCGGCGGAACCCGAAGCTTCCAGAAAGGTGCGCGGCGCCGAGCTGCTGCTTGCGGTAGGAGGACAGCGCCGCCTGGCGGCACAGCGCGGCAACTGGCCCCCGGCAGCCGCCAGAGGCCGTGAATGATGCAACACCCAACCCCGGTTACTCCAATAGCTGGCGAAGGCTGCGCCGGTGGCACCGCCTCTTGACCCTGAGTGGCGGAGGCCCAGCGTAGCTCCGCCCTGCAGCCCGCCGATTGGCTGCGCACAGACGCCCCGCCTTGTTGCCACGCGTCACCGCCTCCCTGCGCCGCGCGCGGCCACGTGGACGGCGGCGCGGGTGCAGGTGGGCTCCGTGTGGTACCGAACGGAACCGAGCCGAGCCATGAGCGTGGGGTTCATCGGCGCCGGGCAGCTCGCCTTTGCCCTGGCCAGGGGCTTCACGGCGGCAGGTGGGTACGGGCCACAGTGCGTAGAGGGTAAGCGAGTGGTGCCGGGCCGGGCTGAGCTGAGCGGCCCGGCTGACGCGCGCTGTGCTTCGCAGGGATCCTGTCGGCGCACAAGATCACGGCGAGTTCCCCGGACACTGACCTGCCCACCGTGAGTGGCCTGCGGGTGAGTGAACGATCGCGGGCAGGCGACGGGCGCGGCGCTGCTCCCCATCGGGCTGCCCCAGGTGACAGCGGTCCCGTTCCTTCCCACCCCGTGCAGAAAATGGGCGTGAACTTTACGGTGAGCAACAAGGACACGGTGAAGAACAGCGATGTCCTCTTCCTGGCCGTGAAGCCCCCCATCATCCCTTTCATTCTGGAGGAGGTGGGCCCCGATATCGAGCCGCGCCACATCGTGGTGTCCTGCGCAGCCGGCGTTACAATCGGCTCCATCGAGAAGGTGAGATGGGGAGGGCCCAGACGCTGGGCTAGAGCCCTCCCATAGCGGCCTCTCGGTGTCTGGGGCCAGTCTGCCACAGGGCAGGGCAATGCTGGAGCTGGCCGGGGTCTGGTACCGCACCTCTAATCCCACAGGAGTTGATACAAGGGATCCCATCCCCGGGATTAAATTCCAGCTGTGGCCAAGTGGTTGCTTTGGGTCACCTTAACTGTCTTCATGCAAAAAGCCATAGCATAGTCCTTATGCCAGTTTACCTGAGGAGCTGTCAGATTTTTTTTCTCTCGACAGAGGTGGGTCATTGCCCCAGAATTTCTGGAGTCTTTGTGCTAAGTGCCTGCAGGAGCTGTTTTGGAGACTCATGAGGTGATGTGTGAATTAGCACTAAGGGTCTTGTCACCAATAGCAGCTCTGCCTGTTTGCTGGTACTGTTAAAGACTTCACGTTTAAATTTTGGGCACTTTGGCTCAGATCGGGGAGTTTGGAATCACAGAATCACAGAAGTTTAGAGGTTGGAAGGGACCTCCAGATATTACCAAGTCCAACCTCCCTGCCAAGGCAGGACCACCTAGGGTAGTTTGCTCAGGAACGCATCCAGGTGGGTTTTGAAAGTCTTCAGAGAAGGAGACTCCACAACCTCTCTGGGCAGCCTGTTCCAGTGTTCTGTTACCCACACTGTAAAGAAGTTTCTCCTCACGTTGAGATGAAACTTTCTATGTTCAGGTTTGTAGCCATTGCTTTTTGTCTTATTGCTGCTGACCAGTGAGTAGAGATTGGCCCCATCCACTTGACACACACCCCTCCAATATTAATAGACACTGATTTGCTTACACTGAATACAGAAGTCTGTCTTCTGTCTTTGCTTGTGTTGCCCTTATCCCATGGGAATCCCTTTCTAGACAGCCTATTTGATATGTCAAACACACACTAAAGTTCATTTTTCTCTTTTCCTTGTTTCTCGATTTCTTATATCTCCAATAATTTTCTCCCTTAAGAAACTCTCTACCTTCTGCCCCACACCAAAAGTGATCAGGTGCATGACCAACACCCCTGTGATTGTCCGGGAAGGTGCTACTGTCTATGCCACTGGGACTCATGCTGATGTGGAGGATGGGAAGCTCTTGGAACAACTGATGGCCAGTGTAGGCTTCTGCACTGAGGTGGAAGAGGACCTGATAGATGCTGTAACAGGACTCAGTGGCAGTGGCCCTGCATATGTATGTGCTGCTTCCTCAACTTGGGTCTGTCCTGGGGAGAGCAGTAGGCTTTGCATGTGGTGATAATCTGTGCAACTGCAGCTTGTCATTTCTTGTTTTGCTCACAGCTGATATGCATGATAGTTCCTGTGATCCTGCTATCCAGTTTATAACCAGTTTGGGTTAACAACTTACGTTTGTTAACAGTGGATGAATCTAAAGTCTGTAGTCATGTCCATGTGTCCATGCTGCAAAACATGGGCTTACAGTTAGTATGACATGGAAGATTAATTCTGCCACTTTTGGGCTGAAACTGGTGGGAGGGAATCCTGTCATGGCACCCATGCAGGTTTTTGTTTGGCCCATAAGGAAATAGGAGTGATGGTGTGATTTTGGAGCCCTGGATTCTCTCCTCGTAGAGACTTTCAGTCATTTTCTTCTTTTGTTTGGCCTCAGGCATTCACTGCCCTGGATGCTCTGGCAGATGGGGGAGTGAAAATGGGACTTCCTCGCCGACTGGCTGTTCGACTTGGGGCACAGGCTTTGCTGGTCAGTATTTCCTCCTCCAGAACACGTTTGAGTTTGTTCCTTCTGCACATCACAGTTTGAAATGGTCCCAATCCTCTTACTGAATCTATTTTAAAGAACATTTGGTTTGATTGCACACAGGTTCCTGGTGAGGGGATATAGCAGGTGTCTGCAGCAATCTGCTGGTGCTGGTGGTGGTGTTGTGGGAGATGGGGCCTGGGAAGCCATGACTTCTCTGCAGGCTTTTTCAGATCTGGAACGTGTTTTGGCAGCCTGCCAATTGCTCCGGGGGTAGGAGCCCAGTTTTGCCTACTGTGAGTCTTAGGTGGTGCTCTGTGCAGTGAAGAACGTGAACATTTGACATTTGGTTCCTCAGTCAGAGCTCTGGCAGCTCATTTTCTTTTCCTTGCTACAGGGTGCTGCCAAAATGCTGTTAGAGTCTGAGCAGCATCCTGGTCAGCTGAAGGACAATGTCTGCTCACCTGGAGGAGCCACCATCCATGCCCTGCACTTCCTTGAGAGCGGAGGCTTTCGCTCACTCCTAATCAATGCCGTGGAGGCTTCCTGCATCCGGACAAGGTAGGCACCTAGAAAGTCCTAAAGAACCTGCAAAACTTGTCCCCCAGATTCCTTGTCTCTTCCTTTTGCTATGTCTGTCTCTTCTACAACCCCATTGCAGAGAGCTGCAGCATGTGGCAGACCAAGAGAAGATCTCCCCAGCAGCCATCAAGAAGACTTTGTTGGATAAAGTGAAGATGGAATCTCCTTCTCTGTCCAGCAAAGTCAGCCTGTTCACCAATAAGAGCCCAAGCAGCAAGAAGAACTAACCAGACTGCTGTAGTCTGGTTCTGCTGAACACCAGCCTTCTTCATGCCATTTCTGTTTTCTCTAAGGAAAAACACTCTCTCTGAATGTTGGTGTCCCCCATGCCTGGCTCTTAGCTTGCAGCAGCTGTGGGACAATGCAGTACTGTAGAAAAGGGTCTTTAACATGTAGTGGGCTTGGTGCAGACTGTCCCTGGTGTTGCTGTTCTGTCTTGCCTGGGGGTTAGGCCATCGTTAGAGCTTCATCAAGGGCACTGTTTGTCCAGAAGCCTTGGTTACTTCTAGGACTCAGGCAGTGTTTGTGATGTCCAATGCAGAAATGGTTTCTCATAGGATTTTAAAAAGAGGTTTCAGAATGCCATTTAGCTTCAAAAGTTGGAACCAGGCTTAGATCTCTCTGGCCTCGTCTTGCATCTGCTATCAGAGCTTGGGTCTTGTTACTGGCTAGAGCAGGTACTGCCACACAAATGCAGTGCCATGCACTACACTAGAGACTGGGCCCTAAAGCCTCTCACAAGGGACCAAAGTGCCTCCGTCAATCCCCCATCTGCCTTGACTGGTAGACAGATGGTGTGAACCTGTGGACCACACTCTCTTTGGTGGCTGCCTCTTCCCTGCTTTGTCTGGTTTGGGGAACCCTGGTTTGATCTTGCTGTCCTTTTTTTGCTGCACATCTGGCTTGTCTAGTTGGACCAGGTGGAGGTGTAGTGAGTGCTCTTTTCCCTCCATCACTTCTTTGTGCTCTCCATGAAGCAGAATCTGCTCCCACACCCCTCTCTTCCTGAGCCCACTGGGGAAATGGATAAATGAGGGTTGGAGGTACCAGTGCTCTGATTACAGCCCCAGAACAGCAGCAGTGAGTAGACCACTACTTACTGTGTTTTCTTTACAGACAGTGTTCCTGTGTGGCTTCCTTGCCTCTCTGCTTTCCTCCCAGAGGCCAAGTAAGGCATGTGTCAAGCCAGATAGCTGCACAGAGGATGCAGGCTGCCCCTACCACTTCTGTGGGGCTGCTGTGGGAGCAACAGGCTGGAGGATATGGCACAGACTTGAGTGGATAATTTGTACTGTATTCTACCTTGGGGCACACTAGGGGAGTGCTGGGGAAGAAAAGGACATGTAAGATGGGCTGCTTGTCTCTTGAGGAATCCTGGATGTGCAGGCAATGCAGGAAGAGTATTTTGATACTGATGCAGAGGCTGACAAAGGTGCTAGTAATGCTAAAGCATTTTTAGTGTCAGGCTTTCAGCTGGTTGCAGGGTGTGACCCTGTAGGTATGGTAGAAGGTTACTCCTTAGGAGTGTGCTTCACTCTATGAAATAAACTGCTGCTCTGACAGAGCTGTGGCTACTCCAGCTGTTTGGACTGGGTAATGTCCTTGCTGCCTGTGGTGAGCGTGCTTGAGGTGTGCAGCAAACTTGTCTGTGAGGCTGGTTTGTCTGGGTGTGGGGCTGGGAAGCATATTGGTCTGTTTCTCCTTGTCACCCATGGCCTCTAAGCAACAGCACAGAAGTTGGTCTGGGACCCTGTGCTATTAGTTATCAGAGACTCGAAGAAAGCTGCAGGAGGAAAGCCACCTGGCTGAAATCTGACATGAAGGAGTGTTAATCCTTCTCGGTGCATCCTGACCCTTTATAGGCTTTCTAAGTGGCTTGTATGCCACTGCATACAAAATTCCGTGGGAGACAAGTGCATGCTGTGTGTTCCTCAGTTTCCCCACAGAGAAGCAGTGAGTAGTCCATGCAGACAGGCCAGTCTGAAAGTCAGATGGCTTAAAAGTACTGGCTGATGCAAAATGAAAGGGAGTGTTGTGGTTGATCACCCATCTATCTGACAAAGCACAGTGCAGAATAAAAGGAGGGGTGGCTGAGTCTAATCCCTGCAATTTGTGAACTGCCCCAGCATGCCCCTAGAGGCAGAGCTATAGATGAACGTCTAGATTCTGTAATTGAGCTGCCACCGTAGATAAAAACCCAGCCTGTGGAGGCCTACCAGAGAACCCTACAGCACTCACGTTCATGTCCTCTGCGTGTCCAGCAGGGCAGCTGCTGAATGCCCAGGGCACACCCTACTTCCTCCTCAGGAGAGTGCTTTCTCCAGCATGCTGCCCTAGCTCCTGTGTACACCGTTGCATTGCTGCACCTACTTCTCTCTCGTCAGCCCTGCTTTGCTTGTAGCACAGCAGCAAATACAGTAAAAATACAGAATTGAATCGTTATGGTTGAAAGAGGCCTTTAAGATCATAGAGTCTGACTGTCGACCCAGCACCACCATGCCCACTAAACCACGTCCTGAAGCATTATGTTTATAATGTTTTTTTTGAACGCTGCCAGGGGCTGGTGCCACCACTGCTTCCCTGGGCAGTCTGTTTCATCCTGGAGGCATCAGTATTCATGTCCTGGACCCACAGTTCTAGCAGAACAGGTCAAAACACCTGGACTAAGCCAGGCGTGACCTGGCAGAGCAGTATTTCTTAGCAGAAGAGCCGGTTCCGGCTCTAACAATTCCCAGCCGGGGCTCGGTTCAGCGGTGTCACCTGTGCCTGGGAGAGCTGCTGCTGAGCCCATCTTTAAGTCAGCATTTTCGCTGGAGACCTCACTGCTCCTCCGTGCAGTTTCAGCAGTTCTGAATTGTGGATGTAGCAAAGAGCGGCAGCTGGAAGGGAGCCTGGGGCCTCCTGGACAAGAGGCTGCCTGGAGCTGGCAGTGGCAGCAACCATGCTCTCCTTGCGCTAGAGCTATATTAGAACACCGCCCGTGGGACAGGGCAGCCCCTCCGCGGGGTGCGACCGCCTTACTCCCCTTCTTTGTTGGCCACCGCTAACACGCGTGGAAGCCTGAGGAAGTTCCGCTGGCCCAATAGCCGCTGGGTCAGAGGTGTTGGGAGATATCCTCCTCAAACTCAACCGATCCACCGGGGCCCGGTCGGGCCAGCGGCGGTGGCAGGGGTCGCCTCGGGCTGGGAACTGCCTAGCACCGGTGAGCGTAGGCGGTACGGGTCGAGGCCAGGGAGCCGCGCAGGTCTCAGGCGAGGTGTGTGTTGCCGGGCGGGCACAGTCCTACGCCTGCGGCGGGCTGCTGTGCGCTGGGGGTGCGCCCGGCACCGGCACCGCCCCCGCCCGGTGAGCGCGGCCCCCTTAAGGCCCGGGGCGGTTGCGCCGGGCGCTTCATGAATGGAGCCACGTGACCCAAACATCACGTGACGTATCCGTGAGCAGCGGCGGCGGCGGCGGCTCGCGGCGTCCCGGTCCCTCCCAGCGCGGCCTCCCCCGCCCGGCCCGGCCCCGGCGGCTCCGTGAGGAGGTGAGTGGCGCCGCCGCCGGTTTCAGCGGCGGGCGCGGCTCGGGTGGCGGGCGCGGCCCTGGCACCGGGAGGGGCGGAGTGGCGGGCCGGTCCCCGGGGGCGGGCCGGGGCGGGGCGGGCACGGCGGGCCCGGGATGGCGGTCGGGGCTGCAGCCGCGGGTCGGCGGGTGTTGCCTGTGGCCGCCACCGCTGACTCACGGCGGGAGCTCCGGGGCCAAGACTGCCCCGGCGCCGCCCGTCGCGCCTCCCGCCCCTGTTCCCCGCCCCTCCCGGTCTCCCGCCCTACGGTCGAGCAACAGGTGCGCGGGGCCGTCGGCCCGGGGCCTGGCCCCGCCCGCCGCCTCCGGGGCCGTCGGCGGGCACCACAGGGGCGTCCCGCTCCTCCTTGCCGTGGCTACTGCCAGCCTTCGTCTCCCTTCGGAGCGAATGTCCCTGGGTCTGGCCTGCCCGTCCCGGCCCCTCTGCGCTCCCGGAGCCCACCGCGCCCTGGTCCGTAGTGGAGGGGCGGAGGCACTTGCGTGGGCCAGCGTAAGGGCCCTCTGGGAGACTTCCTCAGCCACCAGCCGCTTTGCCCAGCTCACGCCGCGGGCCTGTTTCTTGCTGTGTGGTTCCTCCTGGTGAGAGGAGAAGGAGGTCTGGAAGGGTGAGGAGCCATGAAGGGACCTCGAAGAGGCTTGGCTGCAGGTGGGACGGCCACGCTTCCCCACTGCCGCCACCCCAGCGCTCGGCGTTGATGGTGCTGACTGGGAGAGAGCTGGTGGCCAAGGGGCCACGCCTGTGAGGATCTGATCCCTGTTTTGCGGGGACCCTGCCAGAGCCCCCGGTGGTGGGTAGGTGAAGGGGCAGGCAGGAGCTGGGGATCTGCTCGGTGCTGAGATGATTCCCTTGGCAGTTGGCACGGAAGCATCTCCAGTGGGACTGTGAGGCACCAGCGCTGAGTGTCTGAGGGGGTGTTCGTGTGGTCTTGCTGTCCAAAGCTTGGGGGTCTCCCAGAGCCAGCTCTTCTCTTTAACAGGGATTAGTGGAGTCAGTCCGGGTGGGTGGGACGTCTTCATGGCTGCCCAAGCGGCCGGGGTTGGAGCAAGCTCTGCAGGACTCCCAACGGGAGAAGGGGACACTGGAGAGACTGCCCTGACCTCGTAGGTCACTAACTGGGGAGTCACCTGCTTGCTTTGGTTTTCTGGGAGGGCTGTGTGAGCTGATTCACAACCAAGCAAACAAACCGAGTATGGAGGCCACGCTGGGAGTGAGAGCTCTCCTGCGGCGTGCGCGGCCGCTGCCAGCAAACCCACCTTCATCTGCCTGCCCGGTGCTGGGGAGCACAGCCCTTTCCTCTGCCTCCCGGTCCCTACCGATGGGCCTCCCTGCTGCCCTCCCGGCTCCGTGCCAGCCTGCGCTGGAGCGGGTGACGTCACCGTGTTTACACGGGGCTCGTGGCACGGTTCCGCGATCGGGAATGTGGAGAATGGGGCCCGCGTGGAGCCGTGCGCGGTGCTGTCAGCTCCCTTGTGCCGCCTTTGAGCTGAGGAGAGAATTGGCTGCGCTTGTGCTGAGTTCAGGCCTTTTGAGCTCGGGGGAAATGTGTTGAGACTGCATTTTCTTCATTGCAGTCATCGCGTTTGGCACTTTTCAGTGTGATCTTTCTTCAGGAAGCTATCAAAAGCTGAGCGATCAGCAGTCTAGAGAGTTAGGCCAAGTCTGGTTTCTGTCCTGGTGCCAGTTCTCTGGGTGTCCTCTCTGTGTGCTGACAAATAGCCCTGCCTCTGAGCCTTCAAAGGAGGCTCAGAAAATAGCTGTCTCTGGTTTGTTCTTCTCGTTTTACTGACTGACTTGTGTGTTGCTACATCTGATTTTGATCCCCCTGGGCAGAGGGATGAGGAGGGGTGGGATCACCAGGTGCTTTTGGGGGTGGTCCTGTTACAGCTTTGATGGCTGTTGTGGGAGGCTTCTGCCTGAGGAGATTGGATTCCTCTGGGTAAAAATTCTTGGTTCTTAAAAATTCAAAGGAAGTTAAATTGCTGCTACCATGGACTAGGACCAGCCTCTTATCTGGTCTGCTGACAGCTCTCTCCCATCTCTGCTTTAGCAGAAGTCCTGGTGCAAAGGCTGGAGTGAGTCACTCCTTCTGCAAGGTCAGGACTGCAGGAACAGCCCTGCGGATTGCCTGTCCTGCCTCCAGGAACTCTCTCCCATTACCTGGGACAGCATATTTGTTGCTGTGTTTGTTTTATTTCAGCCATGCTCTAGTGAAGAGAGCTGGCATGCTTGCTGGGCAGCTGGAAATTCTTAAGTGCCACAAGGCAAATGAATTTCTGTGGTCCCATTGACCGCACCTCCCCTTGGCACCAGAGGACAGTGCAGAAGAGAGGTACTGAAGGGTGACATCACTGGTCTCCCTATCTATTCCCTTTCTTCCCCCTATTTCCCAGCTGCTGTGTTGTTTGCCAAGTGGAAGAAGAGGAAGGAGATACTACAGTGTGGGAAGAAGTGAAGAACTGATTTTATGAAGCAGTTGCTTGCGTGCTGTCTGTTCTGTGTTAGGCTGCTTCGTTGCAGCTACCCTCTTTGGATGGCAAAGTGACCCTCTCTATGCCAGCACTGTCAGGTTGTAGAGATATCTCCTTGGAAGGAGCATTGTTCTCTGGGTATAAATAGCCTGCCTCCTGGCAGGCTGCAGGCTTTGGGAACGTTGCTGCTGGTGTCCTGGGGAATGCTGACCCCGTTCACCTCTAATAGGTGGTAGATGCATTGCGGGGAGCCTGCGCCACAGCTGCTTGAAGAGCATAAATTCGTATTTGCTGACTTGTGCATCTGGTTCTTGGCTGTAACTGTACATCAGAGTCTCTTGCATTTAGCAAAGCAGCAGCAAACAAAATTGCTGTTGACAGGCACAGAGGAGACAAAAGGTACAGAGGTGCTTGTAGGCTGTGCTTACACAGGAGCACTTGCCAGCGCTGTTCCTAGCTGTTTGAGGTGCAGCTATCTCTGTCGAGCAGCATCTGAGTGGATTAATTCATTGAGCAGTGTGCTAGCACTCTGAATTAAAGCCTCAGGGGAGGAGGTATGCAGGGACAAAAGCAGAAGCTGGGATACGAGTGACTGTAAAACCAGACCTGGGAATTGTTCTTACCAGTTCTGAGGTCCTATTGTCCATGCTGCTGAAGGAACCCCTGGTTTTATTTGCTCCTAATAATTGTTTTCTTAAGAGCATACCTTGGCTCTGAAGATAAGGGAGGGGGAAGGTGGTTGCAGACTTTGGCATTGCCATGGACCCATAGGGACTTTATCACAGCAAGAACCTACAGTTGGGATCAGCTTTCTGTGACCAGGAGAGGTAGAGGCTGCTGAGGCACTGTCCCGAATTTGTGATGGAATTCCAATGTGCCAAAATACTTCCTTGTACTGCAGTATCAAGTTGTCCTTCTGTTCCTTGAGAAAGGTTGGGTGCAGAGCTTTGACTCAGACCTGGTTGGGCTGACTGTCCTGGGAAGCAATGAAAGGTTGGGGAGGCATGACTGCAGCAGTGGTGGTCTGACCCGCAGGATGCCCAGCAAGGCATGGCGTAGAGGCAAAGGCTTCCCTGTACTCCTTAGCCGAGGTTGTGGGGTGTTAGGGGCACCTAGAATTTGGTAGAACTCTTGTCCCAGGGAACTTTTGGGCTGTGCTTGAGCACCTGTTGGAAGGGTGTGTTGGAGTGACTAGCTGCCTTGCTGTTCTTGGGAGTGACAAGGATGAGGATGGGAGCAAGCGGCTCAGAGTGCCAGTGTGCTGAGTCAGCATGACTGGCCTGGAGCAGCCATGCTCTGGACCCAGCCTGCTGCCTGCCAGGCTATTTTTAAAATCATGGCTTCTGTGTATTCAGACTTGTCCTTGTTTTCTAATTTCCCCTACTCCAAGCAAGGGGAAAAAAACAAACCAAACACCCCCCCTCTCCCCACCCCCCCCTCCAAAAAACTCAAAACAAATGAGCAAAACCCCCCAACAAAACAACCTAGCCAAAACCCCCTCACTGTCACAAAGTCTCGATTAGGAGAGGATGTGTGAAGGGGCAGCATTTTCTGCTTGAGGACAGAATCAGATGCTTTTGAGTCCAGCTCAGAGCTGCATGTTGGGTGTCCGGGGAGGGGGACAGTGGGATGTGCTGCAGCACAGGGTATTGCTGCTGGACCCTGCCACAGGAACATTGCTGGCTCTGCCACATTTTGGGGCTAACCTGGATAACCTGGCTCTTTTCTTCTCTTCCAGAACCTGATTGACAAGGCTGCCGTGTTATGACGACCCCCAACAAAGGAAACAAGGCCTTGAAGGTAAAGCAGCAGGTGGAGGGAAGGGGCAGAGGGTGGCGAGCGCAGGCATTCACTGCAGGTTTCACAAACGTGTGCTGCCTTCTCTTGCAGGTGAAGCGGGAGCCAGGCGAGAATGGGACCAGCTTGACAGATGAGGAGCTGGTGACCATGTCTGTGCGGGAGCTGAACCAGCATCTACGAGGCCTGTCAAAGGAAGAGATCATCCAGCTGAAGCAGCGTCGGCGCACACTGAAGAACCGGGGCTACGCGGCCAGCTGCAGAGTCAAGCGTGTTACCCAGAAGGAGGAACTGGAGAAGCAGAAGGCAGAGCTGCAGCAAGAGGTGGAGAAGCTGGCCTCCGAGAATGCCAGCATGAAAATGGAACTTGATGCTCTCCGCTCCAAATACGAGGCTCTCCAGAACTTCGCCAGAACCGTGGCCCGGAGCCCTGTGACCCCTGCCCGGGGGCCTCTCACCTCCAGTATGGGGCCCCTCGTCCCTGGCAAGGTTGCTACTACTAGTGTCATCACAATAGTGAAATCCAAAACGGACGCCCGGTCTTAGTGAAGCGAGTGTTGCCTGAGCTTGTCTGTGCAGGGCAATTAGGCACAAAACCAGCCTGGAATCCCCAAAGCACAAACCCTCCCCTCATGGGTCCGGGTTCCTTCTACTTGGCCCAGGACTGGCCTGCTGATCACTCCAGTTTTGTTTTGTTGTGTCCAGATTGGTATGAGCAGTGGTGATGCGTTCCTTGTCCTGTGCAGACAGAGCCTCCCCACCCAGCAGTCTGTAGCCCTCGGGTGCCCTTGGGACAGACTGCAAGATCTTGGTTTTCTAGCCAAAGAAAGTCTGTGCAGTGTGGCAGGGTGTCAGAAGGGCTTGGGGAAGGTCCGGAGGGAGGCTTTCTTCCTTGGGGGCCAGGAACCCTAATCTTCGGTCACTTCCAAAGGCTTTATTTCATTGCTCTTCCAGGTGGTGCATCTCGGTGTCTGACTGCCAGGCACCTGAACCTGCTGCTTTTGTCTCCTTTGGTACCTGTAGTTGCAGTTGGGGTGTTCTATGTTATAGGTTTTCATTCCTTTCTAGGTGTGCCTCTGTGCCCTAACAGTGGGTTTCCCTCAGATGTCCGTTGCGTTAGCTGTGTAAACTAGCAGTGGTGGAAGGGAAGATGCTGCCGTGTCCAGCTGCTTCTGTCCCAGCGCCGGGGGAGGAGCTGCGACAGGGCCCTCAACGGGGCCCCAGCACCCCAGGGGAGGGAGGGAAGGTACCGTGTTGACTGCAGGCCGGTTTTGTGCCTAATGTGTTGCACTGAACAACACCAAAATCACTAAGTTGTTCCCGTGTTTTGAGGGTATCAAGTGTCTCTAGTGTGATGGTTTACACAACCAGTTTATGTGGTTAAATAGCCCTTTATTTAAAGAGAGAAACATCATTTTAAGAGTTATTAAATTATCTAAGTTTAAAATTAAAAGTCAGACAGAAGAGAGAGCGTATTTATAGTCAGCTTTTTTTATCAGAGAGGGCGAGAATATTTGACCATAGGATAATGGGGAAATATTCTCGGAGACTTTGCTAGTTAAGACGTTAATAAATAAATAATTTTAAAGTTTCTCATGAACCTCCCGCAAACTGTTTGTGGGCTCTGAGGTTAGTTTTTATAAAGAGTTATCAGACTTTATTTATAAAACTTAGAAAAAAAAAAAAAAAGACAAAAAAAGAGGCAAGTCCTGTTTGATATCTTTTTGCAATTGTACCAAAAGTGACTTATTCTCGACCTTGCTGGCTTCCGTTGTGTCCCCTTGTGTTGCGCTCTCTGAGCTCTCGCGTGGCGCTGTGGTGTGGTGGTGCCAGTGGCTGCCTTTACCATGTGCTGTCATTTCCCATCCTGCTGGCATTTCCCCCTAAGCTTGACTGAGAGAGATTGAGCTGGAATCTCTCTGAATTCTCCAGAAGGATTCTGGCACATGGGCAAAGGCACTGCGGCTCTGGAAAGCAAAAAGGGATAGCTGGTGGCAACCAAGCAGTGGTGCCTGCCCAGAATGTGCTTCCCGGCAGGGGTCTGCTGCAGGAGCACAGGCAGCTTGGGCCTCTTGCTGACACAGTTACCTGAATGGGGCAAATGTTGTGCTTTGCCTTCTCCAGCGAAGCTGGTGGAGAAGTAACACAAGGGAGAGTTGTCGAAGTTTTGGAGGTGACTGGTGGGATTTAACTCTGGATCCCGTGGTTGGAACTTGTTGCTCTTTGGCTTTTCTGACAAGAGGGGTGAGCGTGCCTGACTTCTGGGCAGTGCTGGGCCAGTGCTAGTCCCGAGTGTCTGCACACTGCTGAAAATTCATTGTGGCATGGTGCTGTCTTCCCTGGTATAGCTTCTGTCTGTGGGTGTTGGAAGAGTGCTTAGACTTACAGTTGTGTGACACAGCTGAGAAGCTATTTGTGTCCAGGCTCCATTTCCACACACACTTTGATCCCTCTCTCCCCTTCCCAAAGATCTGAGCTGATTGCTGAGTTGCTTTAGGATGTGAGGATTGAAGTCTTTGCGATCTCCTGGCTGCTGAAAGTTTCCTGAACCGAGTGGGCAGACCAGGATGGCACAGGTGAACCTACAGTCTTGCAGAGAGATGGATTTTGGTGATGTATTTCTCTTGTAGCTGGAATGATACTGCCATCCTCTAGACTGAGAAGCAGGGAAACCTGGTAAATGCAGCATTCTGGCAGGGGAAGAGTGGATAATTGGGGATTTCCTGCTGGATGGGGCGATCACCTTAGCTCTCATTGCTTGGGAGTTTAGGGAGGTGTTGTCTGGGATGGTTTTGCCAGTTAACTTCCTGAATGTACTTTGGAACGTTGTCTCCAGGCTTCCCCTTCCCAACCCTGAGCTTTTTCTTCTTTGAGATGAACTGTCTGATGTACTGCTTCCCATTGGATGGGCTGTGCACTGAGCGGCACTCGGCACAGAGCTCTGGGCTTTCACCCGTGTCTTCCAGCTGGTGATGAGGTGCCTAGAAGAGGCAATGTATCCCTAAACATGGAGACTTCCAGTTGGGCTGGAGTGTCAGTCCCAACCCTGTCCCTCCTGGTTCCAACCTGAAGTCAGAGCTGTCTAGAGTGCATTCTAAACCCAGATGGAGGCCTGGCCCCCAGTGTGCAATCAAGGCTTTATGGGGCTAGTTGAGAACTAAGCTGCAGGGGCTGGAGGAGACGATGACAGGCAATCTTGCAGCTGTGGTGAACTTGCTTCTGTTGTGCTGTGCAGCAAGGAAATGTTCAGGTCTGTCCCTGCCTGCCGGGTGGCAGCCATGCTGTTACTGATAAAGAGACTGTGCTGCTTTTAGAGTGAGACCGTGAGTCAGGAGAATAGAGCATGCGGCAACACTGACTCAACCAGATGTTAATGCCATTTCTCCTCCCCTCTGCTGTGCTTGCAAGCTTATGGCCCCACCTGCTGCGAATGGCTGAGGGTGTTTGATGAAGACACGTCGTGTAGGGGAGAGCAAGTGCAAAGCCATGGCTGAAGGGTGTCTGTGTGTAAAAGAAGCTCTGCAGGTTCTGGGCTGGATGTCAGCAGGGACGAGGTCCCCTCGTGAGTGCCGCTTCCCTACGCTAGCGCATTGGTTTTGGTTCTGTTCCCAGTGAAGTGCTGGACCCTGAGTGATGTATTCCTGCGGTGTCCAAGGAGCCTCCTGTTAGCTCCTGAGACCCAGTCCCCTGCCAGCTGGCCTCCTGTGCCCGTGCGAGGCGACCCCTGCCCCGAGCCGTCGCGCTGACCTCTCTCGTGTATAGCGTTCTGGAGTGTGGCAGTTCTTGTTCCTGAGGTGCTCGTCCGTTTGGTTTCCTGCTGTGAAGGGTGTCGTGTTTTTTTTCTCCTTTTCCTGGTGCCGTCACTGCGGTGGCTGGGGACGAGGGGGCTCTGCCACGGCCTGCCCCCGAAGCAACCCTTGGAGCGTCCCCCGCGCCGCTGCCGGGGATTTGTGTATCTTGTGGTGAATTGTGTACAGTTTGTACCGCCCTGCGCAGCCTCGGCGGGCACTGCTCTCGGGCTGGGGCGAGCCAGGCTGCCGTGGGGAGGTGGGCAGCTGGAGGGGGCATACTTGGCCAGTCCCCGGCCGGCCCTCTGCTGAAGGCTTTCTTACCTATCTGCCCGGGCCGGGCCCGCGGGCCTCCTTGCCCGGGCTGTGGGTGGCTGTCCTAGGGGAGGTCTCCCTATGGGCTCAGCCCCTGGCCCGAGCAGGCAGCCTGAGACTCCAGCGAGGGCCCCGGTGCCGCTGCGCTGCAGGGTCGGGGCGCCGGGGCTGGGCAGGGCGGGCGGCGATATTTATTGCTAAGTTATTGCCCGGGCGGGCCGGGTGGCCGTTATTTATTGCTGTACAGTGTCCGTCCGCGGCCGCGGCCGCCGCTGTTTTGTACGTGACAATAAACCGCTTTCAAACAGCCGCCGCCTGGCGCTTCCTTGGGCGCGGTCCGCCGCGGGGCCGGGGGGCGCTGTTGCGGGCGGCGCGGCGCTGCCGGCAGTGGCGCACAGCCGCTCTCGCCGGTGAGCGGAAGCGGCTCCGGCAGGGCGGCCGGCAGCGGAAGCACAGCGCTTCCGGGGCGATGGCGGCCGGCGGCAGCCTCAGCCGCTCGGAGCGGAAAGCGGCGGCGCGCGCCGAGATCCTGCTGCAGGAGGAGCAGCGGGACCGGCGGAGACAGGTACGGCCCGGCGCGGCCCGCCTCGCTGCTGCGGGCTGTCGGGGACTGCCGTGACCACCCGTGTGTACCGGACAGGTGTCCCGCATCTGGAGGAAGCCGCCGGCAGAGCGGAGCCCCGAGGAGTGCCAGGTGCTAAGTGAGAGCGAGGACATCGTCAGGGAGCTGGAGAGGCGCCGCAAACGGCGGGAGCGGCTGCGCCGGCGACAAGAGGAGGTGGGCGACGGGGGAGCGGCAGGCTCAGTCCCGCCCGCGGGCTGGCGGCGCCTCCCCGGAGCCGCGGCTCGGTTGTGGGGAGCAGGCCGCGGCTGGGGAGAGGAGCTCTGCGCGCTCCGGCGGGGTGAGGTCGCCAGGCTGGCTGCTGCAGGGTAACTCCAGAGCTGCCGCGGGTCGCGGTGGAAAGCTGCCGTGCTGCGTTACAGGGAACGCCTCTGGCTCCGATGCTGTGGGCTTCCATATCCACCCTGCGTTGGGCTCCGCATCAGTCTTATTTCTAGGGGCTGCCAAACCGTGTCTCTTTCCTAGTGTGTGGGTTTATGCGTGTGTCCTGTGCGGGCACGTCTAGGGAGGGTGGATCTCTACCTGTCGCTACCCAGGAAGTTCTTCCCTTTCATCTTCCCTGGACAATACCCATGAGCTTTTATTTGGAAGCCACTTCTGATAACGTTTGTGTTGCTCTTTATGGTTAGACCCAGCCCATACTACAACTTCCAGGCAAATCCTCAGTCTTTACAATTTGGTGATGCACTCAGATATCTCTCAGAAACACGTGAACTTGCTCAGTTGTATTTTCTAGGTATGTGATGAACCAGAGGAGTTAAAGAGAAAGGTCACTGAGCTGGCCACTGCTGTCCGGAACGCCAAGCACCTTGTCATCTATACAGGAGCTGGGATCAGTACGGTAGGAGTCTTTGGGGGTGAGTGGCTGGAGCTTTGGGAGCTCCTTCAGGAATGCTGCAATGTTGTTTAGATTTGATTTTTTTCTGTGGTTTCCAAATGGCTGTGATGTGTGTTATGAGTCTGGGGTGCTGTGGTAACACTGCTGTGCTGCAAACTCTGACTGTGCTGTTGTCCATCATGGGGTATGCACCTGCTGCCCAGTTGATCCTCAGGCTGCATTGCCTCTGTGATCCTGTGAAGAAGAAGGTGCTTCTTACTTCAGTCAAGTCCTTTCAACTGCTTTTGGTATAAACCCAAGTTTGGTACTTTGGGTTGGCTGCATCAGTGGGACACACCCTAGGAACAGCTAGTGATTATCAAAACTTATAAATGGCAGTTTAAAAAGCAGTTGGGTTTGGGGGCCTCTGCTGGGGGAGTGGAAATCTGCTTCTGCCTCTAGTAACATGTTGTGTGTCACTTTGGTCACCTTTTTTACAATCTGCTGATGCACAGCACGAATTCTGGGCAAGGGGGTATGAGTACTGATGTGACAAGTAGTTTTGCTAAAGGGACCAGAAATCTGAGTCTAGTGAAAATAAGGAAAGGTTCAAGAACTGAGTTCTGTATAGGGAAATGGAGACGTACTAAGGGCCAAAAAAAGCTGTGGAGGCATTCTATGATGGTAGAATGGAAGAAAATAAATGCCAGAAGTGAAAATGAGTTGTAAGGTAAGAAGAGAGATACAAAAGAAAACATGAAAGCATTTTCCTGCTATTAGGCAGCTGCTGTGCTAGAAAACTTGGGAGTGAACAAAAAGTCACCAGTGAATAACGTCTGTCTGGTTGTTCTGGGTGATGTGCTTGTGGACAAGAGGTGTGAACCTTCCCGTCAGGCCTTGTTTTTTCTCTCCTGGTAACACAGGCAGCTTCAATCCCTGACTACAGAGGCCCTAATGGCATATGGACATTGCTGCAAAAGGGCAGGA